>NC_045427.1:639120098-639425455 GCF_902635505.1 Sarcophilus harrisii | reverse complement strand
TCTCTTTTTGGTTGTTGTTTACTCACTTTCACACTCTATTGATTTAGATTTTTTTTTTGTTTTGTTTTGTTAATGTTAAGTTCCATTCCAAGGTGGGGAACACTATGGGAGGTTGAGGTCAGGGAGGAAAAGAACTCTGTTCAAGCTCCAGGCTTTCTCAGCTGTTAGTTTCAGAATTAGTGCTGGAGAGTTAGAAAGTTTTCAATTTTTTCAAAGTGGTGTAATTTGGGAAAAGGTGTGGTCACTGATCTCTTGGTCTTTGCTCCTTATCCAGGAAAGGTCCTTGATCCTTTGGAATGGAAAGACATACTGTCCTTCAGAGTTTTTATTCCCTCTTGAGAGAAAGTACTTCTCTCCATCTTTGAATTATGCCTCAGAAATGGATCCGGGTAATGGAATTGCTAAACAACCTGGTCTCTCTCAGATGATTTGCCCTTCCTGTCTCTAGCTTAGGAGCTCCCAAAGTTTCGCCTGCTTCTCAGCACCAGCTAGTATAACCACTAGTGTTTCACCCACATGGACTCAGGGCCAACCTACTCTCCGTTATCAAAGAGCTCACCTTCTAACACCTACATAGTTTGGGGTCTGAAGATATCATTTTAAAATTCTTCAGGGGGCGTGCCTCCCCCATGGCTCCGCCCCCTCTCTGTTGGCTCAAAGTTCTCCTTCCAGTCTGACTACCCCTTAACTCTTGAATGGATCTGAGTCTTCTCAATTGCCCCCAAGAGAGCTGATTGGGATGCTGCCTCTGACACACTTGGAGCCCCAGGCGAGAACTGAGTGGAGGCAGACACCAAAGGGGGAAGAGCAGCTCTGAAGAGGTCTAAACAAATCCTCCCATGGGAGGGGCCTTTCCTTCCTAAATACTATAGACTGTGCGGATGAGAGCATCCCACCATAGAGGTATCCCCAAGGCTTCTGTTCTGGGCCTTCTCTTCTCCTTCTCTATTACTTCATTTGGTGATCCCCTCAGCTCTGATGGATAATTATAATCTCTAGGATACCGATTATAAAATTTGCCTCTCCTGCTCCAATCTCACATCTCCCACTGCCTTTCAGATATCTCACAGTGACCGTCTAGTAATCAATCAACATTTATGGGCCAGAAACTGTGCTAAGTGCTGGAGATACAAAAAGGGCTTATGAAATCCAATCACTGCACTAAAGGAGCTTAAAACAAGCCACAAGTATGTACAAAGTGACAAAGGATAAATAGGAAATGATTTAAAAAAGGAAAGCATTAGAATTAAGAGGGATAAGCTTTCCAGTAGAAGGTGGGCTTTTCATTGAGGGTCTAAGAAAGCTAAGGTCAACAATTAAGAGTAGAGGAGGGAGAATGATCTAGACATGAGAAACAATTAAAAAAGAAGCTCAGATATGAAAAATGGGGTGTCTTGCTTAGGGAACGAGTTCAATGTTAATGGATCTAAGGATATGCATCTGGAATAAAATATAAGCAGACTGGAAATCTACAACAGGGCTAAGTTATGAAAGGCTTCGAATGCCAAACAGAACATCTTATATTAGCTCCTGAAAATAATAGGGAGCCCATGGAGTAATGAATGGGATTGGGAGGATTTAATACAGGGGTCCTCAAACTACGGCCGGCGGGCCAGATGCAGCAGCTGAGGACGTTTATCCCCCTCACCTAGGGCTATGAAGTTTCTTTATTTAAAGGCCCATAAAACAAAGTTTTTGTTTTTACTATAATCCGGTCCTCCAACAGTCTGAGGGACAGTGAACTGGCCCCCTATTTAAAAGTTTGAGGACCCCTGATTTTAATATGACCATATCTGTATAACAGGCAAATGCCTTTAGTGGCTGAATGAGGCAGGCAGGCAGACCCACCAGTAGGGTATTGCATTTTAACAGTCCAGGAGTGAGGAGAAAAGGGGGCACATAATTGAGGGATGGCTATCTTGTCCAGCTTATAATGGAAAAGGTGAAATCAACAGGTTTTGGCATCCTATGGATAAAATCCAGGATGACTCCTAGATTATAAGCCTGAGGAACTTTAGAGCATAGTGTTGCCTTCGACAACTCAGTTTCTTAAACTGCAGTCAGAACCCACCTGGATTCTAGTAACTGAATAGGGGGGGGGGGGGGGGAGTGTTTGTGAAATTATGATCTATTATCAGCAAATGTTTGATTTGTAAACTTTTTAAATATACCTCTCTATCTGGGTCTCAAAATTTTTTTCAAGTAAAAAGAGGTTGTGAGTGGAAAAAGTTTTAAGAAGCCCTGGTCCGCAGTAATGGGAAAGAAAAAAGGGAGAGGATTTAAGGAAAATGATAATGAGTTCCATTTTGTCCATATTCAGTTTAAAAATAGCCAGTGAACTAAAAGGCAGTTGGAGATATGAGACTCTGGAGGTCAGCAAAGAGATTGAGGCAGGAATGGTCATCAGCACAGTGATTGTAATTAAATCCTTTGGAGCTGATGAGATCACGAGCCCTCCCTCCTGTTACCTCTCAGAAATGTACTTGGAGCCAACAGCAACTTCCTTCTGTTCCTAGAACAAGTTTCTTCAGCTCTCAGTTCTGGCCATTCTTTGTCAAGCTACCCACCATGCCTGGAATGATCCCTCATCTCTAGTGTCCTTGGCTTCTTGTCCACACTAAAACCTCATCTTTTCAAATCCTCTGTTGCAGTGCTTTCCCCCTTTTTGGATTATCTCTTATTTCTCCTGTACATTATCTGTCTGTACCAGGTTGTCTGCTTTCTGTCTCCCCCGTTAGACTGTGAACTCCTTGGAGGCAGGGATGGGCTTTTGCCTCTTTTTATATCTACACTGAGGACAGCATCTGGTACATAACAAGTGTTTGATAAATGTTTATCAGAATGAAAGACAGAATGGTCAACTTTTCCATGACTTTAGGTACACAATGGAACTAACTGTGCAAGGCATATTTTTTTACACCCTTAGTCAGTTTTCCATTGTGCCAGTATAATTATATTTGACAGTGTCTACTTTTTATTCGACAGAAAAAGATTTCGCATTCACAGCAGCAATAGAATGTTTATAGACTGTCTGTAAAAGGTCTCTGATTTTTAACATTTGTACTTTTCTTTTTTTAATCAGTATCCAAGATTTAAAAAATTAATTATTAAATTGATAAAACTTTCCAGGACTGAACTTGAAGCACTAAGAGGAGGATAGAACCTTTTAGAGCTTATTTTCTGCTAGCAAAGAATTTGAGAATCTCAGATCATTTCCACACTACTATACAGTGTTGGAATAAAAATTTTTGAAGGATAACTTTTATCCTTATATATTAAATATATTAAAGTGACATCAACATGGTCATTCTTATTAAAATGAGTGTGAATGCCTAAAATGCCTTAAAAAACTCTCTTTCCTCACTTCTTGGAAACCTACAGGGTTCAGTTTTGTGTGCCTTTTACGTAAACTGTTTCTAATATGATTGCCTTCTTTTAGGCTCCAATGCTCTCAGCACTCAGTATCATGCCTTAAGAAGACTATATAGTAAAATTTTGTTGGAATAAATCCAGTCACAGAATTTGTTATAAGGAGGGACCTTAGTGGCCATCTTGTGCAGTTTATAACGGAAAAGGAATCCCTACTCTAACCTAACAAGTGATCATTCAGCCTCTGCAATGAGGAAAAACCCACTAGGTCGCAAGGTGGCCTAGTCTACTTTTGGACAGCTCAAATTTTTAGGAAGTTGCTATTATTATCCGGCCTAATTGGGCCAAAAAGAAGAAATAGAATCCCTCTGTCACATGATAGTCATTGAAATACTTGGAGCCAGCTGTGAGGTCACAGCGCTATGTGGTCTGACCAGGGCAGTTTACACAGAGGGACTATCATCTCCTCCTTACAGGATGCTACTCAGCATTTCTTCAAAGGACTAAGAAGAGGAGCTGAAAGGGGTTTCCATTTTGAAAAACAAAACAGTACTATATGGTAACTTATCTAACTGAGGAAGAAAGATGAGCGAGATTAGGAAAATGTAAACAATATTCCTACGATGAAGAACAAATAAGCAGATGCTCCTGCTCACGAGAGAAGAGCCTGGTCGAAGGGGGAAACAGGAGTAAACAGCTAGGTCTTTGAAGCCTAACAAATGGGAGACAAGAAACAAAATATACCCAATTAAAAGGTATAGCAACAACCTATGTTGATAAGTTGTAAACAAGTTATTTAGAAAAGAAATCTCTGGAAAGAATTGTTGGATGAGCTGAAAAGTGCTTTATCATACACTAGCTTTAACAACACAGTGCCAAGAGAGAATACAAATACAAAATGGATGAACAACCTGAATGATAAAGATCTGAAGAGAACTAGATCAAATATACCATTCATAACTATAGCTAAGTGAAGAGTTCTTAATCAAAAAAGAGAGAGAGATAATCACAAAAGACGAGAGGCTATATGAAATTTAAGCTTTTATACAAATAAAAGCAATACAATCAGAATAAGCTAGGAAGCAAGTACTAGGGGCAGTGGTGGCAGGGGACAGTGGAAACCTTTATATCAAATGGGACTGGACCTATGAATTCATTCATAAAGTAAGTTCCCACATAAGAAAACACCTTCCATAAACAAAGGTTGGAACCTTCTTTGAAAACTTACATCCTTACTAGAGCAAAGAGTTAAGTGAATTGAACCAGATCCCATAGTCAATCTATCTTATAGGCTTTCAACACACTGTGACACACTACCTCTGCTGCATCAAATAGCAAGAGAAGTAATCCAAATACCTATGACCAAGAACTATTAGTTAATGTCACAAATGTCACAGGAACTGCAAAAACAATACACGAACTGTAATTAAACATTGTTCTCAATGACAACTAAAAAAACAAATACGAATCAAAACAACTCCATGGTTATATAGCTCACATATATAGCTAATCGGCAAAGATGGCAAAAAAAAATTAAACAGTGTTGAAAGTGCTGTGAAAAGACAAGCATAATATCATACCATTAGAACTATAAATTGGTCTACTCATGAAAAGAGAGATGTTAAATAGTCCATATCCTTTGACTAAAAGATACCACCCATAGGAAGATGACAAAAGGAAAGGTCCCATTGAAAAAAAAAGTCCCATAAAAATATTTATAGAAGTACTATTTCTTGCCACTAAGAACTGAAAACAATGCAAATGCATATAGATCATCAAATGACTGAATAAACTGTGCAACATGATTATGATAGAATGTTACTGAACATAAGAAATAATTACTATTTAGAACACAAAGAGGGATGGAGAGGCTTATATAAATGAAGCAAGCTAAAAGGACAATAATATAGTCAAAACATCTACAATGTAATTGAAAAAAAGAAAAAAAATTGAAACTGAATGGTTACATTAATGATAGTGACCAGATTATTCCTACTATTTGCAAAAGTAGGCCAACCACAATTATCTACCATCAGATCTAAGTGATGTTAGTTAATTTTTTGTTTTCTTTTGCCTGTTTTGTATATATATATATATATTTTTTTAAAATAAAGGGTAAGTCCTCAGTTTGGAGGATGGTAGAAAATTAATTGGGAAATTAAGTAAAAAAAAATAAAAGCAATTAAGTGCTTTTTAATTAATTTTTTTTAAAGACTTTAAAGTCTTTTTTTTCACGCATCTGAAATTTCATGTGGGAAAGTACATTTGTTTCTAGAATGAGTCTTCCTGACTCTAAGCCCAGCATCCTTTTCACTGTGCCAGCCATATAGCTGCCTATAAGAAAGAATACTTTTTTTTGGGGGGGGGTGGGGGTGGTGGTGAGGCAATTGGGGTTAAGTGAATTGTCCAGAGTCACAGAGATAGGAAGTAAGTGTCTGAGGTCAAATTTGAACTCAGATCCTCCTGACTGGTGCTCTATCCACTGCATTACCCAGCTGTTCCAAGAAAGAATATTCTATCAGCATTTATTTATATACTTTCTATAAACCTATTCTTAATAAATTCTTACTTTTAGGAGTCATGTGGAATGAAGATGACCCTGGATTCTCATTGTCCATCTAATGATCTCATTATTATTATTATTATTAATATTAACATATGACTGTTCCCTCCACCAATACTCTTATTAATATGTAATTATATTGGAATTAATATTAATAGTAGAGGGAAGAAATGGGAAGTGAATAAATTTTAGATAAGGAATAGTTAAATAATATAAATGCCTATTGAATGGGCATTCCACAGAGCAGGAATGGGAATAAAGAATTGGGTGGGTAAGGGATGCTGGATAGGGGGTTGGATTATGATGATCTACAGGAGTTCAGATCACTGGGATGTGAACAATACAACTAGAATAATAATGTTTGTCATCAAAGGTCAAGTACAGCAGGGTAAATGAGCAAGATGAAATCATAACAAAAATAAAAGAAATGAATACAATAAATGGACCATATTATGAAGTTAATATTAAGGACACACAAAAAGAGGAAAAAAATAACTCCCTGTTTACCAATTTTCCATCTATCAAAAGAGATCTAAAGGACAAGTTAAAGAAATTCTTATTTAATGAAATATCAGATAAGAGTACAACTTGGATTTTTCCATTTTCCATTAAGAAATCAAATGTATTAACATCTTAGAGGCATGTGAAATTTTGGATTCCAGAAAAATAGGAGCTTAATATTTACCTGGTTGTTTTAACATTTTAAAAAATTAATTCCTCAAAATTTTCTTGGTGCCTGGAAGTTTTAAACTTAACATAAACTATAGCTCCTACCCAATTACAAAAAAGTTTAAAGCTATTTTTCATTTGTGAAAATATTGTTTTGAAAAAAATCTTAAATGTTTTATGGCACTATACTAATCAGTAATAAAATAATTAGAAAATAATGAAAAATTTAACACAAAAATATCTCAATACTAATTTTAGGAGACAAACTGAATTTGGAGTTGATTGCTTAATGAAAAAATGCTAACTGAACTCTTGGTTAAAAAAAAAAAGAGAATTATTACAACTTAAAACATTTTAAGGGAACTTAAATGGAACAAAAACAGATAAGAGTACTCTTTGATGAAAAAAAAAAGGGATACTTTAAATGTCCATTTTCTCTCTATTTTTTTAAAAGTAGCATTATATATTATCTTTTTTCTAATAATATAGCCAAACTGACTGAAAAGTGTAAAATGCATCAACAATGACTATAATAACTTTAACGTTTGCAACAATCTTTTGGGCTAAGTACAATAAGACTCAACAAACTGGGAAACTGAGGCTGAGAAGCATATCGCCCATCTTCTACACAGAAGTGAGGGATGAAGCACAAATTAAGCATAGATGACTGCCACAACACACACAAAAAAAATGCTTATTAAACAGCTGCTATTATCATATAACTCATTCTACATGGCTCAAAACAATAAAAGATCTGGGGTTTTCTTAAGTGTTAACCCTGTACTAATCTCACACATCAAACTCCATTTACACAATTATCATCAGAAAGTGAGAAGTAGCACAGCAACATGATGACAATTGTTTAGGGTTTATTTTAAATAATACTGACCATTCTGACCCTAAAATTTAAACACCAAGGTAGTATAAAAGCATAAGGCAGCAGGATTTGAACCCATGTATTATTTCCTGAATCCAGGTCCAGCATTTTATTATAGTCATACCACCTCTCAAAAGTCTTATTTATTTATTGAAGTGATAGTTATAATTGCAAGAAAAAAAATTTTAAGTACCAAGAATCAGGATCACATAAAATTTAGTGACTATCATTATTAATAAACCAAAGAGCAAAAAATACAGACTTCCAAAAGAGTGACTTATTCAACAAATCTCAGGATAATACTAAAGAGTATTGAACTTTCAATGAAATATAAGACTTCTAAATATTCAAAATTTTAAAAACTAGGGCTTAGTCTTTTGAGTAGCTGAGTCTTTGAAATAAAAAATACATTATTAAGAAGAAACATAAAAAAAAAATAAAAATGAACATTCACAAGAGATTTTGATCCAATGTGGGAAATGGAAACCATTCTGAAAATCTGTT
Source organism: Sarcophilus harrisii (assembly GCF_902635505.1). NCBI lineage: Eukaryota > Metazoa > Chordata > Mammalia > Dasyuromorphia > Dasyuridae > Sarcophilus > Sarcophilus harrisii. The sequence continues at coordinate 639,417,473 of NC_045427.1, read as the reverse complement.
AACTAAAAAATAATTAATTAAAAAAATTTTAAAAAAAATTTAAAGATAATTATATGCGAGAACCAAGGTATCTGAGAATAGGTAGGTAATGCCTCAACTCTCCCAAATTTCCCTACAATTTTAAATAATGCCTCAAAATAAATTATGGAGTGGCAGAACCCACCAAAGGACAAACTGAAACTATTTTCTAGCGCAAGACAACCAAGAAGGTTGGCAGGAAAGACATGTTGCACCCAAGTAAGAGTGGGAGCTCTCTGGAGTTCAGACCAAACATCAGCAAACCAGCAGCAAGCCATAAGGGCGAGTCAATCTGCGGCAGCAATGTTAGGTTCTGGACTTTTCAGTCCGCATAGAGTAAGGGGGTCACAGACAATTTGTCAGAAGGAGATTACAAAGGAAGCTTTGTTGGCACTCTGTTAAACTGCCAATACTCAAATCTGGGACACAGTTTCAGGGTGAGGAACACTAGCACAGCCAAACTTAAAATTTCAGGAAACTGGGGACCCTGGTCACAGTTTCAAGGCTGAAAAGAGTACTTGTGGTTGTTCACAGTGCAGAGCACAAGCCAGGAGAATAGTAAATACACCTCTCCTTGGACTACATCATCTTGGAAGAACCAAACACTTACATGTCCCCTGGATAAACTGAAAAAAGCTGGACAAAAAACCTGAAGCTTGGGACAGTTCCCCCACCTTCCTTCAACCCATCCTAATATAAAGTTAAAATTCAGGAAATAGAAAATCATGAAAAAGAAGCGACAGCCTGGTTAAAAAAAAAAAAAAAAAAAGGCACAAAAACACTGAAGAAAATAACATCTTAAAAAACAGAATAAGACAAATGATAAAAGAAGCAAAAAAAAAAAAAAAAATCTAATGAAGAGAATGCTCTAAAAAGCAGAAATGACCAAATGGAAATAGGTACAAAAATTCATTGAGGAAATTAATTCTTTTTTTTTTTTTTTTTTTTGGTATTTATTTACTATTTACTATTTTTCCCCAGCTACAGTCAAAACAATTTTTTTTTAAATTTTGAGTTTTAGTTTCTCTCCCTTATCTCCACCTACAATTAGGAAAGTACATGTTAAGTTATGCAAAACAGGAAATTCCTTAAAAATTAAAGTTGGCAAGTGGAAGCTAATGACTCTGTGAGATACCAAGAAACAAAGCAAAATCAAAAGAATGAAAAACAGAGGACTGTGAAAATTTCTCATTGTAAAACAAAAGACAAAATAAATCAATTTTAAGTTAAGTGAATGGCTTAGGGACAAACAGGTTGTAAGTGTTTGAAAATGACACTGAAGTCAGATTTCCATAATCAAGAAGCTGTCACCTAGCTGATAATAAGGTAAGCCAACAAATTTTAATAACTAAAACCAATAATGAAAAACCAAAAAAGAAGTTAACAAAATTTAAAACAAAAAACTGAATTAATAAAACTAGGAGCCAGGTTTTTTTTTTTTTTTAAATTAGCTATGTCATTAAAGTTAAAAAAAAGAAAAGAAAAGAAAACCAAATTACCAGTAGCAAAAACAAAACAAAACAAAAAAAACAACCAACTGACAATAAATGAAAAAATACAGGATACTTGAAACTACTTTGCCCAAATACATGTCAATAAATCAATTTAAATGTCAACTTTAATGAAATATTTACAAAAATATAAAATGTTGAAATTAACAAAATAAAAATTTAAACAACCCAATTACTTTTAAAAATGTTTTAAATTAGATATTTCCCAATTATATTTTAATTTTAAAAACATTTTTTTTTTAAATCTTGAGTTCCAAATTCTTTACTTCCCTCCTTCCTTTTCCCTCCCCCTTGAGAAGGTAAGCAATATGTCAAATATACATGTGAAGTCATGTCAAAAAGATTTCCATATTAGCCATATTGGAGAAGAAAATACAGAGGAGATTAAAAAAAAAAAAAAAGAAAGAAAAATACAAGCAAAAAAAATATGCTTCAATATATTTAGAGTTCACCAATTTTCTCTCTGGAGATATAAGCCTTTTTCATCAGGCATCCTTTGGGAAGTGTCTTAGATCACTGTTTTGATCAGAGTAGTTAAGTCTTTCACAGTTGATCATTCTTACAATATGGCAATATTGCTGTTGCTATATATAATGCTCTTCTGGTTCTGCTCACTTTACTTTACACCAGTTTAAATAATTCTTCCCAGATTTTTTCTGAAACCATAGAGCTTGTTATTTCTTATATCACAATATTTCATCACAATCAAATATCACAACTTAACACAATTTCTAAAGGAAGAAACTGAACAAATCACAAATGAACTTCCAATTAAAAAAAAATTCCAAGATCAGATGGCTTCACAATTGAATTCTATTAAATCATCAAGTGAAAATTAATTCTAATATTACACAATTTGTTTGCTAAAATGCACCCTCTTTTCCCAAATGGATCCTAACTAATTCTGGGACACCTATAATCCTTAGGGTACCTCTAAAATCAGCTGTCTTCTGAATCAATATGCTTTGCTTTAATAGAAAGCATTTTTTTCTTAATGCTATATTGCTTTTTGCATCTCTTACACTAGCTCTCCTTTGCATTGTCAATCAGTTGTCCTTTTTTCTTACTTTAGTGAGACTTAGCAAGAATTTGAATTTTCCTCTTCTGCCAATTATTTCTCCTTTCAGTTGTTTTAGAAACTGTTCTCACAATTCTCACTTCTCTTTTAAACTAACTCGGGAACACTGTCTTGTGGTTCCATGTTCTCCTCAAATTCCACATGGTATTGTCTCTACAATTGTGGAATCTTTTCCCTTTGTTTTTCAGTATTTATTCATAAGAGATCTAAACTTATTAGATGATCTAGAGGCCATATTTCCTTCTGATGTTACTGTTTCCTTGCTGGTTTATTTTTAGATTAGCAAAATGATTTTAAAAAATTAAATAATTTTTAAATTTAAAAAATTTAAATTATTATATTAAAAATGTGAGGTTTTTTTCCTCTTGAAATCAATGGTAATTTCAGTCTTTACCTGTTGTTATCCCTTATTCCTCATTTTAAGACCCCCTCCCTTCTGATGGGTTCTTTTAACAATCATCTAATTCAATTCACACCTAAAAAGAAATGCCTACTTTAATATGTTTGGTCAAGTGATAATGCAGAGTTGCTTCAAGATTTTCAGTGAGTAGGAATCTACTCTCTGGAGGAAATAACTTTTGTTTTTGGACAGCTCTAAATTTTAGGAACAGTTTCTTGACACGAAACTTGCTATTCCTTTTAATTAACTTTGAACCATGGCTCTTGATTCTGTGTTCTGCAACTAAAAAGAGCCTCTTTCTACATAAAAACCTTCAAGTATTTCAAAACACTTTCTTGAATTTTGTCGTCTTCTATATATTCAACATCCTTACTTCCTCCTCAAAACCACTCCTAAAAAGTTTCTGAGATCTTGAATAACTTTCTAATGTCCTTCCCCAAATAGAATGCCCAAGACCAAACATAGAGGGCCAATCACTTTTTTGGGGTTCATGACCCCATATGGGGGTCTCATAACTGAATGTGTGTGGGGATAACATGAAGTTATGACTTATTAACAACAAACTCTTATATACCTATAATATTCACGATCACATAAAAAATTCTCAGTCTAAAAAGAGTCGTGAGTGGAAAAAGTTTTAAAAAGCTCTGATCTAAAGTCCCATTACCTCTTGTGACTATCCTAAAATAATACCTATTCCTAGTACAGATTTACCCTTAAGTCCACTAAAATCTCTACACTCACTTTAACAAATTGCTGTCTGATTTTGCCTCCCGTCATCTTGTACTTCTCAAGATGATTTTCAGAATCCTAATGTAAGATTTTACATTCATCCCTAGAGCATTTTATCATATTTGATCTGCCTGTCAAAATCTGTTCGAATCCCAACACCACCTTGCAGGGTGTTAACTATATTTCAGATTTCTAGGGGCAGCTAGGTGGCACAGTGGATAGAATGTCAGGCTTAAAGTAAGGAAGCCTCATCTTCCTGAGTTCAAATCCAGCCTCAGACACTTACTCGCTATGTAATCCTAGACAAATTACTTCATACTGTTTGCTTCAATTGCCTCATCTATAAAATGAGCTGGAGAAGAAAATGGCAAAACACTTTGGAATCTTTGCCAAGAAAATCCTAAACAGGGTCTAGAACATAGACAAAACTGAAAAACAACTGAACAGCAAACTTAGCTTTGTGTCACCTGTAAATCTAAGATTTTGAGCTACACTTCTAAGTAATTTCAAATTTTTAAAAACAGCACAAGGTTAAAAACATATACCTACAGGACTCTGCTGGAGGCCACCTGTCAAAATAGCATCAGTTATAAATAATAACTATACTTTGGGTCTAGTCAACCAGTTCCAAGTACAATCAACAGTATTAGCATGTTTCCCACATCTCTACCCATCTTTTCCAAAAGAATAGTATGAAATACGTTACCAAATGCTTAGCTAAGATCTTGTAACATATATAGAGTAATTCCCTGCCAAAAAAAGAAATAAAATTGGTCAAGTATTGTCTTTGATGAAGCTATGCTAGCTTTGTGATTGCCAAATCCGTTTATCAATGTTCTTGAATCATCTTTCTAGTAATCCCTCTTTATAAATTTTTTTTTCTAGGAATTAACATCAAGCTTATCATTCTATAAGCTTTCATACTCTATACTCTTCCCTGGATTTCTCCCCTCCCTCCCAAAAAATTCAGAATATTTATCTTTCTCTAGATTAGGAATAACTCTCTTGTTCTCCATAATCTTTCAAATATCAGCTATTACAATACAGTATGTCAGCAATGCTAATTTGCCATTTTTTCTTCTAGTATTCAGATGAAAGTTCATCTGGGCCGGTGATATGAATTTTATCAAAAGCAACTAGATGTTCCTCCCTTCCTCTCCTTTCTTACAGAGGACACCAATTTTCTGTTGCCTATTTTCTGTTCTGTCATTTCCAATGTTCAATGAATTCTCCTAGGCAGGGAAAACAGAAACAAAATAACTCAGTAAACCCACCTGAGAATGTACAAGTATATCCCGATACCACCCCCTCAAACAAAAAAAGCAACAAGGCAAGTTTCATTTTATGTACTGAGCCCCAGAAAGCAGTCCTATCCTACCCACGTGGTTCTGTTTTGCTTGAGCCTGTGAGGTTTCTGAGGGTTTTTGTGCATCACTCCCCTTAATACAGCCCTCAGGTCTTAGTACAGTCCCCCACCCCCTGGGATATTCTATCAGCTTGTCACAACCTGTAGAATTCCTGGCACCTTCAAAGAATAGTTGAAATATTGTTAACTTGAAGGCTCTTTCTTTACTTTCCTTTCAAGTTTTTTTTTTTTTTTTTTTTTTTAATTTTGTTTTGTTTTGTTTGAGGGTAGGGGAAGAGAGAGGAGTGAGTCAGTCTCTGGTTTTTGACACAGCACATTTAAATTTAGCCTTTAAAAAGTTATAGTATTTGCTGAATTTTCCCTAGCTTTTCTGTATCTATCATCATAATGAACGTCTATCAGACACCAAAAATCAATAATATTTTATTATAGTTAAATTTATTAGAACTCCTCTCAACTGAAAATATTGGGCATCATGTAGATAAGAAAATTATATTTTCAGTTTTATAATTAAAACCTTTACCACTCAAAAGTCAAATTCAAAGTTCAGTGCTTTCTTTAAAAGAAATATATTTTACTGCACTTAACTTAAAAAAAAAAAACTGTAGCTACTTTTTTTTTTTTAAACTGTAGCTACTTATACTTTTTGTATAAGATTGTAAAGACACCCTGATAGGAAGACCTATATTTATATTATATACTATGTATATACATATGTACATCTATCTTTGAATTACATACTTTTTTTTTTTTTTTTTTAATTAAAGAGCCTTTTAAAAAAGTAACATTTAAAGTGAGAACAAAAGAATTAAGCCTTCAAACTAAGATCTATACTAAAGGATTAGGCATTAGGTCTCTACTTCACCTTTTTTACATTCAAATGTTATATTAAGAATATTCTTTTCTTAATGGAAACTGAGTGGCTGCACCTCGATTGGGGAATAACTGAATAAATTATGCTACATGGATGTAATAGAGTATTATTGTTCTGTAAGAAATAATAAGTAGGCTATTTTCAGAGAGTCCTGGTGCAACTTACATGATGAACTGATGCTAAGTGAAGTGAGCAAAACCAGGAGAACATTGTATACTGCAACAAGATTATGTGATGATCACCTGGGATAGACTTGACTCTTCTTATCAATGAAGTGAACTCAAGATAATTTCAATACACTTGGGATGGAAAATGCCATCCACATCCAGAGAGAAAACTATGGAGAGTGAATGTGGATTGAAGGATAATGTTTTTAACTTTTTTTGTTATTTTTTCTTTCTTATAGCTTTTTTCCTTTTTTATTTTTTCTTGCACATATATCATCTATGGAAATATATTCAAAAGGACTGTACATATTTAACCTAAAAAAAAAAAAAAAGAAATAGGCAAATGCAACTACTCGGGACTTAATTTAGTTATTTGTTGATTGTTTGGACTTAAGAAAGTCATGAAGAAATTTATAATAATGCCAATAAAATTTACAAGTATGCTATGGGCAAAATAAAAAAAGTCATCAAGATTTTTCATGTTAGATTTTTCAAACCAAAAGAATCTTTCTTTATAAACAAAAGATATTTGTGGGGGCAAGAAATTAAGAAGAAAAAAGTCTCCCTTAGATGTTGTAAGAGGACAATACATACCCACATCTTTTGTATTCAATTCTGGATATATTCTTGTAATATGATTTGTGATTGCTTTCATAAAAATTGACAAAAGTAAATAACACAGATGAGTAAGGTTTTTTTTTTTCTTTAAATTAAAAAAAACAAAGGATATCCTTTCCTTTCTACTTCTAGAAGGAAAGCAATGTCAATGTCCTTAGGAAAATGAGCACCTGTAGCAAAAGATTTCCTTTTGCAAATGGTGTATCATGTCATTCACCTAGTAACTTTCACTGACCAAAGCCCTCCCTTTCATGAGACTTAACTGATGAAGTCTGAGAAAATAGAGCTTATAGTGTTCACTCAACTCCCACAACTAAGCAGCTGAATATCCTAGATCTTTTAAAATACTATTCTTAGAGGTTTCACATGGTATTATGCATCATCTTGTTGCTAACCACGAGATCTAAAGATGTTTTGCAATTGCCTTTAAAAATATCTTAGATTTCTAAAATGCACTTAAATGAGTATTACAAGGTTCATACAAAAGGGATCAGTGAAAACATTTTTTTAAAAATGGACCAGTAAAACAATGAATAAAAGGTGTGTGTATGTATGTATGTATGTATGTATGTATATATGTACAGTGCATCTCACACTTATCTAAATCCAGTCATGTATATCTATCTCACACACGGCTCCTTTTCTTCTACTCACAGGGTCATATGCCCTAGTTAAAATGAATAACACCTAGTTAATGGTGCTGCCTTTTTAACATCTCTTCTCTCTTGAGAGCTACCACTATCCCCATAGTCTGCCGCTTTGTCCATTGCCTACCACAAGTCTTGCTGCAAACCATCAGTCCATCCTCTCTGTTCACTGCCAAAGGGATTTTCCTGAAGTGCAGATCCAACCACACCAACCTCAGATCTAATAAATGCCGACCACTCCCTATCACGTGCTGTTTCTCTGAGGCATTCGAAGTCCTGCATATTCCAGCTCTCCCCTTTCTAATCTCTATTCACTTCAGAGGAACCTTTTTTGCCTCCCCCCCAACTCTTCAATTCAGAGTTCATCACTGTTCTTTTAACAAGACAGGTTATCATCTGACTCCCCAGGAGTTTTCTCAGGCTGTTCCCACATGCCTGGGGTATTCTCCCTTCTCAGCTCTGCTCCCTAGTTTCCTTAAAAGTCCTGGAAGCCCTTCTTAATCCCCTCATGATGCTAAGGTTTCCCATCTGTTGATTATCTCCTCTTAATTTCATATCCTTCTTTTTTTTTGTCCACAGTTATCTGACTGGGCTCTCTGATTAGATCCTGTGCTCCTTGAATACAGTGATCTTTATATCCTGAGTGCTTATTAGCGCCACACATGGCACATAGTAGGCAATTATTACATGCTTATTGGCTATTAGCATGTCTCTCTGCCTCTAGCGCCTCTCATCCCACTCCACATAATAGCAGCCAAATTGTATTCCTGAAGCTCAGGTCTGACCAAGTCAAGACCCTAGCTCACAAAGCTCCCAATTACTTCTTGCTGCTTCTGGCACACTGGCGTGCGTGTGCGCGCACACACACAACCAATAAACACTCCTCCCACATGAATAGCACCTTTTCCCTCTTTTCCCAAGCTGTCTTTCAAGCACTGTTTCTGCATTAGTTGCCTTCATCCACTCTAAGTCAAACTGTCCTCCTTATTCTGAATGGAGCAGTCCCCGTAACACAGACTATCCCTTCCTTTAACAGAATTTTCTGTGTCCAAACATACAGTCCTTTCCAAATTAGTGTGTGTGTGTGTGTGTGTGTGTGTGTGTGTGTGTGTGTTGGAGTGTGCTTTTATCTTACTGACGCAAACACCATTCAAAACATTTTCAATACTCTTTTGCAATCTCCTGTAAGTATGAGAGATGCTGCAGCTGGTGTGATCTCTGGAGTATGCACATCTAGTGCTAGTCCACTCAGGACATGGTGACAAGACCGGCGTGAAGTTGAATGAACTGTGGTGTATTGCAATGACACTTACCAGGCTTGTGCCTTTGCTCCCCGAGGTGCTAGAACGAGGCAAGATCTACAGTTGTAGGCCCCTTATCTTCACCACCTGCCCCCTGGCTAATGAACAGATGGTCCCACGGCTCCTTCTATTGTCTTTTGTTATCTGTTAGTCATTGCCTTAGGTGCAAGAGCACAGGAGATAGCTACAAGCTCATTTGTTAAGTCTAACCAGTCCCAAGAGCCAGGAAGCTCATGAGCTGTGTCTGAGAATGACCATCCTGGGCTTGGAAGGCCAGAATGGAGGCTTTTGAGGCCATAGACTAGTCCACTTAAGGAGGGGGCATCAGCTTCTACCAAGGCTGATGCTGCATCATGAAGTACTCGGTGGTACAAATGCCTTACAATGAGTGACAACATGACGCTGAAGGGGAAGGAGAAGAAACAAGCCCTTATTACGTGACTGCTATTTGCCAGGCACTGGGTTAAGGCCTTGACAAATGCTATCTCATTTAATCTCCCAATATCAATAACAGTGATATTATTATATTCCTAATATATCGTATTATATATAAATATATAGTATATGTAATAGTAAGTTTGACTCCATTCTTCTCAGGGACTGAGTGGTAGAAAGGAGAATGTTCTATAAGGCGTTGAGGATCAGTGCTTTGGAATTAAGTAGTTAAATGACAATAAGATGCTATGCTCATTAGAGAATAGCTATTGTATAAAGGAAATATTAAGCGTGCCTCACGACTGTTACTGTAGCAAACACTTTGGGGATGGGGGGATCTATCCAACAACGTTAAAGAATCACCTTTATAAGCCCTTAAAGGTACGTCTAGAAGACCCAGAAGTAGATGTACCCTTGTTTGGGGAAACTTGACTCATATACTTCAGAACCTGTGAGTATAAGCAGGAGTTGAGAAACAAACCCTTAAAATCTTAAACAGTAGTTACATATCTTCAATAATTCATTATACATTTTTAACACAACAAATCATTTTTCTCAGTTCTCTAAGTAAATTGTTTGATAAATAATGTGCCATTATTTAATAAGATTCTATACTGTGAAAATTATAGTAAAATGTTAATTTTTTAAAAATTAAACTATTATTTGTAATTTGTGACTAAAGGTAAAACCACCATCTTGAAAATAGTACCAAAATCATTCAACACACTAGAAATACAAGCTCCCCCCCCCCCCCCCAGTGAAAAAATACTTGTTAAAATTTTCAGGTTAAATATATATACCAATAATGCCATGGAAACAAGTTGGACAAGGAGTCAAGAGATCTTCTACATTCCATTAATCACGCTGATTTCTAGAATGCTACTTCATTAGTCTGAGAATTAGATTTTTCATCTATAAAATGAAGGGATTGGAATATATTATCTATCCATTCCCTTCTAATGCTGTAAAATCCATGTCTAATCAATAACTAAATCTAGAATAAGCTGACAATTTTTGGTGGAATGATACTACATATTCTTATACACTATGAAAAGAATTTTCTTCATTTAAAATGTCATATTTTGATTCATCATGGCAAAAATGTTTTTAGGAATATAAAATAGTTATTATCCTAGCTAACAACAAAACGCTACTTGCATTTTTTTTCTTAGGAAATAGTGAGATTATCTCAAATGTGGCAAAAAAAAAAAATCTTTCCATGGCATTAACTCATATTAAAAAGATAAATATTTATAGAAAGATAATAGAGCTTGTGGCTCCAAGGTTAATGTTCTTCCCTCCACACCTCTAGCCTCGCCCTCAGAACAGGGATTGGTAATCCACAGTAATTTTCATCATATTACCACAGTCTACTCAAGAATTCACAAAGACTTTCAATAGCCTATTAGAAGGACAAATTCCTACCCATGGCAGTCAGTCAAAGTCTTCCATAATATGAACTGCTCCAAATGCTTGAGGATTCATGTGGATTTGCTATAAAGGTAGTAAAATGAATGAAGAGGGGTGGATTGGGTGGGGTAGAGAGAAACAATCATAAAATTCATTTTGTACAAGTTTTCATGTACAACAGAGTGCTAAGAAGATAGTGAGGGGAAAAAAAGGAAGGAAGGATGAAATATGGGTTTGGGAATCATTGGCAATAGATGTCTTTTTTGAACCCAAAGGAGATATCTAAGAGAAAGCAGGGAAGAAAAAGAGAAATGAAAAACTCAAAATTAAGGACCAAAGCAGGAATGATGATATAGTAAAGGAGACTGAGATAGGTGGGAAGAGAATCAGAAAAATACAGTGTCAGAAAAGGGAAGTAATATCCAGGCAGAGATGATGGTTAAGAATGCTGTATGCTGCAGAGAATTCAAGAAAGGGAGGGAGGGGAGGGAGGGAAGGAGGAGGGAGAAATTTGGCAATTAAGAACTCCTTGATAATTCTAGAGAGCAGTTTCAGTTGAAGAAGGATGAGGACTGAAAAAAGATCACTAAAGTTAGTGATAAAGAAATCATGTTGCCAAATTACAAAAAATAAGCATTACTCATCTTTTTTTTTTTTTTAAAGATGCAAGAGCGGTGGTCCATGACTGAGGGATATAGCATATATTTTTAATTTTTTCAATGGATTAATTAATTTTTGAGTGTCTTTCTCTTCCTAGTGCTTTGTTTTAAAAAACGTTTTGTAATATAGGATAGCTCCTTTGGAGGCAATGAGAAACTATTAGATTAAAAAAAAATCACTAAAATTAAAAAAAAAAAAAGGCATCACTGACAAAATAGGAGAGAATGATTTGAGTCCAGTCAGTGGCTGGAAATCATTCTGCAAGATCTAAATGGAAACAGAGACATCAAGTCAAGGAATATATAGATTTTTCTAAGAGTTTGGGTGTGAAAAGGAGAGGGGAGGGGTCTGGGGGAAGTAATATTATGATGACAAGGTTAAGGGATTCATATACATTCTAATTCATGTGCAAGACCTCATATATAATTATCTATAAAAACATATATATATATATATATAAAATTTTAGACCACTTAATTTTTTGATGTCATCATTTTTGATGGGTCATCACATGTTATATGGGTTAATAATTTTCCCTCTTTGACCATCATTTTCCACTGAATCTTTATAGGCCTGCAAAAAAACAAAACAAAGCAAAACAAAACAAAATAAAAAAAAGCCAAACAACGAACCAAAAAACTGCACTAATTAGTGAATTCTGAAAAACAGATTATTGTATTGTTTAACCTAAATTATTCCATCACACAAACAAATTGGGAAATAGCCTCGAGTTCCAGGTTTAGATCTGAAAGAAATTTGGTACATTGTAAAAATAGAAACATTTCCATTTTTCAAGAAAATGCCGCCAGATACATTAGCAACACACCCTTCCAAGGTGTTCTAGACAACTGTCATGCTCCAAGTAGTATAAATGCATTATTTCAACCAACATTCTAATGGTCTGCATGAAGAAATATATAATTTTCATATTCTACAATGCATTTTTAGCTCATACTTAATATTCAATATTTAGCTTCATGCCCATATTTGATGGTACTATGAAAAAATCTTCCCCAAATCATATACATAGATCAATATGCATCTATTTTATCTATAATACATTTACACTACCTGAGGCATGAAATATCTTAAATTTGCATAAAAAAGAAAATTAAATCTAAGATAATCAAAATTTGGCAAATTTCTACTTTAGAGTTCCTTAAAATAATGCCACCGACGGCGACATATTAATGTTTTTCTAATCTGTAAACAATAAACTACTGCACCAATCCATATTTTCATTTTAAAACAACATTTTCTAATATTCATTCAGCTACCAGATATCATTCCAAAACAAAAGACCACAATTTTTTTCATTTTTGAAATCACTCAAAGGCTAAGATCATCTCAGTGAAGAGAGGGGAAAAATTCAATTTACCTAATTTACACAATTGAGAATTATTTAAGTGATCTGTTATAATTAGAATGCTGCCACAATTTAATTCTAGATCTATCACGTTCAGGAAAATAAAAATAAATTTAAAGGATTCCTTCACAGAACATTTAGCCCTTTAAACACCTCATGACGTTCACCCTTCTGCTCATTTCTTATAACAAAGAAACCTTTTGCCAAAAGAAACCATCTCTGTTTACACATTTTTTGAAATAAACACCGCAATCCAATTAGAGATCTCTAAGCACAGAAAACCAATCTACCAAAAAAGCTGCTCAGAAATTAAAGAAAAATAAAAGCATTAAAGAACATTCAATTAAAAACCGGAGGTAGCTCACGGAGCCCCCGAAGGGCTGCTGCTTGCTCCTCTTGCCCCTCTTGCCCGCGCCCACTGACCCTCCATCTCCATCCTCTTCCTCACCCCCCGGCTCGGCAGCCCCGGTCCGGGGTGCGTATGTGGCTGCGTAGGTGGCTGCGTGTGTGTGTCTGGCTGAGTGTGTGTCTGGGTGCGGATGGCGAGCTGCGTAGTCTGATGTGCGCAGGACTCTGGGTGGCGATGGCGAAGTGCGTAGGTCTGGATGCGGCTGTCTGGGGGTCTGCGTCTGGGTGCGGATGTCTGCATGCGGATGTCTGCGTGTGTCTGGGGCGATGTGCGTATGTCTGGCTGTCTGGTGCGTGGCGATGTGCGTATGTGCCGATGTGCGTGTGCTGATGTGCGTGTGTCTATGTGCGTATGTCCCTGTGTCGCACATACCACCCCACCCCCACTGCCCCCCCACCCACCGCCCCTTCCCCCACAGCCGCCCCATCCCCCCTCCACCCCCCCCACCCCGGACTCTCCCAGCACATTCGGACCCTTCTTAGGAAGACGGGCCCAGGATAGGCCGCCCCGGCCCCCTCTCCAGGGCTTCTGCCAGGCTCTTCCTATCCTTTCGGACCCCCGACTCCCCTCGACTCCATCCAACCGCCTCCGAGGGCCCCGATGGGCCCCCGCCGTGGGGGTATCCGCCTCCTGTAGAGAGCACTGGCCCGCGTTCCCGCGTGCCCGGCTCAGGCGAGCATCGCCGGCCTGCTCGCCCGTGTGGTGTCCGAGTCGATGTCTCTGTCCCTTGGGCGGGCCTCCGCTCTCACCGCCAGCTCTGCGCTCTGCGGGTGCGGCTGGTCCGCCGCCGGATGACCCTGGCTTTGCAGCCGCTCCACCGCCCCTCGATACGCCGCCGCCGCCGCACCGCCCACGCCCAGCAATCACTGGCCCCCCCTTCCCAGCTCAGGGCGCATCTCCCTCTGCCAAAGCAGCCCGTGTGGCCCCCACAGGGTGGAGGAGGAGGCGGGACTGCGGCTGGCGCCTGCGCTCCCGCGCCACCGCTGCCATGGTGACGGCGTATCTCTGCAATGCTACATTTGGTCTCCTTCCGCGGAAGGACGGGGAGACAGAAAAGAGTGCCCAGCCTAGTGGGGGGGGGGTCAGGTGGACGCCCAAGATCTGTACGTGTCAGGGGGGCCACCAGGAGAACAGGACGAGGGGCCAGGGATGGAAGATCAAGGTTTTGAGAGTCACTGACTAGGGATTCGGGGCTATCGGGGCACGCCCTGGAATCTCTCCTAGGATGCCAGGGCGCCTTTTGCCTTGGCATCAAGGTTCTCGGCAGGGGTTCCCACGTTAAGCTTGCTTCTAAATTACAGCTCAAATTCCAGGGTTTTTTAATTTGGATTTTATTTTTTAAATACAATTTTAATCTAGAAACACACCTTGGGAAAAAAATCAGCAGAATACGCCACCGTTTCTGTAGAAATTACAATAAAAAGGTTAGCCAATCACAAGATAGAAAACGAGATTCGGTTTCCGATGGTCCAATCACCAAGAGCTAGAGCCCCCTTTCCCCGATTCCCGCAGCCCCCCCTCTCCCAGGCGCAAAATCCACCCCCCAAGAGGCCGTTCCGCATTCATGGCCTCCCCAACCTCCCGACAGGGGAGTCGGTTCCACCTTCACCATGTCCTCCATCAAAAATGCTTTAAGATTGTTTTCATCAAATGCCGCTGAGCTAAAGATTCCCAGGAATCAGTCCTGTGATGGCCAAGGAAGTCAGACCTGCCCAATTCAAAATCCTTTTGCCCCATAATGCATATTAGCTTCTAAATGTAAGGATAAAGGTAACATTCTATTCCAGAATTATTTTAATAGTTTCTTTGGGGAGGGTTTATGGGAATATGTAAAATCAACGCCAGATTTTTAAGTTTCCCTGGTGGGGAGGGGAGAGATACATAAAGCTCTCTGAATAAAAAGCCTTTCCTTGACATATAACAGAGCCATACTGGCTGTGTTGCAGAAATAAGGATGGATAAAGGACACTTTTATGGAGGGTGCTTTTAAGAAGAACGTTTTCTGGTGCCGAATCAAATAGACCCAGAAAATAAACAGATAAATAAA
Source organism: Sarcophilus harrisii (assembly GCF_902635505.1). Lineage (NCBI taxonomy): Eukaryota > Metazoa > Chordata > Mammalia > Dasyuromorphia > Dasyuridae > Sarcophilus > Sarcophilus harrisii. The sequence goes on along the minus strand of NC_045427.1, from coordinate 639,402,434 downwards.
GAAAAATAAAAAGATGCAAGTCCATAAGGTCTGGATAAGCTAAGTGGACCTAGCTCCAAAGATCATAACATAATGTTAACAGATGAAATTTCAGTTAAGATATCAATTTTCCACCTACACTAACTCTGCTAACTGACCATACTGAAAATCCCAGACCACAATTTCCAAAATCTTAGCTGGGCTTTTAGAGCCAACATATTAAAAACAGTGGAAAACTTCATGGAGGGGGAGAGGAGGAAGAGAGAAACAGGTCCAAAAGACTTGGATTCTAAAACCTGATTATCAAAGATTATCTTTGTGACCTTGGGCAGGATTATTTAAACTGATAATTGTTCTTAAAATGAAAATTGCTCCCTAATTTACTCGAAGTTGTCAGGGCAAATAGCAGTATACTCATGGGGTTAGAGTCCTCCTAAAGAAGGTACTCTGCAAACTTATGACATTATGTTGTTACTTTACAATAATAGTGCTTTGGACGGGGTCAGGGACTTAACCCACTAGAACCCACGGAATACCCTGGTCTCAAAGTCATTTTTTACCCGAGAAAGATGGATAGTCAACTTAGAAGACAAATCTAATTATTATATTAATTAAAACAGGAACAAGTTTAAACCCAAGTCATTCTCCTCTTCCACAACCCTAGTGGCTTTCTGTTACTTCACTGAGAACTGTACCAGTCCAATCTTTCATGTCTTCTTGACCCTCACTCCCCTCTTCAAACTCTGCCCCTCTTGTTCTTCCTCCCCATAACCCTTCATCTCTAACCCCAGCCAGTTTCCCCAGCTGTCCCCCATGCCTGGAATTCTCTCCTTTCTAATCCCTCTCTTCTGCCCTCCCTGGATTCCCTCTGTGAGGATCCTTTCCCAATGCTAGCCCTTTGGGATAATTTCTAATTTATCCCAGGTATAACTTATTAGACTTCGAGCTCCTTGAGAGAAGCCCCCCTCCCCCTTTTTTTCATCCTCAGTGTAGTGGTTAGCACAGGACTGGCTGACAGTGCTTTAAAAAACATTCCAAATCTCTGTACAGGTAAGAAGCCCCAACCTTTATTCAGGATGGTGCAGGATCTCCAAAAGTTCTCTTCACCCAATGTCTTTGATCTCAATAATCTGAAATGTGCAGATGACTCCCTGACCTACATATCCCAGTCTCTTTCATGACACCCAATCTGTGCCCAAAGATCACTTTGACCCTTGCAACACCTCTATGTCCTTCCTCTCTTCTGACATTACAACCACCTGGTCCAGGCCCTCCCCTCCCCTTCCCTCCCCTCCACCTGAACTCTGAAGTTCCTTCCCACTCACAAGAAACTCTATCTCCCAAATCTGGATATTTTCACAGGCTGTCCTCCACACCTAGATATATCTCTCCCTCCTTATCTCCATGGCTTGGCTTCCTTGGCTCTTTTCAAGTCATGACTCTCCAGCAAGAAGCCTTTCCCAGCCCTTAATCTCAGGGTATTCCTTCTGATATGATCTCTTATTTATCCTGTAGGCATCTTGTTTGTAAATAGATGTTTGCATATTGTTTCTCCTATTAGCCTGTGAAGTCCTTGAGAAAAGGGTCTCTTATTTTTTACTTTCTTTGTATCCTCAAAACTTAAGAGTTCTGGTAAACAGTAGGCATTTATTAAATGATTGTTTAAAGCCATTCCCCAATTGATAAAAGGTCAAAGGATATTAACAGATAATTTTCAGATGAAAAAATTAAAGCCATTTCTAGTCATATGAAAAAATGCTTTAAATCACGATTGATTAGAGAAATGCAAATTAAGCCAACTTTGAGGTATTGCCTCACACCTCTCAGATTGGCTAAGATGACAGGAAAAGATAATGATCAAAATTGGAGGGGATGTGGGAAAACTTTGACACTGATACTGATCCAACCATTCTTCAGAGCAATTTGGAACTATGCTCAAAGGGCTTTCAAACTGTATATATCCTTTAATCCAGCAGTGTTTCTACTGAGCCTGTATCCCAAAGAGATCATAAAGGAGGGAAAGGGACCCATATATGGCCTTATAGTGGCAAGGAACTGCAAAGTGAGTGGATGCCCATCTATTGGGGGAATGGCTGAATAAGTTATGGGATATGAATGTTATGAAATACTATTGTTCTATAAGAAATGATGAAGAGTGTGACTTCAAAAAGTCTGGAAAGACATGAACTGATGCTGAATGAAGTGGAACAGAACCAGGAGAACACTGTACATAGTTAACAGCAAAACTGTGGGATGGTCAACTATAACAGACAAAGCTCTTCTCAGCAATACAGTGATCCAAAACAATTGCAAAAGACCTTGGATGGAAAATCCAGAGAAAGAATTAGGGAGACTGAATGCAGATCAAAACATACTATTTTTACTCCTTTTGTTTGTTTGTTTGTTTGGTTTGTTTATTTCTTTCTCATGGTTTTCCCATTTTCTTCTGTTTTTTCTTTCCCAACATGACTCATATGGAAATATGTTAAAAATTGATTGTACATGCAGAACCTCTATAGGTAGACTGCTTGCTGTCTTGGGGAAGAGGAAGGAGAGGGAGAGAGAAAAATTTAAAACACAAGGTTTTGCAGATATGTATGTCTCTGCATGTATTTGGAAAAATAAAATGCTATTTGAAAAAAAAAGAAAAAGGTATAAATAAATTTTTGTTTACCTTACTGTAACACATTCAACTTTATATGGCAAAACCAACAAGCCCTAAGAAGTGAATGGAAATGGCCTGCATTGAAAATCCAATGCAAATATTAAAAAGTTACATTGTACCATGTTCTTTCCTGAGCCTTCCAAATGTTACCCATAAGTATTGTTCTAGTAGCAGCTGCCTCTATAATGGTAGAACATTCCAACCCCCACTTAATCCTTGCAGACAAGAAAAGAAGCTCAGAATTCCTCCTGATCCCTCCCAATTCCCTGCCCAAGGAGCCATACTAAAAATCCCAATTGGTATAGAAGTTGAGATGAGCCCCATCAATATAGATAAAAATAAATACTCCACATGTTCTCCCTTCTTTTCCTAGGTAGAGATTGTCAAATAGGGGCTTCACACTTAGCAGAGCACCATCTCTCTCCCCAACCCATTTTGAAGAGAAGTACCAAATATTCAATGTGAACTTCTTATAAAGGAACCAAAGATCTAAATGAGCTGGGTTCAAATTCACTCAAACTATGGGCTACTTCTTCCCAACCCTTTCTACTAACTGTACTCAAGTGATATTTCTTTTCTCCATAGTATGGTTAAACATTACAATTAAGAAGCTTCATCATCAAGGCCTCAGGGTCCTAAGGAATATTTCCCAAAGTAATGGGCCTCAGTTTCATGAACACAAAAACCTATAAAGAAGTGTAGGAACTTTGGAGTCAGCCTTTCTTGACTGTGCAGAGAGATACATAATCAAGTATAATGAAATTTTAGATTACAGTACTATCGCAAATAAATAATAAAAATTAATTAACCCATCTGTACAAAGAAAAGAGTTATTTAGGACCATGCCATGTGCTTCTCTGAGATTATTTATTCAACTAAAAAGGGGCTTTTTATAAAAAATTGCTCATGATCAAAGGCACCTATTCATATAAATTCAACAGTGAGAAGCCTCTTAATTTTTATTTTTAAAGTTGTAGCTCACACATGTGATGAAGGTCCAGGAAAAAAAAAGTCTTTTTCCAACTATAAGTCATGGCTCAAAATCAAGCTACAAAACAATATTATACTGTGTGCTACAGTTCTTCTCATGATAAAGGGGACAACTTCAATTGCTCAGAATGGTGACGATCCAGAAATGCTCAGAAAATAGTCTTCATTCCATACAGTCATTTGAAGACCAATATTTTCTAGGACCATTACTCAGGAAAGCAAAGCTAGAGACTAAAGGTAAAATTGCAATGACTAAAAGGTCTTTAAGTGCACAGAGTATAGAAGCAACAGGCCTGAAAGGCCTCGGAGAAAGAAAGGCCATATTCTAAACCCTACCTCTGACCTAAGAGACCTGTACTCTGGTCATTTGGGGTTTCAAATTCCACTATAAAACCAAAAGAATAAACAAAGAAATCTCCAAGGTCCCTTCCAGCTCAATTCAGGCATCAACAATGATCCTGCAAAGGATCCTGCATTCTACCAATGCTCTTCTAGGATGTTCTCACTCTCCCACTTTTCTTTCCTCCTTTCTTTTTCCTTTACTCCCTTTTCTCCCTCCCTTTCCCTCCCCTCCAATTTGTAAAGGCCAAGAATTGGATGATCAAAATTCCAAATTAGAGGGACAATAAAAGTGTTCTATCAAGAAATGTTAGGATTTATGCATTCTCAGTGGGATGAAAGACAGCTTTCTACATACAAAGAAATTGTCATCATTAAAGCAGGCAAATAACAACACATATGTCTTGTTTATTCTAATAAAATAAATTGTTTCTTTCAAACTACCATCAAGTAAAAAGTGGATGAATTTCTATAAGATTCTGAGTTTCAAATAATCTCTAGTAACCCAAAAGCTTCCTTTCCCATAACTAGAATATCACCTTCTCTCTTGATCCTCACTAGAAAATCTTAAATGAAGTATATATTTCGCTTAATTTTTTATACTACATTAAATTTTGCCTAGAATTGTTTTCATTTACAATTAGGAGACTTTGGAAAATAATTTCATCTTATAATATTATAATTTCATCTATATTATAGCAGCCATATTCTTATATTGACTCAAATATATATTATTATCATACATAATATGCATATTATATATATTATAATCATATATAGCTCTCAGGTATTAAGCTGAGAGTTGTCTCACCCTGTATTTGAGGGCGTGGGGGTGGAATTCTGCCTAGAAGCACATTTTCATTTCACTTCCCCCAAGATACTTTAAGGCATACCAAAGTAATTAAAGACTCTTGACAAATCCATGAATGCCCAAGAAAAATAGGTCAAAAGGGGGGGGAAAGGTGAATTGGTATTCTATTTCTCCCTAGACTCTGCAAAGAAGGAACGTTATTTATTCACGTGTAATTTCCAGTGCACCAAAAAGCCTTTTTCTTCTCCAGCAGCACCATAAAAACTGAATCTTAAAACATCCCCAGGAGTTTGAGGGCAAACATTCCTATTTTCATCTGCACCGAGACAGAAGATTCACAAAAATGCGGTTTCAACAGCCAGGAGAGAAACACCAATTTCCCTCAACTAGAACTGTATTCCATACACTACCTCATTTTGCAGTGTCTCTAGGAGAGTTATCTTTCCACAAGGGGGGGAAAAAGTCAAAGGGCTGATAGTATAGTGCCATGTACTGACAACGGTAGATCACTAGCAACAGAAACACGTAGACAGTGTTTCAGGTTTGAAAACCTCCTTATTTATCTTTTCCTTTATTTTTCCAAGCAATGAAAATACCCCATTTCACATACAATTTAACAAGAATAAATATATGGCAGAGGAGACATTTTATTTCAATTAATCTCTATATGCCTGGTTGTTTTAAATGTTATGGCATGCATTAGCGACTCTCAAAGTTACTTTCCAATCTTGAATAAGTACAAAAATAATTAAATCATTGCTAAAAGCATTTTGTGAATTATTGGGGCCAGAATGTTAGACTTTTCTTAAAAGTTAATTTCTTTTATGACTGTATAACTGAGCTTACAAATCATAAGTTCAGGGAGAGCATTCTTCAAATTACAATACAATTATTATTTTGTTCTTAATAATTCTACATTCGGGCCACTGACAATAATATTAATGTTATAGATAATTAATATCTACTCTATTATTAACGACTATAGTTAAAATAACAAGGGACTGTTAACAAGTCCTATATTCAGACCACCTTTTGTAAGTAACCCTTAAACTCACAGAGGGGTGGAAGCTATGGTGGAATGTTCCAGAGATCTACTCCTAACTCCTAACATGTAAACATGGTTACAAACAGGTCCAACCTAACTCTAGAAAGCTATTTGGAACTAGATTCAATGTTATCAATCCCCCTCTCCCCCCATTCAGCAATACCATTATTAAGCCTATGCCCCAAAGAGCTTAAAGAAAGACAATTAGTCTTGTGTAGAAAAACTGACAGAAGTTCTTTTTATGATTTAAAAGCTAAAACGAATCATGTACCCATTGATACTTGGCTGAACAAACTGGTAAATGGCTGAACAAATTATGATGTATAAATGCAACATTACTATTCTTTAAAAGCTGATGAGAGGGATACATTTCAAAAAAACCTGGGAAGAACTATATTTGATATGGGAGGAAGTGAGCAGAAACAGGTTAACAATTTAAACAGTAACACTGTAATGAAAAACCTGAAACACTTAAAAGCTCTGATCCTAAAGGACTTATGAAATACACTGCAAAGAAGGTGATAGATAAGGGTACAAGATTGAAAAGATCTCACACACACATACATGGAAACACAACCAGAACCAACATGGCAGAATGTTAAGAAGCAGTATGGTAAGCTCCCTTCTAGAAAACACTTCCTAAGAAACTCAGGAATCCAAGGTCCAGACAAATGTTAATAGAAAAATAGAGAAAAGTCACAGCGAATTATTTGTCCGGTCTACCTCATAACAGGGAGACAGAGAGTGAGGTCTTCAGACCCTGGAGAATAGGGTTGAGCAGCAGCCCCTCCCAGCCATACAACAGGCCAAGGAGGCCTATCCAGGAGGAAGGACCTGGGCCACATATAAGAAAGAGGAAAATTCAGAAGCAAGCATCGAGAGCAGCAATGGGCTTGTAGCTCCAGCACAGAGCACGGCCTTGTTTCCAGCATCTGGCCCAGGAGGAAGAAGAATAACCAGGGTAGAAATCCCAGACCAAGGGAGAGCCTGCAATTCTGCCATTATGAACCGACATGGCTTTTCAGCTGCCTGATAATTAAGGAACCCAACAGGGTCTCTTCTTGCCCAGACCCCAAAACCAGCTCAGGAACTTAGACAGCTCAGATCCCAAGGGCAGCAATCAGACTTCCCAATCACTCTGACAGCTTGCTGCTCCCTGCCTGGGTGATTGAGGTCTTGGAATAACACAACACTCAAGAAAGAAGCAAGAGGATCAGTCCAGAGGTTCCCTCCATCAAGATGGTTCCCTCACATCAAGTCCAAAGTTATGAAAAGTAGGGTGGAAGACTTAATAGACAAAAAAAAAAAAAAAAAAAAAAAAAAAATTCCACCATAAAGTATAGAATCAGGGAACCTCAAGACACAAACCCAGAAGAGAATGATCAAAAAACATGTACAAACAATGTCTAACAGAAAAACACAGCCTAGCCAAAAACAAACAAATAAATGAATAATTCAACTAGAATTCTTAGAAGAGGAAAAGCAAAAGAAGAAGGAAAACGTTTAAAATGTTTTTATAAATCAAACGAGAGTCCTAGAGAAAAATATGGGAAAAGAAATGAGAGATACGGAAGAAAGAATTTGAGAGGTATCAACAGCTTGGCACAAGATGTACCAAATGGTGCCCAAGGAAAACTCCCTGGATTAGAATGGACCAAACAAGAGCCAACAAGAAATATGAAAATAAAGTTGAGACTGCAAAGAGAGACATATATATTCTACTTCTTTCCCTTAACTATACATATTTATTACAAATGTTTTATTTTGTTGCTTGTCTGTGGGAGAATCGTGGGAGGCGGGAGGCAAAGAGAAAAATTTTAATTAAAATAATGAAATATGATTTAATTAAAAAATGAAAAGATTCCCTTTTAAAAGCCCTGAGAAGGGGTGCCACTTGCAATTCAGAATTTCTTCTAGGCCAAATCTGCTGGTTTATCAGTGAGTCAGGAATATAAAACAACTATGAACCCCAATCCATGGAAAAATCAGATTGCTAACGAGAAGTTTGTCCACAGTGGCAGCTGGAGGCAAAGTCTAGAAAAAGTCCTTACCTGGCACCCATCCCAAGCTGACAAAGTCCCACTGAATGTATTAGCATCAAATCAAGTGATAATGATTACAGTAAAAATTCAATGAGATCAGATTCCTGAAAGCATGATGATGACTGCTCCCAAAACATTTTGCTTTCAGCAGCCTTTTGAGCTAGGCAGTATTCAGCATCGACTCTATTTTGCAGATGATGAAAATTGAGTTTTGAATTAATTGTGTCAAAGGTAGGACTTGAGTTCTAGGAGTCTCATTTTATGTACAGATCAACTTTCAGCTACACAGATCACCCACAATTGTTCTACTTCCATGTTCATGAACTCTGAAATCCCCTTATCTGATCACAATTTGTTTACATTGCACCTCTTCCTCTGCCTGGGAACCTCATTAGCCTCACTGTGACCTCTAATTCCTCCACTGACAAGTTCTTTTCTTCCTCATTTTGACCCTTTAGTAAACTAGTTCCCATTTACACTATCTTCTCTCAATTTCCTTGGCTCCTTATCCCATGAACAATTTTGCCCTGCAAAACCTTAGCCTTAGATTACTCCCACCATCTGCTGCTTTCACTCCTACTCGTGGGTTTTTGAACAAAGCGAGGTGCAGAAGGAGGCCACTACAACCTGATGTTACATAATCTCAAGGAGGTTCTCACTGTGGCAATGTAAACCTTTCCCATCTTCATGATCCATTTCATTCACAATCCCACTCATCCCAGCAGCTTGTCCAAATCTTTTAACGCACCCTCCAAAACCTCCCATAGGTCTTTTTCCTACTCTCACAGTTGAGAACCTTGCCTCATATTTCACTGAATAAACTAAGGCCGTTTGCCAACAGGGCTTTTAGCCCCCCATTTTCTCCATCATTCAGATGCCTTCTGCCATGTTCTCCTTCACATGTCTTGCATAAAAAGGTCACTTTCTTAGTGACCAATGCAAAAAACAAAACTAACATTCCACATTTCCCCCAAATGCTGATCTCTCCTTCTTCTACCTGTCCGACCAACTCTTCTCTTAGCTTTCTTTGCTAGATTTTGTCCAAGTCAGTCAATAACTAAGGGGTATCCCCTACAGCCCCCTACTTGCATCTTCTCTTTTTTCTCCCTGTAGAGGGAAAAATCTCATCATTTACCATAGACTCATGTATTATTTCCATGTATGTGATCCCCAAATCTATTTATCTAGCCTAATCTTTCTCAATACTTCCAGTACTGCATCACCAAATGATTCCTGGACATCTCAAACTAAGGATCCACAGAGCTTGACTAGACCCACTCCCATCCAAGCCCTCATCATTTCACACCTGCAATAAATCTTCCCACTCCAATCCATCCATCAACTCAGAGCGGCCAAACATATTTTCCTAAACATAGGATATGACCATGTCACTCCCTTCTTCAATAAGTGGTTCCTTATCACCTTCAGGATATTAAAAAAAAATGCTGTTTGACTTTTTCATAATCTAAGTCCCTCCTTCCTATTGCATGCTATAATCCTTCCCTCATTTTTTCACATACTCTGGCCAATGCGATGACGCTGCCTTCCTACTTCTCCAGACTAGGAATATTTTACCCGGCTGCCCATTCTGCCAAGGGATAGGATGTTCTCTTCCCTACTTATTTCCTCCTGGCTTTCTTCAAGTTTCAGCTAAAATCCTACTTTCTAAAAGAAGCCTTTGCAGAGCTCTCTCTTGCTTTCCTCTTGTTGATTATCTCCAGTTCATCCCATATACAGCTTTTTTGTGCATGTATCCTTCCCCTTAGACTTCAAGGGCCTTGAGAACAGAGATTGTTGGACTTCTCTGCCTTTCTTTGTAATTCTAACACTTAACAGGTGTTACTTAATAAGCAATGCTTGTTGATTAAAGGAATTTTTTTTTTATAAAACTGTTAAAAATATGTTTATCCTAACACTTCACTGAGATTTTGAACCCCCTCCTCTTTATACTCAAATGCTTTCAGTTTTTTTTTTTTAATTATCTTAATCAACGGATAAGCATAGATATGCATATACTTCTACTGATTTTGGAAAGGCCAAACAACTTGTGGCATATAAATAATGAACTATTACTACCAAATAAGTATTCAGAGAACATGAGAAGACTTGCATGAATTGATGCATGGCAAAGAATGTAAGACTGGGAAAATATGACATGAATGACTACAATAATTCAAATGGTTAGAACAGAAAAAGGATTAACTTAACTCATTGATCAAATATCCCTCCTCTTGGATAGAAAGAAGGGAATCACAGAAATGGAATGCTGCATGGACTATCAAAGAGGCTGCTTTGTTAAATGATTTTGCTTAATTCCTTTTTATTGCTATTGATACAAGAAGAGCCCAGCAGGAATTGGCAAATGGGAAAATTAATGGGATGTATCAAAAGAAAGTATCAATAAGTAAAGGTTACTCTTTCTTAAAATGATCTCAAAGGGTCCCAGGCATTATCGAAAAGGACATTTTTTCCAACTTCTCATTATTGTTAAGAGCCATGAGAAACAAACTAGCTTGAAGAAATACTCAAAAGGAAAGTATCAAAAATGAGAGACAAAATCATTTTTGACTCTGGAGATGACACCAATATCCCAAATGCCAAGAGAAGAGCACCTTGCTGTTCTCCCAGTTCTCCCAGTCACAGGCAAGGTGCATCCAATACTAACAGGTTAATGTGGTATGGGACTGGACTGGAACAAAGCTAGTGATATTTCAAAGCTGATCTTTCCTGGAAGGTGTCCTCTAAATCTGAAATCGTTTCCATAACCAGGGGAAGGGGGGTTCTCTAGAAAATCAGAATAATTCCAAATAGTTTAATTCCCTCCAGGGAGTTTGCAAGTTAAGACCAAACTCTTTAGGTACATAGAACCAAGACAGATACCAAAGAGACCTCTTCAGTTCTAAATTTAAGTGGGTTCCCCAAATCTATAACCAATGGGTCAGTAACAAGAAATTCCATCATTGTGACAGTCTGGACTTGTATTAGTGAGCTACTCCATGGCCTGCCAGCATTGCAAAAGGGGAACACTATGGCTTTGAGGCATCTAATTTATAATTTATTTCAAATTAGAGAGATTAGTATTGGGAAGTGTGGGCATACTTGCCCATATCCCTGGGCCAAATGTGAAAGCCTTTTAGTGATTCAGGATTGGCACAACTGATAAACCAGCTCCTCTGTCTTTACCCCTGTGGATAAGGTCAAGAAGGAATTCAGGAAAAGACTAGTTGGTGGTTGTCCTTCATTCACAAAAATGACATCCCTATATTAGAGTCGAGATGTAGCATGTCCAGCTGTGGCTGATCGGACCAGTATGAACTTGGAACGCTCTGCCCCGGGTCGGACACAAAGAGTCCCTAAGAACATATGGGGTGACTTCCTAACTTTGCGCTTCTCACATTTCTTCTGGGCTAATTCAGTCCTGCTTTGCTCCTAGAGCACAGACCCTTCTCTGAGGAGGACATGCCATGCTGGGCGGTCTGTGCCAATGTCTCCCATATCACACAATCGATTCTAAAGCTATTTTCGCGTCATAAAGCACCAGGTGATGATTGTATTCTATCAGAGATTTATAAGGCTCATAGAAAAGCGGACTGAAATCGTCCAGATTATATGGCAAGAGGAAGTTATGCCCCAGGAGTTGAAGGATGCCTTGATTGCCCATCTTTATGAAAGTAGAGAGAACAGATTGTCCTGTGGCATTCACAGGGAACTCTCTCTCTCAAGTCTTTGCTGGCAAGATTCTGGCTGTAGACCAACCGTATGCCTAGAAAAAGGTCAACTGCCCGAGAGCCACTGTGGCTTCAGAAAGGACTGAAGAACAGTCGATATGGAGTTTGCTGTCCAGCACAGAAGCAGAACAAAGTTCTGTATACAATATTTGTAGCCTTTGATAGTGTCAGTCATGAGGGCTTATGGAAAACTGTGCCAGAATTCAGTTCATCAGTATAGGAAAAGAGTGACGACATGGTAAAAGTGTGTGCGTGCCTAATGAGTGTGCCCATCCCACCCAAGTGGTTTCTACAGGAACAAAAGAACAAGATTTCCTTGCCTGCTTTCCAACAAAAGTTCTTTTCTTCCCTTCATTCTACTATCACAGAATATTAATTTAATTTTCACAAAAGATATTTAGTGAGCATTTTCAATATAGAGCATATAATTCATATTTTGTATACAAGAGAAATTGTTTTAAATACAATTATGTTGTGAACTCACTTTAGAGTAATTAATGTTCTTATGTCTGTAAATTTCATAGTCACATTCATAGAACAATGAAACATTAAACAGAATTAAAAGAATTGTACTACTATGAATTCTAAAGAACATTTGATTAAACCCAATCTACAATCCTTAAGAAAGGAACTGTGTGGGAGTTTTTTTTTTTTTTTCCCAGAAACCACATGGGAATTCCCTTTAATTATAGATACTCATGAATAATTATAAGATCTTTCAGATTTACAATCAACAAATATTGACTATATGGAATTTTGACTTATGTTTTGATTAACTCCAGGTAAATAAAAACCAAGAAACATTTTTACTCAGCACAATTTCACGTGAGCAAAGCTAGAATAGGATCAAAAAAGAAAAGTACTATATACATATCTCAATGCACAGCAAATGTCTTGGTTACTTATGAGGGTAGTGGTAAAGAAGAATATACCCAATGAGATTTCGGAAGGTGGTACTCAAGCAGTTAATTATATGAAAGATGTCATTCCATGCACTAAGATATGCCTAGGAGGCCAACATGGTGGGGGAAGAGGGAGGGAAGTGCAAATTCATCACAGAATTTAAGTTTAAATGACCTTATAAGATTATCTAGCCCTCTAGCAGGTGAGATTTTGGTCCTTCAGGCTTTTTTGCCCCACCCACCTAGTTAACCAACAACCCAAGTACATTTTCCCAATACCACTCCCCTCCCCTTTCTTGTCTGGGGAACCAATTGGATCAGCCTCCCCACTGCTCCTGCCAATGGCTTGTCCTTCAGCTTTACCACCATCTTTGTGTCTTCCCCCTTCCTTTTAGAAGGTAGACTTTGAGAACATGGATAATCTCATATTTTTATTGCAAGTATTTACTATGGTGCCACATGGTGTGGTGGGTTTTAACAAATGCTTTTTCATTCATTCATTAATTCTGATCCTCATTTCACAGAGGCCCAGACAGGCCTCACATGTCAGAAGGGGCAGAGCCCAAATCTGAACTGGGTCCTCTGACCTCAGACTGAGCCGCAGCCCTCACGCGGCTGTTTTAATACCGGCTCCGCCATTTACTAATCATTTGACTTCAAAAGTCAGTTCCTTTTCTGACCCTCAGTTTTCTCATCTGTAGAACTGGGACATAATGTGCACCAGCTGTTTCAGAGTATAACTAAAAGCAAATGAAGTAATAAGGGCAAAGCTCTCGGAGACCCTAATCAGTCTGAGCCCTTCTCCATCCGTCATCCCACTAGAGGCAAAGCTGACACTAGGCTCTTGGCAAGTATTCTATGTGAGAGGGCAGGCTCAGTGGCAACAGCTCATCCTCTTTCCCTTTTTTGCTGGCTGCAAACACAGACGAGCAAAAGAATAAATAGAAATTAATGCAAAGCAGTTCAATTCTAGGTAGCTTAAGCAAGGGAAGACATTAATCCCTGGGGGCATCAATAAAGGCTTCATAGAGAAGGTGATATGTGAGCTGCATTATTAAGTCAGAGAGGGACTCTGAAGCAGAGGGAAGGACATCCATTTCAGGCATGGGAGAAAGTCAATTCAACCCGAATCTGTCCTGACTATTCATCTTATTCAGTATTATTTCTACTTCCAAAAGAGCCAACACCTCAAAGACTAGGTTGGTAAGAGTTAAGTGCAGTGGTTTCATGGACATAAGTGAAAATTAGATGCTATCGGATTATTGGCAGATTTGTCCCTGTTTTCATTTATTTGCTGTTCTCCCAGTTTCAATGATAAACAGTCTTGGGGTGATGTGGCTAAGCTGAGTTTCCCACAAAGCTTTCTATAGATGTCTTTTTCCTTTTTACTGCTTTACTATTTTGCAAAGAATTTTGCTTAGAATTTTCTACTGCCTTTTCCATAACATTTTGCCAATGAGTTTGTGTTCTAAATGAGCGTTGTGTTTGGCTGCTATCTCTCTCTACTTGGCAAGGACAGAAAGTGTTTGCTGACGGCTGCAGCTTTTGGGCCCTTTTCTTTTATCTCTTTTTAGCTCGTTTGAATACAGGTCAGTTGGATGTAGTGTAACTGCCTCCAATCTCTTCCTCTAATCGGTATGCTTTAGGTGTGAAGTGTTGAATGGGTGCTTTAATTCATCAATATTGTGACAGCACACAGGTGAGCTGCTGATCAATAAAGGCTTGTCCCACCACTGACCATTAAGACAAAATCAACCTAATTTTTCATCGTATATATGATTTGGTACTCATCATATGTATTGAATCTACTGACTTTAAATACTAATACTTTTTTTGTTTTTCCTAGCAATTAATTAGAATTAAAGTCACCTTAGTTCAGATTAGCTAAATAATGAACAGGAAAGAACAAGAAAGAGAGAAACCTCCCCTTTTTTCTTCTCTTTTATCACTTGTCTCCCACTGGCAGGGGTGGCCATATAAGTAAACATTTGCAATTTCTTCATTGCTAGGACCTTTCTTAATTGTTTCTACAAATGTCTAAACACCCCAAATTTAAATTCATGCAGCTATCTGATATTTAAATTACCAATTTCATGATAAAAATGATTGATTTTTTTCTAAGAGGATGTGTTGTTACCATTGAGCTTGTCCGTCACAGAGTCCTTGCTAAAGGACTAGTATCAGCTTTGCCTCTAGCGGGATGGTGATCCACCAAGCCTTCTAAATCACTATGACAGGTAGCTTCCACTGGTCACTCCCAAAAAGAAATTTTCATTTTCAACTCAAAACACATCTGTTTATCACCACAGAAAACATATTCTAGACAATGTTTTCTACTCGATAATAAATGGGAAAATCCAACCTAACAAATTATTTTTAATATATCAAAGATATCCGATTTTTTTCTTTAGGGAATAATTTAGACTTCCAAATCAGATTTTTCACTTTAAACTGTGATTAAGAAGGGCTTTTAAATAACTTAGAATATGGCAATTCTACAGTTAGGGGGGGAAATGTACATTTTAAAAAGAATAAAGATCATAAAATTATGTTATAAAGTATAGTTCCTAGTATAAAACCCAGTACATAACAGGTACTTAACACAGAAAAGCTTGCTTTAATGAAAAAAATTTTCTAAACAAAATTGCTAACTTTCTAATTAGTAACCCAACAAGTCTTAAAACCAGAACGACAAAATACAAAGTAAAAGCAATGGTAAGATAGTTTGCTGAATTGTATCCAATTCTTTGTCTTACAAACATTAAATAGAATATTGCAGTCCAAGTTGAATGGAGAATTAGAACACTTAAGATAAAACACAAAAATAAACTTCAGTGTACTTATGCTTTAATTACTTGGGTAATCCTATCCTTGAATTTATTATATACATAACTTTCACCAAAGGGCTTTCTGTTCTACATATCCAAGAAGTAAATTTTTCTTATCTTGACAGTTAATGGTGGGCAAAATTCTATAAAGGCCAGACCATAGTCATTATAGGGGTGAGGAAACCTTTCTTTCTTTCTTTTTTTGAAGTGATAAAAGTATACTTTAATCTACATTGAGCCCCATCAATATTCTTTATTTGAATAAGGATGGGATTTACCTTTGTGAGTCCTCTATACTAGTCTTAGATCATTGTGCTGCTGAGAAGAGCTGAATCATTCACTGGTGATCATCACATAATATTGCAATTTCTTGCACAATGTTTTCCTGGTTCTACTCATTTCACTTCGTATCCATTCATACAAGGATGGGAACCTTCTTTCTGCCAAGGACCATTTGGATAGTTATAACATCACTTGTAGGCAACATAAATTTATCAATTTATAGAACTTAAGCAGTGGGAGGCTGCCTTACCTACTTTCAGTTTATCATAGCTTGCAGTTGCTTTAGCCAGAGATTTCTTAGGTCTTATCCTGCCTATAGGCTGGAAGTTCCTTACCCCTAACTTGAGTAATAACTCATTTTCTAGATTACCATCTGTTTCTTTCAATTTCTCTTTCTTACTTTACTACTTCCTTCATCTTCCTCTCCCTCCCCCTGCACCCCCCCCCCCCCGCCCCGATTAAACCTGTTTTGATTTTCAGAGTTATGGAACTGGTTATAGGTGCATTATCCATGTAATTTAGAAGAGTTTCATGGCTGTGTAGATCTGGCCTAGTGACAGAAATATATACTTATAAAAATGACCCTAAGTGTTAAAAAAAAATGTTTAGAAAATCTACAAATTTAACATGAAAGGCACAGCTGTCTTAATGAATCTTGTATTGCCTCCCAATAGCCTTCTCATTATTTTATGTTGAGCATATTCTCCATGTTAAATCAAAATTTTAGAGTTAACTTCTTCCTTTCACAAACAAATCTGCAAATAGGTTTTGGGGTTTTCACAAACTTGCCACTACAATATAAATAATTAAAAAAAAAAAAAAAAAAGATGAGATTAAAAAGGCCCCAAACTTGAATTTGTTTAAGTTGAATTAGTCTAAGAACATTTCCATTCAAAAGGGGGGAGGGAAAATGGAGAGGAAAATGCAGTAAGCTTTTTCTTCCTGCTGCTATAATAGGGCTGGCATGGTTTAACTGTACACACTTTTCTTTTCTTTTCTTTTTTTTTCCCCCAGACAAACAGGGTTAAGAGACCTGCCCAGAGTCATATAGTAGTATTAAATGTCTGAGCCCATATTTGAACTCAGGTCCTCCTGACTCCAGGGCCAGTGCTCTACCCACTGCACCACCTAGCTGCTCCCTCATTTTTAATTTTCAAAAGTGACAGAGTGTTTAATATAAAGTTGATAATTAAAACACTTCAAAAATGATTTTGAATTACCAAAGTACTCAAGAACACTCTCAGTTTAAAAAAGCATCCCATCTTTGCCCTTTCTAATAAGTCCAAAATGTATCTTTCATGGACTTTGCTAACTAACATCTCATGCATCATAACATGACATCACTAAACCATTAAATATTGAGAGATCACAAAAGTATTTAGTTTTGAGATTACATTTTGGCTTTTAAAGACCTTCCCAAGTCAACTCCCCCCTACCATTCCAGCTTCAGTCTCTATGAGCCCTATTCCCATGTTTTGAGATCCAAAGTCAAATGAGTTGTTTTTGATGTTCTTCCCACAAACCCCATCTACCTTTGCCTTCCTTGCACCTACTGTCCTCTCCTTTCAGTTGGAAAAAACCCCTTCCTTCCTCTCACAACATATAGCTCAAGGCCTTTCCTGCTCCACTCCCCTATGCCCAAACTACCTCCTCTTTCCTCTACATAGACCTAAATAGGGTCTGCCACTGAGACAGAATGGAAGCTCTGAGCCCCCCAAGGCAGGCCAGCCAGCCAAGCTGGAGAGCGGGGTCTCCAGAGGGCCAACAGGAAAGACCTAATGGCAGCTAAGTCAAACCCACTGAAATCTGTCAGCATGACCCAAAAGGTAAAGCCAAGGCCTCCATCTCTCCCCGCACACAGGAGGCATCTCCTGTCTGGGCCCACAAACCCTGTCCTCCTGGCCTTATATGCATCAAAAAGAAATGTGACTTCATGGGAGGACTCAACACTACACAAGAGGCCTTTGAATCTGCTCTGTTTTCTAACCTCCATCTACCCTTTCCCAGCTGACTTGGAGCTTTTTTCCTGTTGCTGTCTCCTCCATTAAATGGGAGCTCCAGAAGAGCAGGAGCCATCTTCCCTTCTCTCTGTATCCCCAAAGCAGTGTCTGGTACACAACAAGGTCTTAAATGATTCATCCCTTCAATCAAGGTCCTTCAGGACAGCCTTCAGGCTTTTGATCAACAGAACATTGTTTAATTGAGAGTGGAGATAGGAATGTCAGTGTTTTTATCTGTCAACCCAGAAATAGGATTCTTCATTTGAAAAAATAAGATCTTTTTTCCTTCAAAACTCAACCTAGTTTCCCAGTCTCCTTCCCCTACCTATAGACCCTTGCCTCTTCTCTCCTTTTCTTTTCACTTCCCTCCTCCTCCTCTCCCTTTTTCTCATTCCCCTTCTCTCTTCTTCCTCCCTACCTCCTATTCTCCCTCATTCCTCCCCCCCACCACATACACCCGATTTTGATGACAGCAATTACAGTATACAAGTTCTTCAAAGTCTTACTACCCACTTCCCTTGCCTCCAGTGTCACACCCTCACCTAGTCAGCATACATAATGGGGCTGAAGTAGATAAATAACTGGAATAAAGGCATGTAAAATAATAACTGAAGGAAGAAACAAAGATGTTCAGAAAGCATACGACAAAACCATATGACTAATGATCCCTTAAAGAGAATAAGCTACCCACAAATCCCATAAACCCCAATAAGAGTTATATTCAGCAGAATAGTTTAAAATGTTTAATGCACCCCTCTCATATAATACAAATGCATAGGAAAAACTTCCATTAAAGTTAATGAGACTCTTATTATCACCAGTCCAGCACAGCAAGTCTGAAATTAGTTTTTACTCTACTATAAACTGAATAGGGAATGTCTGTACCTTCACACTCCTGTTATTGAATAAAATTAGAGGTCACTTATTATTAAGCATTCTATTGTCTCCCATGTTCATACTAAGTATTAAAAACAGTCTATAAAATAGCCTAAGATTTTTCTAAGAAAAATTACATTTTTCTACTCTGTCTTTACCTTTAAAAATGTCTCTATTTAAATGTAAATTTCAGTTTCCACTAGGGACAGGCTAATAGTGTTTCCATAGTAACACAGGCAAAAAAGTAAATCAATT
This sequence comes from Sarcophilus harrisii, assembly GCF_902635505.1. NCBI lineage: Eukaryota > Metazoa > Chordata > Mammalia > Dasyuromorphia > Dasyuridae > Sarcophilus > Sarcophilus harrisii. Next base: position 639,383,692 of record NC_045427.1, on the reverse strand, counting down.
TCTCCAGAAAGGGTAACCTTTTGTATAAATAATAGTTCTGTCTTTTAAAACGCATTGATTGTATAAAGCAAAGTATAATACACAACCTATAAAAGCAATGAATGTATTCTCATCAAAGCATTAGATTTAAACTCCGATGACTTTGTTCTGGAAAAGGAATGGATGCATATATACAGTCTACAAAGGATATGCCATATATCTTGCTTCGTAAAAGGGAAAAAGAGACAGCAACATGTATGATCAGGTCAGAAATTAAATGAGGAAAAAAATTCTGATATTTTTGCCTTCAACTTTAATTTTACATAGCAACTATTTTAGCCAGGCAGAAGTTATCTGTGAGGACTACATCTAAATATTTGTTAACATTAAAATACAACTTCAAACTGTGTATGTGTGTGTGTATACACACACACACACACACACACACACACACACACACACACACACAAGAATCTGGACTTCTAATGTAGAAATTCCTTTCAGGTTCAGATCAGATCAATAGGCTCTTTAAGCACAGAGCCTTGTCTGGGATACTTAACTAATATCCAAGATCACAGGATACTGATGGCAATACTTGAACATTTGAATCTTTCTGAGTCCATAATTCTAAGCCCTCAGCAAAGGTGACTTCTCAAAGCACTGGAAATTACTTAATAAAATATACTCAAGATGAAAAGGGATTGACAAAAGTTTGCATTTTCTACCTTGAATTTATGACACGTTTGATTTTGAATTAGTTTTTGGACGTTGTGCTCAGAAATCTCTTCCTCTTGCCACATATCTCAGTTTAAGTTTAAGAAGCTCCAATTTAGAATATGGTGCTTGCACTGAGCTTGGAGGACAAGTCAGAATTCCAAAGAGGAAGTACTAGATATAGAGGACAGCCTGTGCAAAGACACAGAGGTAGGAGAAAAAAGAAACACAGCATGATTAAAATTTACCCCACTCTCTAGTGTTAACTCATTGCGAGAGAGGGGAAAAGTATTACTAGTTCATGAAATAATTCTCAATGAAATTTTTACCCTAAAGAAACATTAGATTACTTTTTATCTTTATTTATGATGACATGGACTTAAATATTGATATTGGAATTTTAGCTTTTTCTAGCTTGTGGGGCTATTAAGCAGGCAACAACTTTTTTTTTTTTTAATTAAAGCTTTTTATTTTCAAAATACATGCATGGATAATTTTTCAACATTAACCCTGCAAAACCTTGTGTTCCAATTTTCCCTTCCCTTCCTTCTACTCCCTCCCCTACAAGACAAGTAATCCAATATATGTTAAACATGGTAAAATTATATGTTAAATCCAATATATGTATGCATATTTATGCAATTATCTTGCTGAACAAGAAAAATCAAATCAAAAAGAAAAAAAAAAAAGAAAAAAAACAAAATGTAAGCAAACTACAACAAAAAGAGTGAAAATGCCTTGTTGTGATCCACATTCAGTTCCCACAGCCCTCTCTCTGGGCGCAGATGGCTCTGTCCATCACAAGACCATTGGAATTGGTTTGAATCATCTCATTGTTGAAGAGAGCCATGTCCATCGGAATTGATCATCACATAATCTTGTTGTTGCCATGTACAATGATCTCCTGGTTCTGCTCATTTCACTCAGCATCAGTTCCTGTACATCTCTCCAAGCCTCTCTGTATTCATCTTGCTGGTCATTTCACAAAAACAATATTCCATAACATTCATATACCATAATTTATTCAGCCATTCCTCAACTGATGGGCATCCACACAATTTCCAGTTCCTTGCCACTACCAAAAGGACTGCCACAAACATTTTTTGCACAGGTGGGTCTCTTTTCCTCTTCTTTGTTCTCTTTGGGATACAGACCTAGGAAGTGACGCTGCTGGATCCAAGGTAATATGCACAATTTTATAGCCCTTTGGGCTCTCCAGAATGGTTGGATCAGTTCACAAGTCTACCGGCAATGTGTTAGTGTCTCAGCTTTCCCACATCCTCACCAACATTCATTATAATTCTTTCCTATCATCTTAGCCAATGTGAAAGCCAATATATAGTGGTTCCTCAGAGTTGTCTTAATTCAGGCAACAACTTTTAACAAAATATATTTTAAAACTGATTCTTTGGTCTTACATTCATGATTATCCCAGCTTTAAAACAAATTGGTTCTTAATACATAAATATTAGAAGCTATCTCCTTCACCATTTAAAAAAATTGTCCATTTGAGGGTTATTTCTGCTTTGGGGTATCCTATGTGATATACTATGTAAGCCCATCAACTAATAAAATTCTCTAAACTCTTATCTCTACATTCCTAGTTAATGGCACTTAGTGATAATAAAGACAAAACCAGTCATGTTTCTTTTTTCTCCCACCTCTGTGTCTTTGCCCTGGCTGCCCCCCCCCCCCCAATACCTGGTAGTCCCTTTTTGGAATCCTGACATCCTCCAAGCTCAGTGCAATCACCATCTCCTATATTGGAGCTTCTTAAACTGGGGATCAATGCCCCACATGGGGTTGCATAACTGAATGTGGGGGTCCTGAAAAATGTGCTAAGAGCCAAAGGTTTCTGAACTAATTTAAACCCAAGTGTGTCATGAACCCGAGGTGTTTGGGCATCCTGTAACTTCCTGGAGGCCTTGGTTCTGAACACACATGACTGGACACTGCCAGAAATACTTTGGCTGAGATTCTAGATGGGTCCACACACACATTTCTCAGGTGAAAAGGGGGCCTTAAGTGGAAAATAAAGCCTACCCCAATGCCCTCCACCTGCCCACCCATCCCCTCTGCCTCTGAGGGCCTTTCTCTAAAATAATTACCTTAGATTTATTCTATATCTACCTTGCAAATGTTTTGCTAGCTGGTCTCTCCCCTAGAATGTCAGCTCTTCGAGGCAGTGATCAATTGATTTTGTCCTCATTTCCCCACTGACCACACACAGTAGGTGCCTGATAACTGTTTCCTGACCGATCAGTCAGTGATCACGTGTGAGTCCACAATTAGAAGTGGAGCAGAATGGGCAGTAGGCAGCTACAGGCCCTTGGCTCCTCTTGTTGCAGTTTATACAGTCCCTGAGTAAGCTGTCGAAGAAGTCCTAGCTGCTGTGGAGATGCTTTAGCCAGGGATGCAAACACAGCCCTTTGGGCAGCTCAATTAGAGGTAACAGCCCGGCCCCCATGCTCCTTTTGGAGCTACCCCCAGGGTCCCCTCCACTGCCAGTCCCCTGCCAGCCTGACCAGCCTTGGAAGACGGAGAGGCAGCCCTGGCTCACTCTGACTGTACATTTGACGGCCTGCTAGTGTTCAGACTGTCACTGGAGACACTGACAGTGACTTGGCAAAATGCATTTGCAAGATCAAAGGAAGGCAGAAATCCGGAACCTAAACAAGGGCCAACAGGAACAAAAGGCACAGAGCTCTCATGTTTGGAATCCTGCAGTCGCCTGTGAGAAGACCCTGGTGGTGGTCTCTCCCGGCTCTCCATCTTGGATCCTGCTGGCGGTGCCCAATGTGTGGCTCCCCCCGCCCCAGCTCTCTGCCTCTCTATCCATCTGCTTGGCAGCCAGGCAGGAAGCTCGGGCCTCCCGTATGGCTGCCTCCTTCTCGCACCCTGATGGCCCCCCGAGCCCCAGATGTCTGCTGTGCCCCGGGCTGCTCACTGCTCATTCACCCTCTCAGTGGCACTCTCCCCGGCTGCCACAGCCCAAGTGCCCCCAAAGTAAGCGGGGCACACAGTCTGCCTCTCTGAGCCAGTGGGAGTACCCCAGCCTCCCTGGGGAGACCCCCAGGAGCCAAGGCAGAGACTAAGCCCAGTCTTAGAAAGGAAGAACGCACTCCCACTGCGGGTGCCCTGGGCCCAAGGTCGAGTCCTAGGGACACAGAACCCACAGGCAACATTCCCAGCCTGCCTGGGACCCTAACGGGCCGGAGACATTTATGCAGGTATAGGTGCGTGCGCACACACACACACTGACACAGACACACTCACAGACACAGACACACACACACTGACACACACAGTTCTGTGGGAGACAATACTAACAGCTGCGAGTCAATTGAACTGATGAGCAGGCTGATGGATGCTGGACTGGATAGAAAGCACAATCTTTGAGAAGCTAACATTGAAGGGAATAAGACACAACCCCAAGTGCCATTCAATACTTCGATGATCTGACATCACGACCTCATTGTTACATGGGCACCGAGTCACACAGTTAAAGGCAGAGTTAGAACCAACGATGGGGGAGAAGGGAATCTCCCACAAAAGGCGGCATCTGGGTTGGGCTTTAAAGGGCAGATAAAAATGAAATAGGCCAAGGGCTTATGAGGAGCAAAGGCAGGATCAGAAACAGCTCCATGGGAGGGCAGAGTGGTCCAGCCCAGAGCCGGTCACCGAGCTGGGCCTCGAGGCCAACCACTGGGATCCTTTCCCCGTAAAAGGAAGGGGCTGGAAGCAGATAATGTCTGAGTTCCTGTTTACAGTTCTCACTCCATGATGGAGGAGCTACATCTGACATCAGAGAAGAGGGAGTTTAAATTTTGCTGAGGAAACAAGGATTAAATGGTGGTTTCTCGGTGAGGAATAGCATAATCATTCACTATTACCTTCGATTACTATGTCTACTTCCAAAATGAAGCTTTTGCTGACTTCACTGCTTAGTAACCATTTTTCCTGGAAACTCAAGATTTTCATTTGCAAATTGCAATTTCTATTGTTCATTAATATTCCTATAACATAATTATTAGCCAGAAAGACAAGAAGGGGAGGACTGTGGGAAGGCTTGAGTTGCAAGGCCAAAGAAATTAGCAGCCTGTCCCGGAGGGCTACCAAAGGAAAAGAAGGAGCTCCCGCAGGCCTGGGAGAGGGTCCCTGGGAGAGAGTGGGAGGGTGAGGAAGGCACATCCCCCTCCCCTAAGCTCCACCCCCCTCATTGGACATGTCAGGACAGGTTGCAGCCTTGAAAGAACATCTGTTCAAGTCCTTCATCCTGGGGATGGAGGGGAAGCACAGGACAGGGAAGCACTAGCAGGCAAGTCGGCTTTTTGGAAAGGTGCCTAGGCGGGGCCTCCCTAAGGGACATGGCGTGTGGTGCACCAGCCCCCTGCTCGGACAGGACTCATCTCGGGGCTGGGAGCCACAGAGCAGGGTCTACTTCTGGGATCGGGCTCAGCACTGGGGAGGCAGGGAGGATGGGAGGGCTCAGTGGGCAGAGCACCACCACTGCAGTCAGCAAGGCCCAAGTCCAAATCCAGCCCCAGCCACTTACGGGTCAGACCCCGGGCACAGCGCTACAGGACCTTGGCCAAGAAAAACCCCTGGACCTCAGCGGGGGGTCAGCCACAAGTGAACCACCACCAGCCCATCGACAGTTTGGCAACGACAGGTGGCACAGATGGCACAGGACTGAGAGGAGGCCAAGGCCCTGCCGGGCCTGTCTGTGTCAGCCAGCCTGAGGAAGCCTCAGGACTCCTTTTTAAACGTACAATGTCAAACACACAGGGTTTGCCAAAGGAAGAGTGACACTGAAAGTTATCAAAACATGGGTATTTCTAGCAACAAGTTTGCAGACCACAAGGTAAGAACCCCTGGGTTAAAGCCTGTGGCTGCAACGGATCGAACGTGACTCAGGAGGGCTCCCAAACAGAATTTGGAAGTCGGGATGGATGGCTACAAAAGAATTCACTTGGAAAAAAATGGAGGGATTTCAGTGAACTGCGAGCTAAACAGAGTCCGCAGGTGAAATGCAGGAAAAATGTAATCTTAGGCGCCTTGGGAGGTCTGCTGCACTGCTAGCTCCGACGACCTTCGGGAGTATTGGATTTACTGAGTTTACGCTCCTGTGGATATCACATTTCCTGGAAGATCAAGGTGGAGAGCATCCAGCAGAAGGTAGCCTGGAGGGTAACGAGCCCCCATTTCATGTCTTGAAAGGATTGGTTGAAGGAATAGGGAAGTTTAGCTTTGGGAAGATTAGAATGGGGAGCAGAGGGAACTAGGATAGTTGTCTTCAAATGAGGGGAGGTGACACAGAGAGGAGGGGGTGAGACTGGCTGCCCTTGACCTTGGAGGTCAGAACTTAGAGAAATGCATGGAAACTATAGAGGGACAAACCAAGTTGTGATGCTTAGGGAAAAACCAAGCAACAATAACATCACCACTAACAAGGAGTCATTCAAAGGTAGAACAGACTATCTCCGTAGGGAGGCAAGTCAGCCATCCCTCGTCCCATGGTCCTGGCGCCTCAAGCCTGCCAAGGGCATTACAGGGGAAGGCTGGTTTGGTTCAGTTATGGTTGGATTAGATGGTGACGAGGCCCTTCACAACTCTGAAAATCTGGAACTCTTGGGGTTATGTTATTGAGTATTATTTGCAAAACACTGTGACAGCATCTTTAGGGAATTCAAAGTAAAAGACATTGCTTGTGCTTTCACAGAACTCACTGTCTAGTGGGAACATGAACCATCAGTGCATAAAAACCTAACACAACAAATGATTTGCATGTAAAAATTAAATAAGAAAACACAAGAAGTCCCCTCCTCTCCCTGTCACACACATCATGGAAGAAAGCACCAAGCTCAAAGGACAGGATGCTACCTTGAGGGTTTGAAAAGGTATGGAGGATGAAAGGGGGAAACAAAGGGAAAGCTGCATGAGCCAATCCAGGATGTGTGGGAAAGGGCATCTCAGCAGGGCCCTAGGTGAAGGCCAGACAAAGTTCCGAGGACCCTCTCTCTACCACATGCAGGTCCAACAGCAGCCCAGCCAGTGTCCTGGGACTTGGCCTCTGGTCCCCGTCATCCTCTCCATTCACGGCACCACGGCACCAGTCTCCCATGCGTGGGGCTGGCTTCCTTCAGGGTTTCTCCTTGCTTTCACCACCTCAACTCCTCATCTCTTTTCTCAGTCACCCAATCTCTCTGATGTTCTCCTTGGCCATGCTGCTTCTGCACAAATCCTCACTGGTATCACCTTGTTGCCCAGCCTTGACCGACATAAACTTTGTTATTTGCAACCATACAAGTCACATATATCCCAATGAATAAATAGGATGCTGGATCTGGAATCAGAGAGACCTGAATTCTAATCCTGCCTGTTTATAAAAAGGGGTTTGACAATAATAGCCCCTAGCACATAAGGTTGAGACTCAAATACTATAACTTACATAAAGTGCTTTATAAACCTTAAAGTCTCATAAGTGCTAGCTATTACTAGCCATGAACCGAGACTTTTCATTCATTTGCATCATTGTTTTATTTAGGGAGGTTTTTATCCACAAGCAGGCGGCCAGGTAGGTGTCTCAGTCTAGAAGAGCACTGGGCCTCCCTCAGATACCAACAAGCTGTATGGCTCTGGACAAGTCCCTTAACCCTGTGAGTCTTGATTCATTGAATTAAAGAAGAAAATGGCAAATCCCTCTAGTAGCTTTGCTAAGGAAACTCCATGGCCAATATTGGTTTGCCATGGACCACAGGCTCACAAAAAGCAGGACCCAACTGAACAAATGAACAATCCCATGTCCATATAGCAGCCAAAGCGATTTTTCTAACGTACAGATCTATCTAACTCATCACTTCCCCTTCTCCTACAAGAAACTCCAATGGCTCCCTATTGTCTTTAGTGTCAAAAACAAATCCCTCTGACATTTCCAAACTTTTCCCATCCCATTACAGCCAATCCTCTGCCTCCCTGGATCCTTGGGTCCAGATAAATTAGCTATTTCTGCTTGATGTTTTTTGCTTCTTTTGATAACCCCTGTCTGGCACATAATGGGCCCTAATAAATGTTTATTAAGCGCTGGATGCTGCCGTGCCATCTCCTCTCTGTGTCCCTTTGTATAGCCTGTCCCCCAAGGACTACAATGGTGCTACTCCTTAAAACTTCTCTCTTCAAATCCCCTTGTGTCTATCACCTTGTTCATAAGACTATTCCTGGTTCCCCCATATGCCCCTTTTAAGGACACGGATATTTCACTCCTTGGTTTGCATTCTCAGTGCCTAGAACACGCTGGCATTTAACAAACATCTGTTAACTGACTGGTGGCCATTGTTAACCATGAAGGACAAAACACAAATGGCAGCAGCACAGATGAATCAGGCCTTCAGTGGCTCCGAGCTTCACTTAGTCACTACAAACGCACAGTAGGGAGAACTGGCTTTCAGGAGAGAGTTTACACCAGACAAGGGCCTGAGATCCTAACAATCGTGCACGGTGGTTTCCCAAGCACAATACCACCCGATTGTCTTCCCCTGAGTAACTTTTGGACCAGTGGCTGTTCCCTGGCAGCTCCTGTTATATGCACTGATGCTGCTGCCCAACTGCAACCAGACAACTTGGTCTCCAGAGTCGGACTGCAAAGTATCCAAAAGGTACTGGGGATGCAAATGGGAGGCTTAGGAAAGCTGCACTTATCAATGATGACCTGGCCCACAAGAGAGGAGGACCCAACAGAAATCATCTGGGACATCAGGGTCGGGAGGGAAGGTGGGCACTGACCAAAGGGAGGGACAACTTATAAATGATCTGAGGGCTCCGCAGGGTTCCATAACTGTCCTTTGATTCTTCCAATGATCTCGTGATGCCAGAGCTTTTAAAATAATCCCATTTTACACTTGAGAAACAGGTTGAGAGAGATATCAGAATCACACAGGGTAATGCAGCTAATTCAGGTTTGAATTCAAACTCCAAATCAGGAAAGGCTGGCAGATAAAAGTCCAGATGCTCCCAATGGTCCAGAAGAAGCTAGATGAAGCCGACTTCCATGAGGAGCTCGAGGTCTAGCTCTACACTGACTGGAAGGGTCAATGGATTTCTAAAATCTTTTCTTGCAGACAATTAGTAATTCAAAGTTAAATGCTGATTGGAAAGGGTGAGTTCAAAGTAACTCAACTCCTAAAATTCTAGTAAGAGCTTTCATCAGAAGTTCAGCCCCTAGTTACAGTTCAAACAACTTTTGACTGAGGGAGAAATAGCAATCATTCATAAATGTTATCACAATATCACTAAGCTTTAAGATTTTTTTTTCTAATTTATCCTATCCTTTCCAAATATGTATTATTAAAAATTTCCATAAAAGATTTTTGGATTTTGTGACTTGCAGTATAATTTCCATCTCCAAAGGAAGAAATCAGCAGCTGTTCTGCGTCTTGCTTTTAGACAGAATCAGTCTGTGTTAAGAGACAGCACTCTTTTCCCAGGTCACTTACTCCAAGATCTGACCTCTAGCTGTATCACATGACTTCTTGATAACTCAAATGAAAACAACTTAATACAAGAAAAATATGTTTTTATCAAATGTTCAAGGACAAGAGTTGATAATGGGTTTCCTCACGCACTCCTTAAATCAACATACATAAATTACCTGCAAACTGCAACCTGTGACTTGCTTTTTATTTCTAGAGATTTTTTATTCTATTCCAACTGAAAGTTGGCTTTTGATGATTAACCCTACAACAAGAAAGGAAACCAGTCAAGTATCATATGCTCTTTTGTAGGAACTGACAAGCCATTAAGATGCTGGTTGGATTTTTCAGGAGAGCTGGAAAAGCAATGTGGCCAACCCCCTATTCAGGAAGCCATCATCAACCTACCTAAATGAAAGCCTCTGAGATGACAGCAGAGAAAAAGTCTGGACTTTCCAACCTCCCCTTTCTTTGGGAGCAGCCCTGACCACCATCGCAACAATTAATTCTTATGTCCCAGTTCCTCTCTTTGGTCCTCTTTCCATCTTCAAAGCTTTCTCTGTTTACCTTTGTTTAAAAGAGGGAAATAAGCTCTTACAGCTACAATGATCACATCTCAGCCAATAATGGACAATGCAGTCCTCCCACAAAGGCAACCTGGCTCAGGGGAAGAGAACCCTGGTCTTAACAGAGACGACAGGTTCCACACTGTCACTCAGCTTTGTAAAGTAGACTACAGGCTTGATCCGAGGCTCTGCAGCTGAGCAATGGAAACAGGGAATGCCATCTTTGGCAGAGTACCTGTCACATGGGCAGCATGCCAGTTCCCGGGAACTCAGCCTCCGACACCGCAGTGATGCTGGGACATCCCATTCTGGGGAAGTTTTGGGAAAGATACTGATATGCTAGGAGGCAGCCAAAAAAAGGTAGTCAGGGTGGGGAGGGGGGGATGATGTCAAGAAAATCACATGTGAGCTCAGATGAATTCGATGTGTTTAACTGGTGAAGAGTTAAATGGCAATTATAACTTCCAGAATTTGAGAGAAGGCCCCATACAAGAAGGGTTAAGAGTTATGTGACTTGGTCCCAAAGAATGGCACTAAGAATGATGGGAAGAAAAATGCAGAGGGGCAGATTTTGGCTTTACACAAGAAAACCACTTCCTAACAACCAGAAATGTTGACAAATGGACTAGCCTGCCTTAGGGCAAGAAAGAGTTCTCACTTACCAGGGGTCTTCAAGAGAAAGGCAATATTCACAGAAAGGATTCTCAGGTTACTATGATCTGGACTAGATAGCTTTTGAGGGCATTCTCAACAGACTTCTGGACTTTCGAGTTGTGCAACTAGGAACAAATCACTGAATCTCATAATGGTGGCAGTAAATCCAGCACTTAGATTATTATAAGAGTACTTTGTAAATGTTCAAACACTAGAAATTTTACCTGTTATTGATAAAAAATCTTGCCTCTAGAGAGGTAAGTACCAACTTTAGGGACACTTGTCCCTGGTGTAACTTCAGGTGATGGAAACACTCATGGAAGAGAAGAGAGACCCTAGTAAATGAAAGGTCACAGTCAGTCAGAAGTCTTATCTTTTCTTCTTAGTTCAGGCACTCTCTCCCATTTGTCCATTACTGTGACACAGTTTCCAACTGGTCTCTCCTCACCCCAGGATATTCTAGACATTGTTGCCTAAATGATTTTCCTTCCACACAGATTAAGAACAGGAACTATTCTTTTCCTTTCTTTGTATTCCTAGGGCTTAGCCCAGTAGGTGCTGGCACATGGCAGAACAGTGACTCAAGGATCCAATAGGTTTTCTAAGGCCCCCCCAATGTTCCTGCTGGTACAAGCTCCCCTTCCACCTCTGCAGGATTTCACATGCCTTTCCCAGGTCAGGATGACCAAGGGCCAGATGGAGCTCAGGCACAGACCAGCCACATGAGCCTTCACCCTGTGGCCAAACAGCCAACTTGCCAGCTCTCTGCCAAGGGAACCACCAACGGGGACATGGAGCATCAGACACCCTCCTGAGATGTTGGACACTTAAGTGCTTTACACATATGTTCGACTGATTCACTCCCTACTTAGGCTGCACATACACTTAGGACATGACCTCCCAGAGAAATGGGGGTTGTTTCAGGTTCTTTTTGTCTTAACCTAACTCCTGGACCGCTGCAAGCTCTTAATAAATGTTGAGTGAGAATAAAAAATATTTGAAGGGTAGGCATATGAACTAAGGTTGGAAAGGGGGACTGCAGAACCACGAATGTCAGGCTAATGAACTGATGATTTATTTAGTAGGCAAGGAGGACCAAAGGTTTTTTAAAAAGAGGGGGGCCCAGCCAGACCTGTGTATTAAGGTGATTCCTTTACCAGTCACGTGATGATAATTCCGATTTGCTTAAGTATTTGTAGAACATTTAATTGGGGGTGGGAGTGGGGGGGGAGGTGTGCTTATTGGAGGGGAAAAGAGCCTACAAGAAAAAGAAACCCAGCCCCAGCTAAAGTCTGGAGTTTAGGAGACAGTATGAAAATGGAAGCTACCATTTCTCATATTTTCAATGAAAGCAGGCTAATTCAATAAGAGTCAGAGCCAGAGAGGAGGTCAAGATGACCATGGATCTATCCTTTGGTTAAATCATCATCCTCTCCAAGGACGCACAGTGAAATAGCTCATGTTTGTGATGTCTTGGTCAGCACTAAAAAAGGATCAATTATTTTCAGGAAAGTTGGAGATAGCTGCTTCTCCATCAGTGGTGTCAAACTGAAACACAAATTGATTCTTTGCCCCAAGCATAGTGACTTAGAAAACCACATAATATTTTCTATGTTCTACTTTATTTTTATTTATTTTGTTAAATCGTTCTCAATTACATTTTAATGTGGTTGAAGCAGCTATTTCTGATGCTTTTACTTTAAGGGAAGGAAAAATATGAAATCAAATTGAAATCAGAGAACATGGATTTGTTTCCCATTCCTGCCACTTAGTCTTTTGGCCTCTGTTTTCAAATCTGTAAAAACAGAGATAAGGATTCCAGCCCAAACTCCCTCATGGTAGCTTGGGGAGACCCAAGTGCTTCCTATGCCAACGGGCCACACAATATAACTTGTAAAACAAACCTGAAAACACTATGAAAACAGCAGCCATTATTATTAAAATACAAGCTATCCAAATGCAAGGAACTACTGTATATTTATCTACTGCATCTGGGACTCTAGGATCTTAGACGTAAACTAATTGGTTGCTGTCCTTTGTTTTTGAAGAGGACCAAAATGACATCACCATGTTAGAGTCGAGTTACATACAGTGTGTCTCACTCACTGTGGCTGATCAGACCAATACAAGTTCAGAACGCTCTGCCATAGGTCGGATACAAAAAGTCCCTAGGAACATTTGGGGAGGTTTCTCTAATTTTACACATCTTGCATTTCTTTTGGGCTAATTCAGTCCTGCTTGGCTCCTAGAGCATGGCCCCTTCTCTGAGGAGGGCACGCCATGCTGGGTGGTCCTGGGCCAGTCTCTCTCATGTCATATATTCACTTCTAAAGTTCTTCTTAGGAGATCTTCAGAATCTTCAGGCAAAATTCAAATGGAAACAATTCTGTTTCCTAGCATGGCACTGGTACAGCGTCCAGGTCTCATAGGCACCACAATGAGGTCAGTACAACAGTTCTGTAGACCTTGAGTTTGGTAGTCAGCCTAATACCTCTCTTCTCTCATACTTTCCTTCGGAGTCTCCCAAACCCTGAGCTAGCTCTGTGTCAATCTCATCATCAATGTGGACATCCCTCCAGGTGAGAACTTATCCAGAGCATTCAGAACTTCACTATTTACTGTCACTGCCGATTCCCCATATGGATGATGTGGTACTGGCTGATGGAGGACCTGCAAACAAAAAACCATGCACCAACACTCCCTAATAGCTTCAAGCCACTAGCTAACCCTCCCTGGAGTCCCAGATACAGTAACTAGGCAGAATAATCATTTGTCCATCACTCAGAAGCGTAGGAAATTTAGCCAGGCCAGTCCTCGGAGGACGATCACACCAGGTCCCGGACTTGCCCTGACTTTCCCTCCGGCGAGACAGAGCCCTTTGGCACAGCCACAATGAGTACACCTGCTGAATAGGGAAGCTTAAAAACATTACTAATGGCCATATACGTTTGTAGTGTACAAACTGAGGTTATGAGCTGTCTATCGGGCAACTGGTTAAGGGTATTTTTGGTAGAATTTGAATCCAGGCCTCCAGACTCAAAGTCCGGTGTCCCATCCACCAGATTCCAACGTACAACATCCTCAAGTAGGATTTTAAGTCTGATTAGTTAAATATGTAAGCTTTCATTTCCAAAACGGCAAAGATGAAGTTTGTTAAAGTTGATCACGATTTCTAGGCAAGGAAAAAAGTAAAGCTACGTGTGGTAAAGCATCCCACACTGGCACCACAAGCACTGAGGGAGGACATGTGACAGACTCCTGAGGTCCCGGCCGAGCCAAGCCCAGCAGGGCGGGGAGGGAGGGCGCGCGCTCCAAACTCGCGGATCCTGGGGCAGCCCGCCCGCTCCCCGGCGGGCCGGGTAAGTGACTACCCGCAGGCGCGTTCCGGGGTCCCACTGGCCTCCCCTCCCCCGCCCTCCCCACTTCCCCGCCAGCTAGCGCACTTCTGGACACTCAGAGGCGGCAGCGGCGGCGGACCAATGACCGCACGCGCGCGGGGCACCGAACTTCAGCGCGGCGCACTCGGGGCTCCCAGACCCCGGGGGAAGCCCCGGAACGGAGCATACACGGGCGCGCGTGCGCGTTCCGGGGCCCCGGCGCACTTCGGGACACGCAAGGCAAGGCGCTCCGCGATGGAGGCGGCACTCGAGGCTCCAGGAGTCCGGGAAGGCCCGCTGCGTCCCGGCCGGGAGAAGCTCGGAGTTTCTCGGGAGGAGGCAGCGCGCTACGCTCCCAGAGCCGGAGGGAAGCCCCACCGCTTCCCAGCGCGGGGGGCAGGTAAATGACCGCACGCGCGCGTTCTGGGGGACGCGGAACTTTAGGGAAGGAGGGCGTTCCGGGAGTCGCGCCCTCCGTTGACGGACGCACTCTGGGACCCACAAAGCAAAGGGCTCCGGAGGGGGAAGTCTCAGCCGGGACAGAGAACTCCGGGAAGCGCGCTTTCAGTTAGGCCGGGGACCCCAAGCGCCCCCAGCCCGCCCCCCGTCCCCCGCGGGCCAGGGCCGTCTTCCCCTCAGTTCCTAGGGGCCAGACCCAATTCGGCGGTGGGGGTCCCCGGACACTTTCCGGTCACCGAGTCATCCCGGCCTCGCGTGTTACCCCCCCCCCCCCCCCCCCCGGGCATAGCCCAGCAACTTCGGCCAGCGCGCTCTGCCCGCGCGCCGAGGCGGGGAGAAAGCGGGGGGAAAGTTAACGGTCGGCGCGGGTCGGGGAGGCGGGACGGCGGGGAGCGCTACCCCTCGGCTTCCCGGACTTCCCAGGGCACGCGCCGCGCGCACCCGGACGCCGGGACCCGCCGCCAACGGCCTCGGCGGCCCCGGAGACGGCGGCAGCCAATCAGCGCGGCGCGGGGGCGGGGCTCGTCAGGCGGGAGGGCGGGGGGCCGGAGGAACGACGGGGAGGGGGGAGGAAAAAAGGGAGGGAGGGGGCGCCTCCTCCTCCTCGGGCTCGCGGAGAAAGAAGCTCGGCGCGGCCGAGCGGAGGAGAGCAGCGGCGCCAAAGAGAGCCGGGACGGGCCTCCGAGCGCCCGCCCGCCCGAGCAGGGGACCAAGATGGTGTCCTGGATGATCTCCCGAGCTGTGGTGTGAGTGCGGGGCCCGCCCCGGGTCGGGGAGGGGGGCTTACCTGCGGCCTCGCGCCGACCGTGCGTCCCTTCGTGCGGCCGTCCAGCTGGCCGTCGGGCGGACCGTCGGGTCCCGTCGCGCCTCGTCGCGTCCCGTCCTGTCCCGTCCCGTCCCGTAGTGTCCCGCGGGGCAGGGGCCAGGCGCGCGGTCCTCTCGGCAGCCGGGCACCGCCCTGCGGGGCCGGGACAAGCAGCAGCGCCGGAAAAGTTACTGGAGAAGTAGTTAAAAGTTGGAGCGGCGGCCGCGGGACTCCGACCACAACTTGTGCAAACTCGGCACGAGCGGCAAGGGGGCGGCCGGGGGGAGGGGAGGCGGCGGTGGCGGGAGCGAGCGCCGGGGCCCAGCGTGTGGGGGGCGGGGCACCCCTGGGTCACGTGGCCGGCGGGGCCGGGGCGGGGCGGGCCCGACCCCTCCCGGCGGGGCGTCCCGTCCCGAGTCGGGGCTGCCCCGCGCGGGCGGGGCCATGATGACGCCACTCCGGGAATACTACGGGAGTAGTTTTTCCGGCCCCCGTCGGTGGGACCTGTCTCGGGCTCTCTTCCTAGGTCCCGCGGTGTCACTGCCCTCGGAGTCCCTGTTGTGCGGGCCCCGGGGCCGAGGCGGGACGGGCCCGGGTGGGTGCCGCGCTCTCCCCCTCCTCCTCCTGCTCTTTTCCCTAGACTGGGGCAAAGTAAGGCGCTCTCCGAGGGCTGGGAAGGGACCGGGCACCGCGTGGGGTGTTCGGGAGGAAGCCGCATCCCTGGCGTGGGGCGCCCCCAGAAACGCGGTCCTGCCGCGAGAGGGGCGGGAGGAGCGCCGCACCACCGCCCCGGGGTCACAGTCCGCGCCGGGCCCCCACGTGCTGGGACCGAGGGGGCGGGGCTTAGGACAGCCTGGAGAGGGGAACGCCCCCTGCTCCCGGGCCGTTCTCTCCGAGTGCGCTGCGCTCCGGCGCGCTTCCACTTTTATGGGGAACTTTTGGGGGGCGGGGTGGGGGAGAGGGCCTCCTGGGGCTGAGGCCCGGGCGGGGGGGGGGGGGAGGGGAGCGCGAAGGCCGGTTTGGCGGAGACGCTGAAAAAACGGGGAAAATGACCAACTTTTAGGAGAAAACTTTTTTCCTGACTTTGCATTTGATCCAGATATTTCGGGGGGAAATAAGCGTGATTTAATTTTACTTCTTAAAGGGAACTTTATGTATTGTTTGGCTACTTTTAAACTAATTCACAAGCAGAAGGTGGCGGGCACAGTTCTGTTTCATAAAAGCTGGATGACCTAGATTTAGTTTGCCTTTAGTCAGTGAAGTTCTGCCTTTTCCTTCTGACCCCTGTGGAAATCACAGACTCAAGCTTCGCTCTTCCAAGGCCCTTCTTGTGGATCTGGAAGGAACTTTGGAGCCGAGAAGTCCAGCCCTTTCCTGGACTCCCAGAGCTAGGACTTGGTCCGGGGCCAGCCCGGTCTGGCTTCAGAGCTGGGGGTGGGGGTTCCCACTGTTGAAGGGCGCGTCCTGGCAAATTATGCCGGACAGCCACGGCTTCGGGTTGTTTTGTGTTGACTTCTGTGAGTGCCCGTGTGGGTGCCGTGAGAGACAGTTCCTTTTCGTGTACATCTGGTAACCATCCTGCTCGAGATAGTTTTTGTTGTAGCTCTAGAACCTTTTGATACTTTTTTAGAGAACACTTAGAAAACGGAAGCATCAATTTTTATTAGCACCTATGTGCCTGACACTGGAGAGTGGGGAGGGGCAGGGGACTGGAGATAAAAAGAAAGACAAAACTTGGGCCTGGAGTCTAGTGGAAGAGACGGGAGCAGATGGCCCTGTGCAGACAAGCCACAGGCCGATAAAGGGAAGTCCCTAGAAAAAAGACTGGGAAAGGCTTCTCACAGAAGCGGAGACTTGGCACTTGAGGAAGACCGTTTTGGCAGCTTAGAGATGGATCTAGGAAATTCTTTAGGCCAAAAGGCCAGTTAGAAGCCCTTCTCCAGCTGGGGGCACCTCAGGGATTCTTGGGTTGGCTCCTCTCCTTGCCTTGGAACCCAAGTCTAGGGCTTAAAATGGGGCCTATTAGGTTTCTCAAAGTTTCAGAGACTTGAGGCATTTTTGGATGCCTCTTCCTTGGTCCAGTAAATCCTCTCTCTTTTCTGATTTCTGTATTCTCCAAAATTTGGTCAGTGTTCCAGCCAAGACTATTTGTTGTCAGTGATTCACACAGCCAGTCTAAAGAGAGGTGACCTCTCTTTAAAGTAGACATAAGTCCTATGACCACATTCTGTTACTGAGAATTCAGCCACCTGGAGTGTTCTACAATCCACATTTCTGAATCTTAGATTCACAGGCTTATTTTCTTCTAAATCATTTTATTTTCAAAACTGTATTTCTGAATTGACAGTTGAAAACTTTGCCTCAAAGATCCAAGGTCAAGAAGTGTGGAGGCTGAAGAGAGAGGTCACTAGTGAAGAGGTTTCAGTCCCCTTGCCATTTTTTCTTCATCTTTGTTCTCTCTGTTATGAATTGAATCTGGTGATAGTACCAATAGGACTGAGGTGAGGATTAGGGGGTGGAGCAGGTCTGACACCAGGAAGGAAAAAGAAGGAAAAAAGAAAAATATATGTCAGTTGTCTTGGTGAAAGGTAAAAAATGTGGATGACATTTTCCTGATCTGCTATTCTAAGAACCTTGTCAGTAAAGGAAATAAGGTTATCTGGCATGGTGTGCTCAATGAAGCCACACATTCTCATAGTATTCACAGCTTCCCTTTCCAAAGTATTCACAAACTGTTCTTTGTTAATCCACTCTAGAATTCTGACTGGAATCAACATTAAACTCACCCATCCCTTGTAATAAAGAAGCTGTCTTCCCTTTTTGTATGTGAAAAGTTTGCACTAAAGCACAGAAACAGATGCATGACTTAGATATCAAAGGTCACATAGACAAATTAGAGAACCAAGGAAATAATTTTCAGAATTATGGGTAATGAACAGTTCACAATCAAACAAGGTGTGAAAGGACCAAGATTTTCTACTGATCTTTCTTTTGAATCTCTCCCCAAAAAAAGGGATGTAGGGTGGGCGATTTGCTTTTTCTCTGTCCTTGGCACCTAATTGACTTTTGCCTCTTAACACTCCTAGTCACCTTTCAACCTAAAAAGCCCCATGTAGAACCAATTCCTTGCCCTCCTTGGTCTGCCAGAGACAGTTGTCATATGAAAACTGCTGTGTGAGTTACAAGTACTTTTTGTCTCAAAATTGCACCTGAATGAACAGGTGCAAAATTGCCCAAAATTAGAGAAGAAATCGCTGGGGGGGGAAATCTTTGCAACAAGTTTCTTTGCTAAACATCTGACTTCCAAAATATAAAAGGATTTGAATACATTTTAGAAGAAAAACTGTTTTGCAATTTTACACACCCAGATGCAAACTGAGACCAGATTATTAATTTCATGGCTTTCTTTTCACGAAGGATCAGATATTGGTTAAATAACATATCTGAACAATTCTTCCTTGTTACAAGTGGGGAAGAGGGAGAGAATGACAGAAAAGGAATAGACATGATATAACAACAGAAGATACCACTAAAGTTTCTGTTTAAAAAAAAAACCACTCCCCAAATATCAAATTCTCTAGACAAAATATATTTTTCCAGCTGTCATTAGCTTTACTGTGCCCCTTTCCAAAAACTCTTCATTCCTGTATCATAAACCAGAATCTTAAAAACCAAATCCTCTTCTCAGACACTAGTTTCCTGTCCAGGCTGACATAATCCCTAGAAATGAAGATATCATTCAGGGGGCTTCTGTGTCACCTTGTAGATATTTTGACATTACAGATTAATATTTCTCTTTGTTGAAAATTTCCACAAGTTCTAAGCCTAACGGCATCCAGAAAATGTCCAATTCAGCATCCTCTGTCTCTAATTGTACTTTAGTGATATTAAAAAAGAATGTTTAATGTGCTGCATTTTTTTAGCTACTTTTAAGTTTTCTCCCATTCCAAAAGCAAGATTGTTTCCAATAGTTAACTTTTGCACAAAAGCCTTTAGCCCCTAAATTTAAAAAGTAACACATAGGTATCTTGCCCTATCAGAATAATCTAATGTGCTATATCTAATGAGTTTATATTTCCTTCAGAGTAGTTTGTTTGATCCATAGAATGGTCTCATAAAGTAATTGAAGAGAATGTAAGCTTCTCTTCTTTTGGATTTTTTGGTACCCATATGTCTAGCATATAATAATAGCTTAATGGATGCTTATCAAATGAGTAAAGCTGGCCTTGAGCCAGTTCTTAAAACATGGATAGAATGTGTAAATCTGTTGTTATCTTAATAAGCTTATTTTTATAAACACATGAGTAGACACACATACGCGACAAAGAAGAGAGTAAGGTGACAGAGAGACTGACTTCTATCTTTGCAGTCCCAGCAAGATGGCAGTTGGCACCGGCAAGAGGAAAGAGCCTAGAATTTTAAAAGTATGGCCCACTGGCCATAAAATGAAGCTACCCTGGTAAAGAAGGAAGGAATCAGCATGACCAGCGCAAACCCTGCTGTTTGGCTGGTCCAGTCCTCCCCCCTTTCAATTCCCCCAAAGGCCCTGGAGAGCCCCTCAACAAAATACTGCCAACCCCCGCCCATCTCCCTTTAGATCCTGGAGACTGTCAAAGGAGTCACGGAGAGGGTGTCCGCCAGACACAGTTGTCCTATGAAAGCTGTGGGCCCTTCTCTAGTGTCACGAAAGTCATGGATGGACACAAGATTTTGCAAGGCAGGCATGGTGCTGGGCACAGAGACCGAGGTGGAGTGAATGGAAGCTCACTTCTCACCAGATGCTTCTTGTTGGAGAGAGCACATGTAGAGAGAAGTGGGCGTGATCCCTTTCCCCCTTCCCCACCAAATAATAATCACTTTCAGAGAAAGTTTGGTGGACTCATTAAAAGTCTGTGGGACAGTTAAGTTACTCCCCACATCTTATAATTTCCATTAACATAATCATTGATTGGAACCTTTAGAGTAGAGTCTGTATTGGGCCAGGAGAAGTGATTTATGCATTTGAAGAGATTGCTAATATTTGGCTAAGGGGAGAGATTAATGGTTATTAGACATGATGACTGTTTTCCAGCATTTTAATGACTTCCTTCAAGAAGGGGAAATAGACTGACTC
This sequence comes from Sarcophilus harrisii, assembly GCF_902635505.1. Lineage (NCBI taxonomy): Eukaryota > Metazoa > Chordata > Mammalia > Dasyuromorphia > Dasyuridae > Sarcophilus > Sarcophilus harrisii. The sequence continues at coordinate 639,363,557 of NC_045427.1, read as the reverse complement.
CATGTCATCCCAAAGGGCAGAATCAGAGGCAGCTGATGTGTTTGGATTGAGTATAAGAAATACTTTTGTAACAATTAGTTCTCTGACCATGAACAGTACTTCTAAAGCAGTGATAATCCGTCAGGAAAGCTGCACTCTTTGAGATACAAATGAATGAATGAGTCCATGAATGAAGAAAGCATTTGTTGTACGCAGAGTACTGCCCTTTATCCTGCAGGGTGTTGCAGGGAGAAGAGACAGACGGTCCCTGCGGTCCATAAGCTCCTGTTCCAGTGCAAGGGAAGGTCACAGGCAGAGGTTCTATAGTCCTTTGGGGCAGCATAGAAGCAGATGGAAATGCCTTTTGTCTCAGGTCAAGGCTGCCAGAAGTTCATTTCTGTGCAGAACCATCTGAACCTGGACAAGGCCAGGAGGAGGGCTGGGGGCCAGGGGCTGGAAACCTGGCTGACTGTCCCATCAGGGTCTGTGAGGATGTGAGGGGGTTGGGAACTGCTTCCTGTCTCTTTTGGGCTTCAGCTTAGGGAGTGGTAATGGGGACATTTGGTGGGGCTGGTTGCTCCCCTTGCCCCAAGACTTGCTTCTGGGAGAGTGGGCTGGCCTGGAACCAAGAGGACTTCTGAACCCTAACATTCCATGATTCCTTATGCTAACCACATGGCTCCAGGAGACTGGAGATGTTGGCAGGATGGGGGGTGTAGGGAGAGAAACATTAGATGATAAAATTGGTATTAAACTTGAAAATTAAGTTTTGTTCATTCATAGGATCATTGAATGTTTTTGAATGTATATGTTAATCTCATATGTAGCAGAATTGGTAAATTCTGTGGTAGATGTGACTATAGTTATTCTCAAACCTTGATCACCCTCAGGCCTTAATTACCTCCTCCTCCATGCGTCTTGGAGAACTGCTCATTCTTTAAGATGTTGCTCAGCTTCCATCCTCTGTGTGCAGCCTTTCCCTATCCCACCAACTACAAGTGGCCTCTTTCCCGGCCTATCTTGGAGTTAACAATTTTGTACATATTTGTATTTATTCACTTTATATTTGTGTTACGTATTTTTGTACTTGTTATTTCTCCCATCGGAATGTAGGTTCGTCATGAATAGGTTTTGTTTCATTCTTTGTACTTGTATCCTAATGCTTCAAACAGACTCTGGCTCTTCACAGGTACTTAATAAATGCTCGCTGATTGATTAATTGAATATTTGATGTCTACACACCAGTCAGAAATAAAGTGTTCACGTGAATATCTTTTCTTATCTAGCCTTAGAGAGGGATTAACAGGAAAATGCCATTGAGTAGCATTCTTTACTGTTGATAAAAGAAAAATGCTGGTAGAACAACAGAGAAAAAGATAGTGTAGTTGGAGAGATTTGCCCTGAAGATCAAGCCATTTGGAAATAAAAAACCCAGCTTGAAGTCAAGCAGACCTGACTTCAAGTATCTCCTCAACTACTTGACAGCTCGTGACTCAGGACACCTTATTGCAAGCTGGGGAGAAAACGGCAGTCATGTCTATCTCAGAGTTATATTTGGGATTCTGTGGACCATTGAACAAGTAGATAAAATAGTTCTTTTTTGTTTGAATAGAATAGCATTTTTAGATCAGCTAATACAACACAGGCTTGCTGAAAACATCATTAGGATGTCTTTTGGCAAATGGGAGCCACAGGGAACACGGGCACCTTCTCCTGTCCACATCATCGTTCTCTTTTTCTATTATCTATGCCTCACCCTTGATCTCTGTGACCCTAGTGGAACTTCCTTGGAGCATTAATATTGACTTTTATTTATCCTGGAGAAGATGGGAATGTGGTTGGGATCTGAAGGAAGTCAGGAATGGGGACAGAGGAGGGAGAGTGTTTTGGGGGGGGGGGTCAGAGGGCAGTGTGCCTTGTTTGGTGTTCCTGGATCTTGCAGAAAGTGAGGGGTCAAAAGATTGGAAAGTTGGGGAGGGGAGGGACAAAGAGCCTTATATTTTTCCAGTGGTCTGCTGAGGCCTTTTGGCCAGTCCTGATGGGCTTTTCACTCCCTTTTACTTAGAACCATAGCATAGTAAACTTCTCAGTATATTTTATTTCTGAATATTTCAAACTCCAGAAATACATAGAGAAAATATTTCTCTTTATTTCATTGATATTGGTTGCATTTTATCTGCTCTAACTACCAAAATGTTAGCTCTGTATACTCAGTATTTAAACCCCAGTATTTTATTTCATGTGAAAATATCTAATATACTGCTCCTTTGATCTTAGTTAACTGATAAATTCAGACTAATGAGATGAGATGGTATTTTTCAATAGGTCTGTAAATAGTTCTTTTCAACTATCTTAGCTATATTTTGTTTAATGCAATATTAATGCCTTATCTAAAAATAATATATGGCTGAAAATAGTAACAAGACCTTATAAAAAGTCATACTTATGAAGATAATGGAAGGCTGTCATTTGAACAATAAATGAGAAGTAATATTTTAAATAATCAAGAAAACTAACTAAAATATTGAGCCTTCTTAATACAAGATTTTAGGAGCCTGAAAAGGCTATGATATGATAAGATAATGATGAGTGTTGGGTTGTAAGTTAGGAGGAGAGCCACAACTATGAAGTTTTGAACCTGGACCAAGAGACAGGAAAGACCCCCTCTCTTGGGGACTGAGCAGAGCTAGAACCCAAGTCCTGAAGGGATAATCAGTCCTTCGGGCATCCCCAACCTGAGGCAGGCAATTTGTGCCCATCAGGACTGGCCAAAAGGCCTCAGCAGACCACTGGAAAAATATAAGGTTCCAAGAGCTCTTTGTCCCTCCCCTCCCCAACTTTCCAATCTTTTGACTCCTCACTCCTGCAAGATCCAGGAACACCAAACAAGGCACGCTGCCCTCTGACCCCCCCCCCCCCCCCCCCCCCCCCCCCCCCCCCCCCCCCCCCCCCAAACACTCTCCCTCCTCTGTCCCCATTCCTGACTTCCTTCAGATCCCAACCACATTCCCATCTTCTCCAGGAAGTCTTCCTCAGCCTTCTTCATGGTAATGCTTCCCCTTGGCTGATGACAGCAGACTGCTTGCTGGTTCTCTTCCCTATTTGATTATGAGCACACTGAGGGCAGGGACTCCCTTCTGAGCCCTCAGAGCGCAGCATGGGGCCAGGCACATCGAAGGCACTTACTCGATGCTGATTGGCTGATTGAGCGTGAAGCCAGCTCGGATGGTGAACAATGAGAGCCGAGTTTAAATCCAGCCTAGAAGCAAAGGGGCCCGCAAAACTTCCTTTCCAGGGCTGATGACTACAAAGAGTAGTATGTCTGATGATCGGAAGCCTGGAAAGGGAAGTGGGCAGGATGGGGGGAAAGAAAGAAGCCGATGGTGGCAGGGACAGTGACAATGACAAGTCCCGCTTCTAGAGTCACTTGTTCCTACAACCCTGCAGGTGCTCCTGTTTGCCCTTTTTTTTTTTTTTTTTTTTAAACAGTTAAGCTACCTGAGGCAGGCTGGGGTGAAGAGACTCATCTAGTATCACACTGCAAATCAGTGGCTTTAAGGCCAGATTTGAACTCATTTTCCCAATTCCTGTCTACCTCATGTGCTGTGTGCTGTTCCCCACCCTCTCCTCCCCGCCCCACACACATTGATGTATGGCCCAAACACTAAAATGGCATCAGAACCCAGGAAGATCCTTTCTGGAAAATCTATGGGAAACTTTGGATGAAAGTCTGGAGAAGCAGCAGTGGCAGGAGAATATAGGGTTGTACCTAAGCTAGGCTCCATTTCATAATTAGTATGTCCATATCACTGAGAACCAGTTCTTGTAGTGTAGGTTGGCAAAAAGAAAAAACAACCTTAATAAAGATTAGAGAAAGAGGTGACAATGTTGAAATTTGAATTTAAAAGTTTGTAAGATGGGTTCTCACAAAACCATGACAATTACAAATTCGAATGTTTCCAACTGGAATTTGACCAAAAATTTTCTAAGTGTTCTCATCTGACCTTTTTTTTTTCTTTTTGTGAAAATCCTGAGCAGTGTTGGTCTAAAAAGGGCAGTGGAATCAGTATCCTCTGAGAGGTCACTCTAGTGTCACCTCCATTGGGCTATCAGGTTTGAGAATCTAATGTTTTGTTGACCTGAACCTTGGTGTATATCCCTAAAAATTCCCAAAAGTCTGAGTGTTTCTAATTAAATTCCCTTCCCAAACTTTTTTTGTTTTATTTTTGTGCCTTTTAAAAGGAAGGGATATTGCCTATTAGATATTTGAAATAGGGAAGAGGAATTCTGTAACTTTACAAAAGTAAATATTGGTATTGCCATTGTAATTTAGAAACCTAACTGATAAAATCAATTGCAATTATCATTGGAATATGAAATTTAAAGTTCTTATTTCACTATTTTTACAGAGAAGCTAAGATTTTCATAATGGTGCTTTGGTTTGATCAGTTATCAAACAGCTCTCCGTAGTCAATTGGCTTTGGACATGGGGAACATGAATTTAAGATCTCAAATTTGGGTGGCCTATTTTATTCTTAGAAAAGAGAAACTTGTGTAGTAAAATTAATTTTTAGTAAAGTGTTTAAATATAAAGTTTTCAGAGTATTTGTATCAAGTGAGATAACAGATAAAAGCACTTTAAGAAACCTTAAAGCAAATACTATGTAAATGATAGCTGTTATAGATAAGTGTGATAGCCTGATTGTAAACATACAAATAACAATTCTGGTTTTCCATAGAAACTTAACAGACTGAATGTGTTTAAAAATGTATAAATGCCTGGAAGCTATCAGCCCCCATGCTAGTCTGAAAAGGAAGAGATTTCCCACGGAAACTTGATTGGTCATATGGTATGAATTACAAAAGTCATGGAGTAAAGTAATACTGTAGATGCAATGTCTGGGCCTCATTAAAGCATTTAGTCCAGTTGCTCTTAGGAGCTTCCTTGGACCAAAGATTCCTTCCTGGCTTCTGAGGTTAATTGCTTAGGGGAGTGGACACTTGTCTCTCCTAGACCATCAGTCTAGGATGATCATCATCCTAGTGTCAGTACCTATGTCTCTGATATCAGCAGAGAGATGGATTCCCTCCAATCATGGCCGTCCCTTTGTCCTCACTGAGCTTAGTACCTCTGAAGATCCACATCCCTAGCCCTCCTCTCGAGCACTAGCTGGACCTTACCTCACAGCTGGTCACTTGGGGCCTGTAAGAGGAATCCAGACACTTCTTATTTCACAATGCCATTCAGACTCTCTTTGTGTCTTTATTGAACTAAACTTTTCTTTTTAGGAAGCCATTCAATTAAAATTTTCCATCCCATCAACATTATAGTATTGATAATATATAGACTTTCAAACCATTCTCCCTGAGTTTACCACCTGGCTCATTAGATGCTGTGTCTCCCCTCCCCTTCTATTTCCTTAACCTTGTTGGCTCCTGTGACCTGCTCCTCAGGAGCCACTCCTAAGGAGGATCACACACCAGATCATGCCATTACCCACAAGCCTAATGAGGAGCTCGACCATTTTCCTATCTCATCACTCCCTACTGTTCCACCTCCATTATGCTTCTGCCTCCCCCAACCTGCTTTTCATGTTCTTCGTCCCCTCCACCTCTGCTTTCTGAGGCCATTAGTCCTGCTTGGAGTTCACTCTGTTCTCTCTCCTGTCCCAACCCGATCATTAGCCCTTTCATTTCTGCACCACCCTCTCTTCTTCAATTCTTTACCTTCTTGCCATATCACTGCTCTTCTCCACAAGTTTTAGTCCTGGATTGCTCCCACCATCTGCTCCCTCCACACCATTCACAAATAACTGAAGAAACTAGACAAAATTTCACAATTGTGCTGCCTGAATACATTGAAATTTGTTGTTTTCCTGCTATCACCTTGGGAGGAGTTGAACTTGGCTCTTCCTGATCGCCCCAGCCATCATTCTACTCGCTTTTTTCTTCCCTTGCTACATATTCTTGCTTTTCATTGCTAAGTCATTGTTTTCCCTTTCAGCTTATATCTACCATACTACCTTCCATTTTTCTTTTGAGTTTTTGGCAATTTTGATTTTCCTGAGAGATTGTGGTGGCTGATGATAAGCAACCAGATAGCATCATTGGTAGGTGGAGCGCTGTTGTTGAGCTAGGATTTTGTGATACGGGGTCCAGATGTGATTCAAGTTGCTCTCCTCTTCCTGTGCAATTCTGGGTCCAGCCCATTGTCTGTCTGCAACATTATTCAGGCAGGCTGGCCACATATCACCACTTGAGCAATAAGTAATGTCAGCCACTTTGTTTTTCCAATGTGAATGAATATTTAGACTGGTCTCTTTTCCATTACTGAGAATTTCTCATTGAACCCCTTGGTGTAGTTTTGAGAACTCATATATTTTATTTTCTGATTCTGAAAGAAAAGGAATTATGGACGTAATTTGAAAAACTTTGGAATTATGAATAAGATTAGATTTTTTTGGTAAGAGGAAATTTGGGAAATTTTGAAGAGAAGTTGAAGGATTTGAGGACAAGATGGATGAGCACATTGTACAAGAAGGAGAGAGAAGGGAGAAGCAAATAGTTATGACTTTTAAGGATTAAATATTTTTTAAAAAGTGAAAAAAAAATGAAAGTTTTAATGTTCACAACCTCCAAGGACTGGTCAACACAGCAAGAGAGCTGGGCTGAAAGAGAAAAAAAAAAAAAAAAAAGCAAAGACTCGGCTTCTTGCTCCCAGGAAGTCAAGATCAGAGAGAAATTGTCATGGAGGGTTTCATGTCATTTTTGTAGTTCAAGCATGACCAGGTAGCTGCTGTTTAAAACCAAAGACCAGACTGGCCTAAATATACAAAAAAAGTTAAAGAACCTCATGGAAAGAAACTTTGTCCTTCTGAGTTCACTGTAATAGTGAAATGGAGGAGAGGAAGTTTCATTTAAAAAAAAAAAAGGAGAGAAGAGAATTGGAAGAAATTAAGGGGAGGCTGGATCTGTGCCAAAGTGTCAGTCATCTGGAGGAAAAAGAGGAAGAAGAAAAAAAAAAGACACTATGGAGTCAACTTGGGCCCCTTCTTTGAAGAAGCTAGAAACCCTTACCCTACAGGGCATGAGGAAGCCAGACCCCAGCTGTGTCAGAGAAAGGCCCCTTTCCCAAGGGAAGGGGTGTCAAAGGACTGATGAAGCCGCCTCCCAGGCTTGTCTTCTCAGAATGACCCAGAGGAGGAATATTGGACCTTTCTGTTGATTATTTGGGGTACCAGTGGTTTTGTCAGAAGCAGCTTGAGAGGTGGCAAGACTGGGTAAGTCTGGAGAAGGAGACTTTAAACTTCAGGACCTCTTGAAGATTTCTTATCACAGAGAGACTCTTAAATTTGGAGATGTTACCATTATTTAAATGGTGAGCCTTTCCCATGAGGGCAGTTGAGTGGATAGCTCTTTAACTCTAAACCCTTCCCTGATTTCATCCTTGGGTGCTGTGAAGAGAATCATGGTTTTCATATTTATCAATAGGAAATGTCTAAGGAATACACTTTTCATTCCCACATTGAAGTTCTCAATCAGCTCTTGTGCCTGTGTACATGAAGTGAAGCTCCTCAAAGACAGTAGAACCTGTTCCTGTCCTAGCACCGCTTCTGAGACCCCAAACATTTGAAACAGCCACTTGAGAACTGGACTGGAGAACACCCGCTTTGCATTTGGTTTGGGAAAGCACTCAAGCTCTGGAAATGATGAAGTTGGAGCCCTCCTTCCCCCTCTCCCATATTGTGACCTTCATTACAGCCTGAGGAGCTTTCCTCAGGAGAACTTCAGATGGTTTGCAAACCTCATTCTTCACTCACTCTGAAAGTAATTAATTAAACTGCTGCCTGTTTCCTGGCACTCCTATCTCTGTACTACTTTGTGCAGCCCTGGCTGATCTCAGGTTAGAGACCAGTCCTGTCCAGATTACATTTAAAATTCTGTTAATTTTATGGGGACAGAGAGAAATCTTTTGGACCTTAAGAGAAACTCGGCCACATCCAGTGGGTATGAAAAGTGGGAGCTAGTGAAAGTTCTTTAAAATTTGGGTCTGACGGGAATGGGTTTCAGCTCCCCTCCCACGGTCCTAACCATTAGTAAGTGTTCTCTGTGGGCTGCCTTTTCCCTTCTGGCTCCTTCAGACTCTCTGGTCTGGCAGCCAGGGAAGTTCCCCAACCAGGCTGCTAGTCATCCGTGCTTGCCTTGTCTTTATTAAAGATCACTCTTTCCTATGCTAAGGAAAAAAGCATTTTGTTTTGAAAGTTTTTCACTTAGAGTCTGTTTTTAAGTTTCTTCTAATGGTAGAACTGTGAACTTATTTTTAATTAGTCACTTGGATAAACTATTGCCTCTCCTAACCACTCACTGTCCCTTCTTGAAAGTTTGTGATAACATTGTTTGAGATAGCATCCCATCGTATTTGGGAAGAGAAAATTCTTTAAAAAGAATTAAACTAAAAATATTTGGTGTGTATTTCTTTCATATATAATTGATGTGTATGAAATCTTATAGTGGTGGAAGAAAATGTTTGATTTTTTTTCATGTGGAAAAAATGGTGTAGTGCCTGCTGCCAGAGGTAGGGAGTTATTCCGACAGTTTGTATGCATATTTAAAACCTTTTGAGGACTGGACTGTGAAGCGTACCATGTAGAACTGGAACTTCACTTTGAAACTTTAATGTAAAGTAAAGCCTTGGCTAACGGGCCTAAAAAGGGCACTTCTCGTTCTCCCTCACACAGAATCCGTTGCACATCTGCTCTGAATGTGGGCCCCACCCACTAGGTCCACTCCAGAGACCTCCCGATGCCCTCGTGCTGCCCTTCTACACCTGCCTCCCTGCTGCGTCCTTTACCCAGCCAGGACAGCCTTTTCTCACCCGTGGCGCGGTCCCCCATCCTCCAGCTGGTGCCTCTGCCTGTAAGGTGCTGCTCCAGCCCAGCCTTTGACCCCCCAGCTCCTCATTCCCTGCACCGAACTATGGTGTGGGGGGTGGCGGCACAGACATACGTGCATTAATGTCATATTTGTGCATTTTCGCCCCGGCTGCTTCAGCCCCATCCGAATGGCGGAGCTCTGAGCGCTGCTTCTGTCCCCAGCACCTTGGAAATACTTAGTGAGTCACTGGAGGAGAGGTAGACATACATGCATCCATACATACAGATACTTCTTCAAATTTCTTACCCAAAAGAAGAGAAAGCAACGTGGGACCCTGTGTTCTAAGGACAAACTCAACAAATAGACATATTTGGCAGTTACTTTGTACAGAGCACTGTGCAAGGGATAGGCCTTGCCCTCAAGAAGCTTATATATATATACTGTAAACAGAAGGACTGATGTGTACTTAGACAGTTCAGAGAATACAAAGTCTGCAGACTCCAGATAGCGTAAGGAGGTTGGCAATAAGGAATCACGCTTAACTGAAAAAATTCCCAATGACCAAGTTGTCACTGATAGTTATTATCTACTCCACAGGATTTATGGTATTGTAGATAATTCTAATGGTGGTGAGTGAGGCACAGAGAGGGAGGAATGCCATATCCCTAGAGCCTGTTCCCAGCTCAGACTAGAGGAGGTCATCAGCCAGGGGCCAGGACTTCTGTGAGTCTTCTTTCTTGCCAAACTCCATATAAGCATCAGAGATTGGAAGACAAAAATGAAACCAGCCCTTCCTTTCCTGGGGCAGCTCACCTTCTTTTAGGGAGACAACTTATGGGTGGGCGGGTGGATTGTGGGACGGTAATAAGTAGAACAAATATATATTAAGTACTGACTGCATCCTGTTGGGCTAAGTGCTGGGGATACAAATAGGCAAGACAGTCAAGGCCCTCCAGACTTTTATATTCCAATGAAGGAAGACATCCAGTAGACTTGCAAAGGTGGGTTAGAAATAGGAACTCCTCTGAAAGTTACCCATCGAGAGTCCTAGAGCAGGGGTCTGACTGGAGGATATAGAGGTGCTGGTAAAGTACGGAAAGCCTACTGTGGAGGGCACCTGAGAATGAACACATGCTGCTTAGAGATGGGTACTTGACAATGTGACTATTGATCTAGGGCATGCCCAGTGAGGAACCTCCCCTACCCCTGTTGTTACTTCAAAACACAGTCTTAGAAAGAGGTGGCTGGAATTCCAAGTGACAAGGCTCAGGTTATATGGACCTTGTAGGTGTCCAAGTAGAGTTGTGAACCTAGATTTGCTGGACTTGAGGGTGGCTCTCGTCATTATGTCTTGCTGTTTCTCAGATTTAATATAATGCAATTCTGTAGAGAAGGTAGCAGCAACGAGGAGTTTGAACAGAGTTTTGAAGGAAAATAGTGGTTCCATGAGGTTAGAGGGAAAGGATTAGCATGTGCCCAGGGCATAGAGAACCAATCATCTAAACAAGCAACAGAGGTGATGGGTGGAATGTCACATGGGAGCAGCAGCAAGACAAGTCTCATTTTATAGTGGTTTAAGTGCTAAAAGGTGTAGTTTGTATTTGGTTTTAGACTTAATTTTGAGATATTCAAGTTAATTGAACTGAGGAGAAGCATAGTCCGATCTGTGATTTATTTAGATATACAATTTTGATATGTGTGAAAAACAGATCCAAAAGACAAGATACTTCAGGTGGGGAAAACCAATGAGTTGTCTTCAGATAATCTTAATAAACAGGGTTTGTTCTGGAAGGATATACCTTCTTAGCACTCTGCCCGTAATCAATATGGTTTTGTGGTAATACATTTAATCTTTTATAGTCCAAATCCACCGTCACCTAACTATAATCATTTCACTAATAACTTGAGCTACAAGTGTAGATGTTTCTGACTCTGAACCTCTGATCCCAGTGATATTAAATCCTGTAATATTCATCTATTTTTAGAAGCAAATATTAACATTATAGAGAGTTTGCTTGTATTATTGTATTATTCATAAATATTAACAGGAAAACCAAGGAAGCCTATTTGTGTGGTTGGGAAGCATTCTGTTATTGTTCACCTTTCCCCCTTTTTCGAAAGCTAGACATCTGTGTGTAAGACCATAGAGTGCTCGGAGGGAGAGAAAGCCAAGCTCCCCGAGGGTCAGCCTATACACACGGTGGGACTCTTGTGAAGTCACACAGGGACTCAGAGATTCAGAGGGTGCTGGGGTGCCAAGAAAGGGGGCTGTTTAATAGCCAAGGAACAGGAAGAAAGTACAGGCGAGGCTTTCTGAGCAGGGCACCTCTTATCTTCTAGAGAATTCTTTAAATGATATTGGCTTTTGTCAGTAAGATGTGCCTATTTCTTTCCTTTTGAATTCTAAAAAAATAATGGGAAACTACCCACAAATTAACCCATCTTGGATCTGAAAAGACAGTAGTGGAAAGAAACTGAAATTCATTGGGGCAACAGCCAGAGGTGAGCCAAGAAAGCTCTGGATTTAAATCTTGCTTCTGACAAACTAACTGTGGGCAAGTTTAGCTTTCTGGAGCTCTGCTTAATTAGTACTCTTGGTGAGCCTGTTTCGGGGATTTCTTGGCAGGGAATTGCCATCTTCTTCAACTCATTTTACAGGGGAGGAAACCGAGGCAGGTGGGGGTGAAGGGACTAATCCAGGCACATGACTCGTATTGAGGGCCAGACCTGGATTCGGGAAGAGGAGGCTTCTGGAGTCCAGGGCCAGATCTTTTCCCTCGCAGGTGTCCAGCACAGACACAGCCAGTTCACTCAAGCTGCAGACCTTGAGGTTTTTCATGGGTGTGATTAGCATATCTGTGCAAGTGACTCACAGATCCTCCAGTCACTGAGGAGTCCCATCACCCACTGTCTGTTGGGCATTTTAAACAAGATGAATCTGAGCAGACCTCACTGTGTGCTCCCCCCCCCCCCGCCCCAATTTCACTTTGGACTCTGGGCCCTTCCTTGCTTCCCAGATGATGGCTTCAGTACTCCCTGCATTCGGGAATCCAGCTAAACTTGCTTGCTCTCTGTTCCTCCCCTACTGTGTACTCTACCCGGGCACTGGGCACCCTGCTTCTGTGCCAGGGATACACCCCCGTCCTCCCCTCTGGCTCATAGACTTTCTCTTTGTGAAGCCAAAGAGATATGCCAGCCCCTCCTGCCTCCTGGCCATTGGTCTGTGTTTTGCAGCTGCATGTGTAGAGTACAAGTTCCAGGAGAGGAAGCCCCAGGCCCAGCCACTTGGTGAATGTTTGTCAACAGCATAATCCTAACAGTAGTTACGAGGGACCTAGGGTTGCCAATTACAGCCACCCTGTCTCAGGTGAGATTGTGTGATCCCCATTCTACAGATAAGCATGCAGAGGCACAGGTCCTGCAGGCTTCTTGTCCAGGTCGCAGAGCCAGGGTGTGAATTCCTATCTTTCTGAGTCCAAGTCCAGGATTGTCCCCACTGTGCCTCCAGCCGTGTCATTGTACCCTCCACACTGAGGAAATCCTTAATTCCTGTGTATAATTCAGCAAGTTATATTTATACTTACAATTTCTATAAGTATGTTTGTAATTATATTTATTATAATACATATAACCCAGTAAGTTATATTTACTGATATGACTGAATGCTCTTAATTGGGGAGGGAGGGTAAAAGAACAGTTTGCAAATTATAGCCCTGTGAAGTTGACTGTGATTCCTGGGGAGATTATTGAACAGGGAGTTGATGAAACGCGTCACTGGGCGAGAGCCAGGGATTCCAGAAAGGCCATGCTAAGCTGGTGGCTGACAGGTCCCGGGGGTGGGGGGGAAGGGGGGGGGGGGGGAGCAGGAGGCCGGTTTACCTGGCCTTTAGCACACTTTTTACTTTAGCACACCTTTTAGTCGGGCCCTCCCACTGCTCCCGGGGGGCAGAAGGGAATGCTCAGAGCTGGATGTGGGGCCAGACAGCTGCACTCCCATAATAATCAGCAGTTGTCCAAAGGTTTTTCAAGGGCTCCAGGCCCAGCATGAGTCATGCAAGTGACGTGGCAGCCAGTAGATCCACGGTGATCTGGGCCCAGTGTCCCAGAAGGACAAGGTGATAGCACCAGGGTGCTCTGCCCTACTGCCACTTCCCCCCTTCCCTTCCCCCCCTCCCCCCCCAGGCATCCTGTGCTCAGCCTGGGCCATGGTTGGTGAGGGCCAGAGGAGGCAGCCAGGCAACAGCTGAGGAGCTAGCCAGACTGGGCTTGGAGGAAAAGTGGAATTGGGGTCAAAGGGGGAACATTACAAAGAAACACATTTAAGTCTGACAGCAGGAAAGGTTAGTTTTGTTAGAGCTCCCCAAAGCTTAGGGGCTTTCTGGAGGGGGTGGATCTCCCGAACCCCTCCCCCCCCCAGCTGGTTGTCAAGCGCAGGATGGTGACCCTTTTTTAGATTTGAAACAGTGGGGATGGCTCCACCCAGAAAAGGGCTGGAGTCCTAGGCAGGGGCTCTCCAAAGTCTGGGACTCCAAGAGAGGGAAGGAGGGAACATTTCCTAAGAGCTTCCTCTGGGCCGGGTACGTGGGTGGTAAAGAGGGTCTCCAGAGTCCAATAGGGGATGCAGCCTCCATGGCTGGGACTCCGGGCAAGCCAGTTAATCTCCTAGTGAATCCCTTCATGATGTCTCACCCAATTGCTGATCTGCACTGAAAGTTTCCCATCCCTGCCAGGCAGGGCAGCCCTTCACCCCGGGGTTCCCAGCCATGAGCTCCTGGAGCGCAGGCTCAGCTTTTTATCCTAGCACTTAGAAGGTCTGGTGGGATAGCTGCCATATTGAACATGTATGTAGTGTTCGCTGTGGGCCAGGGAATTCTTGATCCTCACAGCCTGGGAGGAAGGTGCTGTTAGTATCCCCTATTTTATGGATGGGGAAACCGAGGCAAACAGCTTCAGTCCAGTCAGCTTTGTGTGTCAGCTCTAGAGCAGCTCAGCAGCTCATATCTGGATTCGAAACGACCCGAGGTTAGATCCATACTCAGACTCTTCCACGCTATGTCACATCTGTAAATGGGGACATGCTGGAGAAGGAAGTGGCAAACCAGTTCAGCATCTCTGCCAAGGAGACCCCTTGCCAGCACAAGCCAGCCCTGCCCCCCAGGACCTTCCATGTCAACTTAGACCTTCAGACTGTGGCCCTGAAGAAAGAAGACAAGACTCCCAGAGGAAATGTCACCGCTTAATCTGATTGTCAGAAAGTCCCAGTGCCTGGGCGACCACGATCAGGAGAGACTGGAGATCCCAGCTCTGACCTCGCCACTCCAGTTGGCAGGCCCAAAGTTCAATTTCCCAATTTGAGCCACCTTCTGAGGGAGCTGTGGGGATTAAATGAGATGTCTAATGTAAAGAGCCTGCCAGCTACAGTTAGGACTCCTGACCCTTTCCCTTTGCAAAGGCAGAAGACACCCAGGTTTCCAAGCCTGAGGGGGATGCCCGACCCTCTGCTTAGATCAAGGAGCTCTGCCCTGACTGTGCCTCTGCCCAAGCCCTCTGGGTACCAGGCCTCTGGGGCAGAAACCCCCCCTCCCCCAGGTACCACTGTCTCCCTCTTTTAGCCTGCCAGTTCCTGGTTAGTGAGTGGGTTATGGATTGGTCTTCAGAAGAAAACGTTGACTTTCAGTAAATGGTTTATGGGGAAAGAAAAAAGGTAGTCATAGTACTCAAAAGGTATCTACTTTGGGAAAGCTTCTGGGAGCAGTTGGTACATCCCGGTGACCCTATACTGTGGCTGTGAGGGAGCTGCTGTCTGGGGAGGATGGGATTGAACCAATTATTCTTCCTTTTACAAATATCTGGTGGGGCAGGGAGCAGGGTTTTCAGATACTCCAGCAAAAATGTGACTAAATATGGATTTGGGTAAAGAAAATCTATATTTGACTACATGATTGTGTTGAGGGAATATTCTTCTCTCTTCTCTCTCCCTCTCCCTCTCTTCCTCTCTCCCTCCCTCCTTTCCTTCCTGCCCTTTATTCAGTAGACTGTTCCTTAACTTGCCAGTACATGTAATTAAAGTCTACCTGAAATATTTATTATATACTTAATAAGTACTGATTTTGCTCCCTTTTTCTTTTAAAAAAAAAAAAAAACTTTTTTTGGAAACTTCACTATCTTTAAAAAAAAAAGGAAGGAAAAGAAACTTTAAGATTAAATATCTTTTTTAAAAGTGTGATTATTTTGGTGGCCCTTCTTTCTAGGATGTGCTAGGGAAAGGATTGTGGAGGATTATGATGTACTGACTACAAACTGATTCTCAGAAGTAACCACTAACACTGTCCAACCCAAAAGTAGCTTTCTGTGTCTACCATTGATTCCTTCCACCTGCATTACATTGAGCTTCCTCCTTTCTTGGCCCTGGTCATGACTGATTTGTCCAGTCTCCCCAGCCTTGCCAGTCTGTGAGGCACAGTTACATAATTAAGGAAGGCTGCTTTTGTCTTTCTGATCAGATTCCAGCTCTGCCTTTGTTCAAGCTGACAATCTAAAGAAAAGAGATTGATTGTTTTGAAAGACTCATGTAACCTGATGGCCAACTTTGTGATTTCATCTCTTACTTTCTGTTTGTGGTAAGAGATTTGTTGTATGAGATAAGAAGGCTGACCACAACTCATTAAAGAAAGACAGTAAAACTCTCAGGGTGCCTAGAAGGAAGAGAATTCAAGAGAGGAGGAGTGAAGGGGAAGCTTTGGACTTGGGAGTCAGCACGCCAGGTCCAGCCCAGCGCCCAAGGAGACCTAGGAGTCTGCATGGCGACTCATGCTCAAAGTCAAAGATTGCCATTTCAGCCTAAATGAAGAAACAGTGTTAGATTTTAAAGAGAGGAGATCAACTTATAGGCATAAAGAACTATTAAAAAGAAATAATTTTTTTTTTAAAGAAATAATTGAATAGAGAATTGGATCTGAGAATGTTGTAAAGCCAAGGGGACTTTAGTCCTCCATCCTTTTTTCCCCCCCAAAGGTCATCCCTCTGTGCTGGCAAGATGAGGGAACTTGGAGGTTTTCACCAAAGATGCAAAAACCAATAGTCCTTCATTGTGGAAGGCCCAAGAGCTAATTTGACGGACCAGAGCTATGAGGAGCAAAGTGCTCTTGGCACAGAGGATAAAACCATCTCTGAATCTTGCAAGGTCCCTGGACTGGGTGGAAGCACTTCTGGGGCCACTCTCCAGGAGATCCAGGATCCTTCACTTTCAGGAGCATGTTTAGGAAGATGGTTGACTTTGGAGCTAGAGCATCCCCTGGTTCAGTTCTTGTTCTGTGTAACCTTGGGAACAGCCTCTCATTCTCTCTGTGCGTCATTCTCCCCAACCACAAAAGGTTTTTAACAAAGAACCGAAGTGCTCATATCCATTTTTAAAATTTGATGAGTTTTTTCCAATTAACAAAAATTATCATCCTTCTCATGCCCCTCACTCTTTGCAGGAATGAAGGGCACAAGGAGAAGAAAATAAATAAATAAAACCTTTATAACAAATAGGTTGAGCAAAACATATCTCCACATTGGCCACATCCAAAAATATACATGTTGCACTATCTACCCTGAATCTATCTGCTCTCCATGAGGAGGTTACTAGATCATTTTTCAAAAAGCAGTGACAAAAATTCTTCAGTATCCTCAATAGAGGTTTGAATGGACCAATGAATAAATGTTTTTGCTTAGTAGTAGATAATGGTTAAATCAAGACAAACTTGTCCAAAAGTGCTTACTTTTACTATTATCTTAATTCCACCTAAGGAGTAACAAATAACTATTTCTTCCTATCTCTGATTAAAAACAATACTCTGTTTTATGGTCAGACTTATTACTCTGCATGTGGAAAACTCCCCTTTTATAAGCTATTAGTTTGTCATCAAGGTGGCTTTTAAAAATAGACTTTATTGGAATTCATTGACTTGCTCAAGCTTTGGCTTTGTGCCAGACCTCCCAAGCTTCAGGCCTACAACAGCCCTCATTCAGTGTCCTGAATAGCAAGCTCAAAAAAACTTTGAAATAGGAGAAGTGTTAGTTTGAAAAAGAAAAGAGGAAAGAAAACTTTAAGTAACGTTCCTTTGGAACATTAATCAGTTCTGATACATAATAGTGATATTTGTAACTATTCTGTACTCCAAACATTCAAAGAAGAAAGGTAGAAAGATCATATTTCTGGGCATGATAGTGATTTGTGTCAACTGTCACAACACACATGTTTAATATGTAACTTGTTAAATAACTTTATTACCAAATTAGGGATGTTTCTAATGAATACACATAAATAGTTGGAGCAGAAGCCCAGGGGGGAAAAAATCTGAATTGTCTACATTTTGCTCACAGTAGTGCTATAACAAATACAACAGAGATAACAACATCCCCTTTTTTGTCACCAAAACTCACCAGTTTTGGGTCTACTGAGGAGGAAAGGGTTATAATCTTGACTAAGACAGTACCCACACCAGTGAAACTAGAAATCTCTAAAAGTATTAAAGGAAACAGGAACTACTTTCTTATCAGTTCCTCAGAGGTTGAGAATGTCTTTTTTCTCAGCTTGTATCTTGAGTGGCTGCCCCAGCGCTCTGCTCATAGGCATGGTAGGGGGGCAGTGGAGCTGCAGAAACATTGGTCCTCAAGTGAAAGGTCCTGCTTGGGACCATTGGAGGAAGAAGATACAAGTAGGAAGAATAACAAGGGAAAATGGTATCTGCCTAGGGAGTACAAAGACCAGGCTCAATGAAGCAGGAATTTCTGAGGAGGAACTATGGGTGGGGGTGGGGTGGGGTGAGGTAATCATTTGGAGCTTGAGCGGGACTTTTGAGACAAAGTGTGAAGGACTCTTATTGGACAATCCTGACCTTCGGGAGAGGGTGCCATGATGCCCAAGGGAATTGGATTTGAGTGAGAGAGTACCTCCTGAGGAGGGACGGACTGGAGTGGAGTCTTCGAGGGAAGGTGGATTCAGCCACTCAGCTGGCAGAGGAATTTCTTGGGGGGCAAGGTTGGAGAGACAGAAGCCACTGCCCGACCAGATCTGATGGGAAAGGAGGACTCTACTTTAGGCAAAATAGTGTATTGGCAGGTTGATTTAAAAGTGGTAGGTAGGCTGGATTGGAAGGAAGGAGGCCTATTTGAGGCTCTAGCAAGAGTCCTGAAATGCAGGGCTAAGAACAGGAAAGACAGGAAGCAGGAACACTAGACTTGCATTGGTACAGACAGACTTCAGAAGAGTTAATAGCACTGCAAAGGTCTCCATGTGGATTAAGCTCCATTATCTAGCACAAAGCAAGTATTCTCAAAAGCTCATTTCTAAGCCAATTTTACAGTGCATTTTTCCATAGAAAAAATGTTCTAAAGTGTTTTGGTTCTCATGCCAGACCACAAAAACCCCTTTAACTCATTATGAAGCTGAACCTCTGCAGGCTTTAACCACCCTCTGTGACACTGCTTCTTTAGGAAAAGATGGCCTCGCTCTGAGGCAGGGCCAAGGAGCATCCCGCTCAACTTGAGGATCCAGGCCTTGGTGTAGGTCGCGCCCCTGCACCCCTCTCCCCCCAAGGTTGTGGCTCACCGAAGCCTTGGTTGCCTTGCAGGCTCAGCTCCCAAGCCCCTTCTCCAGAGGAGGGGGCTCAGCCTCCTGCCCTTCTCTTTCCCCCGACCCAGCTCTCCATATACGCGCTATTTACTACCGATGGCACGCAGACTTTTGGTGGTAGGCTCCGTTTTGTTTTTCTCCCTTCACCCCTGGGTCAATACCTGCCACACAGTAAGGGTTTGTTTCTACTTGCTGGTTGACTTAAAGTGAGATAGGAAAAAATGAGTCAAGATGGATTCAGAATTTTGGGACTTAATCATCAAAGTCAAGAACGAGAGACAGACAGACAGACAACTGATTTCTGGAAAAGGGGGCTATTTTTTATTTTGAATGCTCTAAGTTTGAGTTTGGAAACACTGTAGACTTAAGAAACTTGCAGCAGTTGTAAATGCATCTTAAAAGCCTAAGCCTAAACCTTCATTACAGCTTCCTGTGCATTCTGCAGGAGTCACACAAACTCCCACAAATGGAAACACTTATATGCTGGATCTTCCTGGATTTGAACAGTATTGAGAAAAGAAGTACAAACAGGGTCAGCTTAAAAATTCCAGCCCACAAGTTGTTCTTCCCTGGTGTGGACATTATTGGACCTTCAGTCTTTGGTCATGACCTAGACTGAAGTAGAATTTATCCCCTACTGCCAACTCAACCATTTGAGTACACCACATTACAAATGTATTGTGGTTCTCTCCACTGCACCTCTTAGGAGATTTCTGGACCATGCCCATCATTTTATCTATTCTCTTGGATCCCTTCTTTTTAAGTAGATGCTTACGGTATACCTAAAACATTCTAAAGACAATTTTGCTAAAAATAAGTAAATTTTAATTTAGAAATGTGTTTTGAGACCTCCATGAACAAATAATCCCTGTGATTATGTATTGTTTTATGTTAATCATTATAGTAGCTAACATTTATACAAGGCCTACTATGTGCCAGGTATTGTGCTAAGTATTTTATAATTATATCTCATTTGATCCTTAGTGCTGAAGGGAGTTGAGGACACTGAGACAAATAAAAGTTAAGTGACTTGGCAGAGTCAAACAGATAGTACATGTCTGGGACCAGATTTGAACTCCTGGCTCCAGGTCCAGCACACCTCTCTCCTGTGCCATAGAATTAATAACATTTGAACCTGGTTAAATGTTATTTAGAAGAAGATAATGTTTTAATAATCAGTGGGTTTAAAGTTTTGTGCATTTTTGTGGTTTTTTTTTTTTTTTTTTTTAAGCCAGTTGATTGTGAGAAAGTGAGATTTTGGAGGAACTGAGAAAGAAATAATCAGAAAGTGGGCAGAACATCATAAAGAAGAGGGGTCAGGAGGGACTGGCATTGCTACAAGGGGGTTGTACTACAGGGAGTTTCCACTACAGATTTTAAAACAGTTTGATAATGGAGCCCGAACCTTTGTCTAGTTATCTGGTCAGTCAAGAATTCAGTTAAAACCAGGTCCTGAAGTGTTGAGATGTCAATTCTGACAGGACACCAGGAAATACCATCAGACCAATACTTAAGTAACAAGGTCATCAGTGACATATTTGCCTTAACTTCGCCTTTTATGAAAAATTTACAAGTAGATTTGGTATAGCAAAAATGCAATCTATTATATATACTTCATGTTTTATATTAAATTTTATAAGTACCCTGTCATTGAAAAAAGCATAACTAACTTTTATACCCTTTGCATTTTACCAGGTTGATTTTTGGAATGTTGTATCCTGCTTATTATTCATACAAAGCTGTGAAAACAAAAAACGTCAAGGAATACGTAAGTCCAACTTCTTTATTTTTTATGGTATAAACCTGGCTGCAATTGTGTAAGGATACCTGCTGAAGAATCCCCAGAGAAGGTGTCACTCATTGTGGGGAGGTGGCCAGCCCTCTTATGGGGAGGCTGGTCCTCAGAGAGTGTCCCCAGCCTGTCTTTCAGCCTCCAGGGTTTGGCCCAGCCTTGAGGCACCTATGGTTGCTTTTCAGGAGGAAGCCCTGCCCGGAATCATGTTTCCAATGTAGTATCCTGCCTAGTGATTAATATGACAGTGTCACTTAAGGGTGGTTTTCTATTATGATGTACATCAATCAAAAACTCTTCAGTTTAAACTAAAAGTTAAAAAATTTTCAGTTTAAACAGTTGTATTTCTCTTATAAGGAATTTTTTTTTCAGGCTAAATTAAAAATAGTTCTTGGTTCAATCTTTCAAGTAAATATAACTCATATTCTTTTGAGAATGTCCCACCTTGGTGAAAATGGGGAATAGATCCTGAACAAAAACTGAAGCTGTCAGATCAGATCTGCCCGAGCAGCCGTGGAATGTTTCCACAAAGGGAGTAGTAGTAGTTCAAGCTGTCTCCTCCACCCCTAACATTTGTCTCTTATATTTAATACAAGTTCTTCAGATACACTCTTGATTTTTAAAAGTTACATATCTAGGAGAAAAAATTAAGGAAGTCTGGAAAATGAGAAGAATGAGTTATGTTTGAAACTTGTTGGATTTGAGATGACTAAGGGACTTCTTATGGGAATGCCAGTAGGCACTTGGTGATTTGGAACTACAGCTCAGAAGAAAGACAAGGGACTTAGGTGGGACTATAGAGTTGGGACTTAGGTAAATTGTTGTAATTGAACCCATGAAAAATGATGAGATTTCTGAAAGAGAAAGAAGGCAGTGATCTTGGATCTTGAAGCCTAAGAGCATGATCCAACAAAGGTATAACCAGACAGGTTCAGAATAATCAAGAGCTGTTTTAGAAAAACTCAGAAAGGAGAAAAGATCCAGGGAGAGTTAAGTAGTCAAGAGGGTCATCTGCTGCAATGGGGACAAGAAGAATTAGGATCAGTTTGCTAATGGAAAGGTGACTAACTATGAATGCAGTAGCTCTGCAGTGGATTTGATTTTGCTAGGAGCCATTTGGAGCAGGATTGGTCAGTAATTAATTGGAACTAATCTAGTAGTTGATCAAGCTGAATATAACATGTCTCTGGTTTAAAATGTCCTTATATAATCATATTAAGAGAGAGATCTTTTGACTGAAAATGAAATAATCAATTGAACAAATATGTATCAGGTATCTACTGTGTGCCCTGGGAAATAACATATAAGATAGATTAATGAAAAAATCCTTTCCCTCAAGAGCTTACAGGTTAGTGGTTGGATTAGACAAATACATAAATAATCATTCAGGGTAGAAAATACATCTAAAAAGAGGTACAAATGAAATTATAGGTAAGACAACTGATAGTCAAAGAGAGAGCTTTATTTGATTTATTAATGGAATCAGGGAGACCTGTTTTAGAATTGTACCTCAGAAAAGAGTCCATATGTGCAAAAAGATTTCAAGCAGCTCTTTTTCTAGTAGCAAAAACTTTGAAACCAAGGACTTACCCATCTATTGGGGAAGGAAATACAAGCATGAAATGTTTCAGAGAAGTCAAGAAGTCTTTATGAAGTGCCTTTGTTCCAAGCATCCGGTTAAGAATTGGGAATGTAATGAAATTTGAAAAACAGTCCCTGCCCTCCAGGAGTTCACATACAGTCTAACAGAGGTGACAATGTGCAAACAACTGAGCCCTAGAAAGAATCAGTCAGAGAAGCACCAGCGTTAGGGGGCATCTGATCTGGCAAGTCCTCTTCTCGAGGGTGGGATTCTAGCAGAGCCCCAAGCAGGAGCCAGCACACCTCCAGGAAGCAGCCATGAGGAGAGAGGAAATCCCAGGCCTGGGGGACACCGGAAGGATGGAGAGGGAGCAAGGGGCTGGCCTATAAAGACTGGAAAGGCCTTAGCTGATGAAGAGGGAAGTGAGCCAAGGCAGGAGAACGGTGTATACAGTAATAACATTCACTGGAAACATAGCTTTGAAAGTCTTGAGAACTCTGCTGAGGGCAACGGCAAATGGTGATACCCAAGGGCTGAAGATACAGTATGGTGTCAAACCCCGGCAGGAGGTAATGGTTCCCAATGCAGATTAAAACATATATTTTTGGACATGGCCAGGGTGGCGTTTACCTGTATATCTGTTACAGGAGTTATTTGTCTTTTAATGGGGGGAGAAGGAGAGGAAAAAAATTCAAAGCTAAATTTTAAAGAATAACTATTCAGATACTGATTTTGGATCAGTAACTTCTTATAGGTTTTTTCCAGTCTTTCTGAATCTTTCTTAGTCTATAAAATGGGAATAATAGTGCTCCCCCCGCCAAAAAAAAAAAAAAAAACAACCTATTGCTAAAATAGGGAATTTAGAGCCCTTCTTTGGAGCCTTGAAAACTTAAGTAAGCAAAGCAACTGACTACGTGTGTAAAGGGAAGAAATGTTCTCTTGGTGGTATGTGAATAATCTCCAAAGGAATCTTAATAAGTATTCTACTAGGCAACACACAGGGATTAAACCTGAGTGACCTTAAATCCTCTTTTCAACCCCTGACTTCTGACCATTTGTTCAGGATTTACTTATTGGTTGGGGGTGCTTCATCTGAGATAAGGCTTTCTGTTGTGTTTAATATCTTGTCAGGCTGGGGAGCTGGGCTTCTCAGTCCTTAAGCCTTTGCTTAAGGAGGTGGCTCTTGAGGCATTGAGCATGCACGTCCCCCAGTTTTGTCTGTTTCTTGGACCCTAGTCTTGAGCGACTCATCTAGGTTAGAGTCACTTTCTACTCATGTGAAATCACATTTAAAAATGACTCCAGGGAGAGGAGAGAAAGAGCAGCCTCCCCATGGACATTGCTCTGGGGGTGCCTCTCCACCCCCACCCCCCCTTATCAGATCCCTGGTATTTGATGTCGTCATCATTACCCTCAGTAACATTCCTAAAGGCTTTCAGGTTCACAGAGCCCTTTTGTAAAGATCTCACCCAAACCACAAAGCTCAGATGGGGGGAAAACTCCCGGGGTCCACTGCAGGTCCTCCTGACTCTAGGTCTGGCGCCTTGCACTGTTGGATCCCCTTGCAGCCTCCCATAAAATAAGAGGTGGATTGATTACACGCATGGAGGAAAGAGACTTTGCAGGGGAAACAGGAAGCCATGTTTGGGCCTCCATGCAGCAGAGCCTGGAGTTCACTGAGCACCAGAGTGACCGTGTGGAAGGCCAGGTGGGCAGGGGAGTGAGCCTGGAGGTTGGGGGAGCCCCTTGGAAGGCTTGCATTGCAGTGAAGGGGAAGAAAATGGAACCCCAAAAGGTATGGTACTGCTCAGGGCAAAGGAGGAGAGTCTCAGAAGAGAGAGCCCCAGAAAGACAGAGGAGGACTTCAACAGAAGTCACATCCCAGAGGTCAGTGCAGGCCGGGGAGAGGGCCTTCCTGGTCTCCAAGTCTAACTCTGTTCCTGTGCCTCAGCGACCCTAACCAGTTGATTCACCTTGGAGCTTCCTTTTCTTTTTATGTTCTTATATGGCCTTTGGGACAGAATTATCTGTATCCATCTACACTCTTCTCTGGAGAATGTCAAACCCATAGTTGGTTGGTCCCACTAAATTATCTCAGGCAGGTTTAATTATCTCAAGGTACCCAGCTTGAGAGCATATAAAAATATAGTTCAGAGAATTATTATTGTCTATCTCTCCTAAAATTTAGTGCATACACATAATCTTTGAATTTTTAAAACTTATTTCAAAGCCAAGAATTCTTATATTATGTATGGGATTAATCTCGCTAGTGTTAGTAAGTTCTCTGTTGAAAAATGCAGTTAGTTTCTAAACATCATTATTAGTCTCTTGGAATAGTTTTACCTTTTCTCATCCCCTCCTTCCCTCTGCTTTCCAGGCCAGCAGGTACATCGAGTTCAAGAAGCTTATTTGGGTTTGCATAGGCCAACCAAATGAAGCAGTTAATTGATATTTTAAAAATTGTACATTTTTTTGGTTGAATTAACTTCAAAGGATATAAACACAGTCCACACTGCCCTTACTTTATCTCTGTGTTTGATTCTCTTGAATCATCTATTCATGAATAAGATTGTTTAGTGGTTTGGGGTTTTTTGGTTTTGTTTTATTTTTTCACCCTGGAGATTTATTTTTCCAAATGTATTATTTTTTTTTTAAAAGAAACAGAATAAGAAAAAAGAAAAACAGAAAAGGAATGCAAAACAAAATGAAACAAAACCAAAGAGAACATTGTCATGTGCCCAGCAGAACATCAGAAAGAATTCAAAATATGTAACAACAAATTACCAGATCAAGAAAGTATATATATTAGGTACAAGAAATTATATTTAGTTGTCCATCTTTTCTTTACTTCCTTGTAAATTGTTCTTTTGTTCCCTGCTGCTCACTTTTTTTACTTCATTTTTTCCTCCTTTCATTCTTACCACCACTCCCAAGCAGTCTATACTTAAGAAAGGATATATTTATGTTTACATATGTAGATATATACATACACATACACACGCATACATCTTTCCTGTCCCTGCTGACCCTTTGCTTTAATTCTGTCCCTAATGTGCCTTGCTGATACTTAACCTTCCCCAACCCATTGATCTCTCTCTTGTTTTCCTCCCCAGCCCTTTGCTTCCCCATCTGTCCATCCTTCCTCCCCTTATTTCTTTATAGATTTTGGAGGGTTCTCTACCCTTTAGAGTATATATGTGGTATTGCTTATTTAAGTCATTCCCAATGTGAGTAGGTTTTCAGAACTATGATCTCTCCTGCCCCTTCTAATGGCTCTTTCTCTTATTCTTCCTCCGGACCTCATTTGTATGACATAACTCTGCCCTAGTCATTCTTTTGTGCTGTTGTATTATTGAAGTCAATCTTAAACCATATGCTATAGATTTCCCATGTTAAAAAAAAAATTATCCATGTTGCGTTTCTTCAAATTGATCTTTGATTTGACTCCCACATGTTAAATTTTCAATTAAGTTTGGGTTTGGTTGGCAAAATCCTGAAAATCTGAAAATTCATTGAATGTCCATTTTTTCTCATTCAATATTATAGATAATTTTGCTGGATATATTTTTGGACACAGTTCCAGTTCTTTTGATTGTCAGTAGAGATGATTCCAGGACCTGCGGTCTTTTGTGTTTGCTGATAAGTCCTGTACAATTCTAAATGTAGCTCCCATGTATTTGAATTCCTTTTCTTTCTTTCTTTTTCTTTCTTTTTCTTTTTCTTTCTTTTTTTTTTTTTTTTGAAAAAAGTTCTCTTTAATCTGGGGGTTTTGAAATTTGGCAATAATGATCCTGTGTGCCATAAAGGATCTTGTTGATTTCTGTGATCCGTAGATTTTTGGCATTTTTACTTTGCCCTCTTGTCTTTTCACTCTAGGACAATTGTCTTGGATTATTTCTTGAATTATTGTGTCAAGGTTCTTTTTTTGGTCACAACTTTCAGGTAGACCAATTATTCTTATATTTTCTCTTCTTGATCTGTTCTCCAGATCATTTTTCTTATAAGCTGTTTCACATTCTGTTCTATTTTTTTATTCTTTATAATCTGTTTTGTTATTTCTTGGTCTCTCATACCTCACTGGCTTCCCTTTGCCCAGCCCCCACATCTTAGCTGCACAGTTGGGTAGAGTTCCCAGTCAGTCAAGGTTCACTCAGTCTTCCAGGACTCAAACCCTGACTGCATGAACAGTCCAGGAAAGGAAAGTCTCCATGGTTTAAGAGGCTCCAACCAGGGTTCCCCACTTGGTGTTTTCTGTGCAGCTAACTCGGAGGTGTTTGTACTTGGGTTAATCCTGGCCCTGCGTCTTTCTTCTCAGGTTATATCTGGAGGACCCCTGTTCAGCCCAAGCCTTTTTCCATTTTTTTACCAGTCTATGTTCATCCTGAGGTGCGGATTGATTCTATTTTTAGGAGAGCTTGAAACGTACTCTGCCATCTTCCCAGAATCCTCTCTGGAGCTTCATTTTTCAATAAGACTAGGGGAGTTAGGACACGTGGTCTCTAAGGGCTTTTTTGGCTTTATGATGAGTGATCTGGTCTTTTGAGACATTCCCCAAGGTAGAAAAGAGTGGGGGGACTGAGGCAAGTTCTAGGTTAGGATGGAGTGATGAGCTTGTTTGTGGAAGAATAGATTAGAAGGAGGAGTGGGAGGCAGAAAGAAACACAAAAGGAGCCCAGGGATAGGGAGAAGAGAGACTCAGTCCCTGATGTGGGAGAACACCCAGCCAGCCATCAGTATGCTCTCATCTGCAGTTAGGCCTCTTTACATCTAGAACAATTGGATTTTGTCCCTCTGCATTGCAAGAGTAAACAGCAATTGGGTTTTTAGAAATGTGAGATTTTGTAACATACTTTTTCCAGTTCATTTCCTTGCCCCCACCCATACTACCACTGTGCCCTGGAAGGCTTGCAGGCACCTGAGAAAATAGCCGTTGGGATGTCCACATTGGCAGCTTTCCAGTCTCTTTCCGTGGCTCTTCAAATCAGTCTTCCTGGGGAGCCGTTTCCTGTGCAGGATGGCAGATGCAGCCTGCAGGAGGTCTTAAAGGTTACAGGATCTCACACAACCACCACAAGTATTCAGAGAGTTGGGGGGATATCTTTTCAGCCCTATGATTTTTTTTTTTCCTGGCTCAGACAATAGAGTGTTTATTTCCAAATAAGCATGTATGATTTCCGGCTATTTTGCTTCAGGGCCAGGTTCTCATCATGAGAAACACGTTAAAACATTGACCAGTGTCTCAGAATTTTTCATAGTGATGAAAAGAAAAAAATGCTTTGAAAAGTTCATTAAGGAACTGAGCCGGACTCACTGTCCTCCTACTTTTGATTGTCTTCTTGTTCTAGATTGGGAGCTTGCCTGATGAGAATATTTATTGATATATCCAGTGAGTGCCAGCCTCAAGATGCTCCAAAAAATGTTGTTTGATATAGATTAGGAGGGGGAAGGGCAAGAACAAATTGATTTCTAGGTAGTTCATACTTCAGGTGTCTTAAGCTAAAAAGTAAAACTAAAGTCTTGAGAATATTCATTCAGAAATTTCAGTCATTTGGGACACATAAAGATGAAATTTGAGAGGCTTTCTTTTTACACTGCATTTGTGTTATTCAGTGGTTTCATTTCATGACCTCATTTGGGTCTTCCTGGCAGAGATGCTAGAAGAGGTTTGCCATTTCTTTCTCTAGCTCCTTTTACAGATGAGGAAATTGAGGGAACAGTTAAGTGATTTGCTCAGAGTCACATAGCTAGGAAATGCCTGAAGCTGGATTTACTCTCAAGATTTTCTGGATTCTGGGCCCAGGACTGTAAACACTACACCATTGGTAGAGTAAATAAAATGATGAACCTTGTAGTCAGGAATACCTAGGTTAAACTTCTTTATATGATCAAAGGCAGATTCCTTAATCTTATTGAACCTCTTTTTTCATATGCAAAATGGGGATAACCACAGCACTGACCTCCCAAGGTTGTTGTGAGAACTAATGAGATAACTTATGAAATACTTTTCATATGTTATGGCATTCTATAAATTGTATTATTGGTAATAAATTCAATCAGTAGCTTTCAAAGCTTGTCTGTTGTTCTTCCAGGTTTTTTCTCCCCTTCCATTCTCTACCCTTAAAAAGAGGGGGATGCTTCAGTTACTCCCTTTTTTGTGTGTGTTTTGGGGTTTTTTTTGGTCTACTCTGTCCATATCCCCTCCTTTACCTTCACCTGCCCTTCCACCTTCATTCTACCCCGATCCTGCCCCATTCCAGGAGAAGCCTAGAAGTGGTGACAGTGCCAACAGAGAGAATAAAGGGAGCTGCGGCCCAGGAGAGCTTAAGGTACTCCCTTGCAGGATCCCTTTGAAGAAGAAGGGGATGGCTCTAAAAACAGAACAAACCCAGGACTTTGAAGTATAGAGGAGAGAGTCTGAGTTAGTTCTCGTTCTGCCCTTAGCCCCTCAGTAAATAGTCAGATGAAGAGGAGCGCTTGGGCGGGGAGGCTCAGGAATTGGCCACGGTCGGTGGGAGAGTGTAAATTCTGAATCAACAAGAGAACAATAAAAGATGGATGAGCATCTGTAAAGTTCAGCAGGAAGTTATCCTGAAGCAGGCTGAGGCGATTATTTTATTGCCAGAGAGATTTCATGGAACGTCTGCAGTGTTGGTGCAGGGAAAACGAAGCCCATGATCAGAGGGGTGTTTCAGGGTTATGTAGCAGGCATGAAAAGGCAGCTTTGGGGCAGAAACGTGGGTTCTTGCCTTGGCTGTGCCTGTGCACTGGGTAGCCGAATGATAGCAGAACACAGGCCTTCTTGTTCTGTGCATCACACCGGTGAACACTGAGCTTCCATGGGCCTCAGCCACTTCCACCAGTCCTTCTTCCTCTGCCTCTGGAGCTGAGTAGATTGAATCCAATCTCCTTTCAGTTACTAGACTGCAATATGGGGTTCTTTTCAGAGGCACCCCACCACCACCACCCCCGCCCCTCAGCCAAACATGGACTTCATGTTGGTCTGGAGCTTTTCAACTTTTGTCTTTAACCCCTCTGGCAATCCTTCTGTTGACGTTCATGAACCTTTTGGTAGAATCATGTTTTTGGTATATAAAATAAAATATTCTGAATTACAACAAACTTTTTAAAACAAGTTTACAGATCCTAGATTAAGAACCCCTTGACTAGATAATCCTTAAGGTTCTTTTCTTAGCACTGATGTTCTAAAATTTTATGACTGGTTTTAAGGAACAAGAGTCTAAGGTGGTAATGGCAAACCACGGAGTCTGAGTTGGAAAGGTCCCAGATGGGCAGTTTGAGAGAAGTTGAGATATTGGAGCAAACCCATTTCACAGAATGTGGAGGAGGGTTAGATATGTAGGAGTTGTTGAGCAACACACAGATACTCTTTTGACCTTAGAGGCATTCTTGTTCAGGGCAAAATACAGAATAGCCTTCATCTAAATAAAATCTCACAGGGCCAAATGCTGCCATCTTTTGATACTTATGAGGGTCATTAGAATGTTAGGTGTCCTGGCTGCCCACTTGATGACACCAATGAATTATTTTCTCCCAAGCAATCTTAATAGTTTGGATAGTACCACATGTAGAAATTAGAAATTGTTGGGAGATAGCCCAGCTTAACCTAGCTGACGATTGCCCCTCTTATCACAGTCTATATCTTTGTGTGGGGGCTGGGGGAAAGTCCATGTAAAACAACTTTTACAGCATTTTGCATTGGATGTTGGAGGGAGGAAAGGTCTTGACTTAAGAGGAAAATTAATCTACAAGGACAAACAATTATTGGCATTTTTTTGTTGGAAGTAATTTGCTTATATAATCCATTTGCAATTATTCCCAGAATTGCCCTTAACAAGGGTTTAGTAAGGACGGAGCTTTTAATGGCTTTCTTTTTCTTTGTGGTATAGGCTAAGTAATTTGACACAGTATGCCAAATCTTTTTCCATATGAGGTCTTTACATAATTTGTTTTACTCAGAATTAAGTCTTTTTTTTCTTGAGTAATAATCTAGAATTAGTCTTCTTTCCAATTTAGTCATTTTTGTGATTATTCCATTTGCATCTCATATTACCTCATCTCCAGTTTTTTCTTCAAGATGGTCTAAGACATTTTACATATATCAGGCACTAATGAAGGAGACACAAATAATATTTATTACTAAGCTGTGTGGTATAAACCCTAAAGTACAATCAGAATTTTAGAATAGGCAAGGGAAAGATTAACCTTGCTGGAACTAGCAGAAGTTTTATGGAAGAGTTCAAATTTGAGCTGGTTTTTGAAGACTGCATAGAGTTTGGTTGACAGAAGAACCAGGGTGAAGATTTTCCAGATTATATATATTTTCCAAGTCTGCCATAGGACAATGTAGAAACAAACTGTGGCTGAATTTGAAGGTTCTTATTATTAAAAGACAGCACGGAATGGTAGGATGCTGACACATCCTGATGACGTGGCCCTGAGTGAGGCATTTAACTGCATAGGATCAGGTTCCAGAGAAAGAGCCTCAGCCAAGTTCTGGTGTGATATTTAGTAGGT
Source organism: Sarcophilus harrisii (assembly GCF_902635505.1). Taxonomy (NCBI): domain Eukaryota; kingdom Metazoa; phylum Chordata; class Mammalia; order Dasyuromorphia; family Dasyuridae; genus Sarcophilus; species Sarcophilus harrisii. The sequence goes on along the minus strand of NC_045427.1, from coordinate 639,333,176 downwards.
ATGTGGTCAGGAAGTTTTACTTCTCCAGGAAGAGAGTTGTGTGGGCAGAGCATTGTTTGTTTGTTGAGAGATCAAGTCTTTCCCGAGTCTCTTGGAGGTGATCATTTATCCCATAGTAGAGAATAATTAATTGCTAGAATGTCATATCTCACATATCTGGAACATAAATCACAAAAACAGAAGACCAGTGGATTTCTTTCTCCCACGTAGATGTGGTTCCCATTGGAGCTTAAAAATGGGGAATCTGATGGCCTATCATTTATCCTTCAAGTCTTTGTATTTTGTAAATTGTAAGAAGGAAAACGTGGAATCTCAGTATTGGAAAGAACCACTCATCTCTCCCAGACCGAGAGTTCCTTTTACAATGCACTCATTGCCTAAGTGATCAGGAAGTGGTTAGCCTGCAGCTTCGACCTGCTGGCCTTTCCACTACTATCTGCCTAGGCCTCCAGGGTCACTTTGGGCTTACGCCAATTACTAGAAAGGGTTTTTTTTGTTGTTGTTGTTCTTGTTTGGTTGGTTTTTTTTTTTTTAATTGAGCCAAAATCTGTCTTTCTGCCCCTTTTACCTGACATATAGTTCTGTCTTCTGTTGACAAACAGAATAAAGCAAAATTGTAACATGTTGATGACACTTTAAGATTTGTTAAAACAGAATAGAGTCAAGTTGTCACGTCCCTGATTTTGGATCATATGCTTTTCTTAGCCTGGGAAATTATTCTGCCTTTTGCAATGTCCATTTTTGATCATTTTCTTATCTCTTCAAAATATTTGTGAGACTAATTTACATACATATAATAAGAGCATCCTTGACAAAAATGAGAAGGCAGTACTGTCTAGTCAAGCAATTGTTCCTTGCAAACGTTGAGATCCCTTGCATATGTTGAGAGGGGTTAAGTGATAAACACTCACATAGTTACTGCTTACCAATGTTAAGAAAAGGAGATTACATGGTTGCCAGAAGTATTCTCTCTTTTATGTGTCTAATCTGCTCAGTGTCCAAATGGAAAATACATGTTCTCTATAGATGGCGAGGCCTTCTACAGATACTCCTGTTTATATTTGGTATTGTACTGATTTCAGCAAGCTCCCAGAATACTATAGGTTTTCCTTAGCGAGATCAACAACCACTCAAATAAGATCAACCCAGTAATCTAAATGGGTGAACAATGCTTGTTGCCAAAACAACATAACGTTTTGGATGGATGGGTAGATGGTATCTATGTTACTGGACAGTGGCTGTAGATGAATTGGACTCAGAAGTGAAATTCAAACAGGTTTGATTGCATTTGTGAAATTCTTCAGTGTCATTCCTAAACTACTTCCTACCACAAAAACATTTAATTTTTTTTAACATTAATATTTTCTTGGTATGTCCCTGTGAATCATGGGACACCAAATTGTTGAGACCAAAATCAAAACTGCAGGGCACTCCAAAACCAACTAAGAGGCATAGAGCAAGAATATGCAATGAATTGATGACTTGAGCTAATGAGGTAGAAGATTCCTAGAAATGCCCTGTTGTCAAAGGACATGTGTTGGCCGCACATGGACTGAAATAAGCAACCTGAGTGATGGAACCAAAAACTGTTCAGAGATATAGAAACTGCATGTATCTAGCACAGGGGTCCTCAAACTTTTTAAATAGGGGGCCAGTTCACTGTCCTTCAGACTGTTGGAAGGTCGGACTACAGTAAAAACAAAAACTTTGTTTTGTGGGCCTTTAAATAAAGAAACTTCATAGCCCTGGGTGAGGGAGATAATCGTCCTCAACTGCCGCATCTGGCCCACAGGCTGTAGTTTGAGGACCCCTGACTAGCACATCCAATAGCTCCCTGTGAAGGGTGTATAGGAGGCCACAGACAGGAATGGCCCAGAACAAGAAGGCACATGTGTGATGAGCTCCATCCCACTTTTTTCTTAGCTCACCTACCACAGGTGAAGTACAAATCACTCTTCATGCATAACTTTTCACTAATTTAAGGATTAGCATTTTATGGTTGGAAACAGAAATGAAGAGTTTATGAAATTTTTTCAGATCTAATAATTTTTAAATGTTTAATGGAAAACATTCACTTAAAAAGGGCTAACATTTGGGTGGTGCTTTGAGATTTGCAGGCACTTTACAGAATCTCAATAAGCCCAGATAACCCTGTGAAGAAGGTATTATTATGATTTCCATTTTATGAGATCCGAAACTTGGGCAGAGATGTTAAGTGACTTGTCTAGGATCACACAGTTAGCAAGTAGTGTCTGAGGCTAGATTTGAATGCCAGGTTTCCTGATTCCCAAGACCAAAGCTTTATTCACTACTTTGGCTTGCAAATAGCACCTATTTAATATTAACAGTTTACAGACATAATGGACTTAGGGCTAATTCCTTATGACACAGACATTTAAAATAATTCTTAATTAGTTCACAGTTAGGAGGCTTTCCCAAACAACAAGGTCAATAATGCAAGCATAATTATCCCCACTTAATAAGAGGAAGCTTGGTGCCAGAGAGGTGATGGGATTTGCAGAGATGGATTCTCAGGTCCCTTGGCCCTTCCCACGATGCTACACTGTCTCTCATTAATATACCTTCTCATAACAGAGCTAAATAAACTAATCACCAAAAAATAGATCCCCCTTTCCAGGACTTTCACTATAGTTAAATGTTTAATAACAGTGAACTTGTATTTGATTATCAAATATGTCTAATGCCATCCTTTTATACTTAAGACATTGTTTATCTTAGGAATTACATCATTCAAATTTGGGGTTATTTTATCTCCTCCACCTATGTCCCCACCCTCCAACCAGCACTGTGGATCAGGTAGCTACCTGTATCTGCTTTGGCACTGCTTTATGTGCTTTTTTAACCTTGCTGACTTGAATTTTAGCCAGAGTTGCCTTTTCTCTTCTTAATTCAGGCCCTCATCTTGGATCACTGTAGCTCCCACTTGGGATACAGGTCCAGCGATAAAGTATCCGCCTCCTCCGCAGTGCCACAAAAAGACTTGAAATCCCTCTAAAGCCTTTTCTCACTGCTTGCCATCGGACACGGCTCTCGTGCCCCAATCCTCCCAACAGATCCTGACATTCAAGGAATTATAATGTGCTTCTAGAGCTCCCTTGTTCTCACCTCCATCATTTCCCTTTCCCTCAAGGATAAAGATGCTGTACGGAATAGATCCTTCCACAAGGCTGGGGACCACTCATTCAGGGGAAGAGAGTTTCTTTTCATTCTAGAAAACCAAGGACATGATCCCAGTAATGGGGAAAGACCCTTCAGCTTTGGAAATGAAACCTTGGAATGGATTAACTAAGTCCTTTGAAAAGACCACAATCAGCAACTCTCTTTAGTTCCTCCTATGTGCATGGTCCTAATGGGGCTAAGGAAGGCCTTTTTTTAATTTTTATTTAATAGCCTTTTATTTACAGGTTATATGTATGGGTAACTTGACAGCATTGACAATTGCCAAACTTCTTGTTCCAATTTTTCACCTCTTACCCCTCCCCCCCTCCCCCAGATGGCAGGATGACCAGTAGATGTTAAATATATTAAAATATAAATTAGATACACAATAAGTATACATGACCAAACCGTTATTTTGCTGTACAAAATCAGACTCTGAAATATTGTACAATTAGCTTGTGAAGGAAATCAGAAATGCAGGTGGGCATAAATATAGGGATTGGGAATTCAATGTAATGGTTTTTAGTCATCACCCAGAGTTCTTTCTCTGGGCATCGCTGGTTCAGTTCATTACTGCTCCATTGGAAAGGATTTGGTTGATCTCATTGCTGAGGATGGCCAGGTCCATCAGAACTGGTCATCATATAGTATTGTTGTTGAAGTATATAATGATCTCCTGGTCCTGCTCATTTCACTCAGCATCAGTTCGTGTAAAGTCTCTCCAGGCCTCTCTGAAATCCTCCTGTTGGCCATTTCTTACAGAACAATAATATTCCATAATATTCATGTACCACAATTTATTCAGCCATTCTCCAACTGATGGGCATCCATTCAGTTTCCAGTTTCTAGCCACTGCAAAAAGGGCTGCCAAAAACATTCGTGTACATACAGGTCACTTTCCCTTCTTTATAATCTCTTTGGGATATAAGCCCAGTAGTAACACTGCTGGATCAAAAGGTATGCACAGTTTGATAACTTTTTGAGCATAGTTCCAAACTACTCTTAAGGAAGGCTTTTAAGCACTTCCCTTTGACTCCTCTCTGCACCGGTTTGGATCCTAATGTGGAATCCCACTTTGGCCTAAGAACTGTTGGCCAAGAGGTTGTCTGTATGCTGACCTTAGCTGCAAGGCCAGTGTGCACGTGGGTTTGGGAAGGGTTAGGGAAAAACATTGGTATTGTCGGCTGCTATAAGTCTGCACCGGAAGCAGTGGGAGGAAACTCTAGCTGGATTTTGGGTGGTCAGAGAACAAGCCCCAGGCTTGCTGTGGCAGTTGGCCATCCGGAAACCAGGGAGTCTCCTGTCTGCCAAGTGGGCTGCCCTGTGGGCTGCCATGAAATGGGCCCAGGGCTTCAGGCTAGAGAAGGTCCGGTCACCATCTGAGACTTGGCGAGTGCGTGTTTTACCTTGGTCCATTTCCATTAGGAAGGGAGTTCTGTTTGATCCCTATGTCTGGGTGTTTGTTGTAAGGCCTGGGGACCCAACCAGGGCCATCCTTCTCCCCAGGACTTTCAGGCAGTATGGAAGCATTTGTTAAATACTTAGTTTGTGCTGAGAGCACAGAGGCGGGCTGGAACAGCCTCATATTCCAGTGTGGAAGACACATAAATAAACAGGTAAATGCCGGACGGGCTTAGAGCAGATGGAAGGTAACCTTAGTCTGGGCAAATGTCACAGTGAAGGAGATAAGTAAATAAGAAATAACTTAGCAGAAAAAGAACGGCAAGGCACTTTGGGAGTGCTTGCAGCATCCTAGAGGGCTGAGGCCAGGTGATGCAAGGCTGAGGAGCGTTCCCTTTGACCCCAGGGGTCACTCCTCCTGAGGACTTTTTGGGGACATGTCCCCTTCTGGCTGTCCCCTCACTCACCAGCCTCCTTCCAGATCTGGCTCACTGACTGTGGCAGCCCCCAGAGCCCTGTTCTCTTCTCCTTCTCTACTCCTTTGTGGGGTGATCTCATCAGAATCCTGTGAATTTAATTATCTTCTCTGTGCTAATAACTTTCAGATCTGCTTTTCTAGCTCTAACCTTGGTTACAACCTCCAAGCTAACATCTCTTGACTGCCTTCCAGACAGCTGGGACTGGATGTCCCCGGACACCTTAAACTCAAAAGGTCCAAAATGGAACTTGCCCTTTGCCCTGCCCCTCCCCCCTTCCTTGGTGCGTACCCTGCTCTTTGATCTCCCATACCGAGCCAACTCCCATTTGCCCCCATGTCTCTTGTAGCCCAGCCCCCCCACACCTTGGACCACCAAAGCGGGGCTGCCTCCTGCAGCACGGGCCTGATTGCAAAACTCTCTGGTCATGGCAGGATCGAACCCAGAACGCTATCTCTGCTGGGCAGAGCCCTTCTTTAGCTGGCCTTGGCGCCTTCCTGCAGGCTCTCCAGCTGTCCTACCCCCACCCCGGGCCCAGATCTCATGAGCTGCCCTGACAGACAGATTAAGGGCAAGGGGCACCCAAAGGTTGCCACCTGTCCATGAGGACCTCGCCCACTGGAACGGCATGCAGCAGAGAAGCAGGTGCCATGGAGCCCTTGGAGCTTGGTCGGCCGGGACATCACCAGCCATTCTGACCCTCGTCCTGCCACTGGATCGCTGTGGCTGTGGAAGAGGGAGTGGGGCTGGTGCCTGTGTGCTCTGCCTCCATTAACTCCCACTGCCTCTGAGAGGAAGGCAAGCCCCATCCCCACCTTCCCCGGAAGGCGTTAGCCACCTGGTGCCCGGCCCTATGCACTCTCCCCCATCCCTGCCTCCCTACAAGTCCCAGCTTCTGTGGGAAGCCAAGCCCCGAGCAGGCTCCATCCCGCCGCCTTCCTTCTGTGGCTTGTTTCTTCTTTTTCCCGTTTACAGCCTGAACAGACTGGTCTGCTCCTGGGAGGCAGGGACGGCCTCATGCCTTTTCTCTGTGTCCCTGGGCTTATTGACACAAGGTCACCCTAAATGTGGAACAGAAGTCTGAGGGAGCTCAGCAGTGGGCCCAGAGTCTGTAGGATGCTGCGACAGGAACAGCCCAGTAAGGCCCATGGTCCTCCAGCCTCCCAGGAAGACTTGATTTTCATCCAGAGGGGATCCCATCTTCAGGATCATAGCCATTAGGAGGACCTGGGTGGGCAGAAGGGGAAAGAAAGAAGGAAACCTACCAAAAGGAGGGAGACAAATGAGAACTGAAGCAACGGGGAGAGGAGAGGGGTCAAAGGTGAGAGGAGGGCCTGTATTCTGGCCGGCTCCTGATGTCAGTGTGGGATGAGAGCCCGGACACTGAGTAGGACTGCTTATGGAAAGCCACCGAGGCTGCAAAGGTGTGGATTTAATGAGCCCGCAGGTGGACTAGGGCAAGTTGTGAAAGGCTGCAAAGGGGCCAAGCTGAGGAGGCTGGAGAGAGCTGGAAGCCACAAGGAGCCCAAGGAGAGCCACAGATTTGTGCTTTGTGAGGTGTCTGCTGGCAGCTCTGCCAAGATCATCGACATGGCATTCTTTATGTTGGCCAAGTGCTCCATGGAATTATTTTTCTGAAACAAGAAACCAAATCACTTTTGTCCTTTTATTCTCGATTGTCATTACTTTCTCACTACTGTCTGATTTGTTACTGTTTAGTTTTCACCATTTTTATTGACTTGTATTTAGCAGTAATAAGCCCTCTGGAGTGGTTATGAATGTTGTCACTTTCATAGCCTCATGATGATACTAAACATTGAGTGAAAGATGTACAGACAGGCGCTTTTACTCAGCCCTTTTGTTTAGTTCTTAAGAGATTATGGTCATTTTAGGATCCTTTTTCACCTATTAAGAAAGTCAGTAGAATGATTAAATCTTGAATCTTTTCTGAAAAAAATGAAGAATATAAAATAGAGGCCTCCCCTTGCCTTGGTCTCATTTTGTCTCCTGATTTACGGACGCCATGGCCTGTGTTATAAGGCGGGCACCAATGACATGGGACCCAGCTTGTGGGTAGGAAATTCAGCACTTATGTACATTGACTTTACAGTACTCACCCAGGCTTAAAATAGCCTTTCATCCTCTGAGAGAAGGAAGCAAAAGATACTGTCACGTGACTGTCTGGGCTTTGGCCAGACGGAAATGCCAAGAAGATTTTGTTCCTTATGGGATCCAAGTCAGAGCTCAGGCAAGTGGAGACAAGTTCAGTAGCCCGGGCATGGCTGGCACCCATATAAATAACCCTAGGGCACTCGGGGCACTTTCACGTGATGGGATGGCTTTCAGGTTTTCAAATGAATCATTATGAAAGTGTTTTTCATTTACAGCACTACATTTTTATAAATAGATTTAGCTTTGTTATTTCATATTTCAATGATTTTTCTTGGAATTACTTTCTAAGTATTTGTTCTAAATTACATTGTTTTTTTTAACATGCTTTTTTTTTTTTTTTGGCATGTTTTTAGAAGTTTTTACAGGCTTTCAAATGAGATGGAAAGTACAAATTAGAAATTCCATAAAAGACATAACAGTTGGGGTGGAGCACTAGGCCTAAAGTCAGAGAGACCTAAGTTCCAGTTGTTACTAGCAATGTGACCCTGACCAAATCAATTTACCAGAGTTTCCTCAACAGTAGCATCTATCGCACAGGTTATTTTGATGTTTATAAAGTACTTAATAAATACTTGTTCCTCTTTTCAAACTTTGAAGCAAATGTGGGGGTATATTTGTCATTCTAGTTTGACCAGTTTCAATTATTAGTATAAAGTGGTTATTAAAATTATTTGGAATATAAAAATGATATACAATTATACTTGTCCAAAGAACCCTCTTCGATGACTTGGTACACAGTTGAGAACTATGAATTACATTTTTTAAAAACCATATGCAGCCAAGGCAGATGTCACAAAGTCTGTTCCCTTGGCCTCTGTTCAGTAGCAGTAGCAGATGCTGTATTCCCTGACTCAAATCTGCTTTTTAAATTTAGAGTGGGATCACACTGCTGCCCACCCCTTGGTCAGCCCTTCTGATATGTCCAGATGGCTTTGCTGGCCTGCTGGCCCCCTTAGAGACACTAGTTCCTGGCTTTCTTGAATTTGCTGGCGTCCCGTCCACTTGCTGACAGATACTGACCCCCTGTCCACTCACTAGACACCCTCCTTGGCCTCTTCTGTCCCTGCAGACAAATCCCTGGCTCTCTGCCCTTTCACACCATTTGCTGGCTCAGGCATTTGACTGGGTGCCTGGGCATTACGGGAAACTTGCTGCCTGACCCATGAACTGCATATGCCAGGTCATTTTATTAATGCAGCATCAGTAACTTAGATGAAGGGATGGAGGAAAGAGACCTCCCCCCAACAAGAGCACTGGGAATATAGAGGTAGAGTCCTCCTAGAGGGGAGATTTGGGAAGGAGGAACTGAGGAGGGTCAAGATCCATCTCATTTTCTTTGTTAACTAGGAAACAAACATTACAAAGATCATCTAGATTTCAATAAAGCAAAGTCTTGTAGGTACCTAATTATTTACATGTTTCTCAAATACCATGTCAAAAAAAGGCCCCTGCCCTCAAGGAGCTTCCATGCTAATTCAGCAATAAAACAGAAGCCCTTTAGAGACAAGGACTCTTGGGTCCATGTGTATCAACAGCATCCATCGCAGGGAGCCATGGACAGGGTAGAGCTGGATTCCTGTGGAGTCCGAACATTCCATCATTTGTAGGCATTTAGCCTTGGTGTACAAGAGACCGTCTTTTTTGGCCGCAGCCTCCCGGGGATCCTTGAAAACCTGGCCCAGCTTTCTCCATGGAGCCTTATTCTCCCATTCAGTTCTGGGCATGGCCATTCCCCAGATGTAACTGTACTTAGTGTTAGTCAACAATGAGATGGGACCCATTGCTAAAACAAAACACACACACACACACACACACACACACACACACACACACACACAAAATCCAGCAGTAGTGGTGGGCAAACAAAAGAGAGTTTGGAGTCAGAAAAATGGGTTTCTGATCCAGGCTTCGTGTACAAAAATAAGCAACAGATCAGATTTGGTTGTTGGGCCAGAGTTTGCTATAGAATCAAAACGCTCTAATTTTATAAGACATTTCAGAAATATTCTGATTCAGAATTTCATGGGGTTTTTTTGTGTTATTGTTTTGTTTTGTTTTTTTAAGCTTAACTATTGCTTTCTCCTATATCCTTTAAAGAAAACTGTAAGGGGCCTGAAAGTAAATTTTTAACAAAAGCTTTGCTAACTTAATCTTTTACTGTCACATCATTACCGAGTCTGTTAATGAGCCAAGGAAAATCATATATTCCTAAGGTTAGAAGTTTGTGATTATTGCTGTGGATGACACACAAGCTCTCATTAAGATCATTATGATTCTTCACTGGCCTCCTCCCTTTTTGAGTTAAATTCAGTATTCGTCACCTTGACAACAAAGACCAAGAATTCTGAAGTTTCAAGAAAAAATATTAGCAAAAAATAATTCATCAAAGATAATATATATCTGATATTTTAGCATTTGACTTTAGCAAAGTTAAATGAGTGATTGATAGTAGCATTTGAGATGATTTGGTACCTTTTTCTTTAAAAAGGATGTGTTCCTTGATATAATTCTATGTTCTTTACAACCTAGAGATAACATTCAAGTTTTAATTCTAGAAAGTACAGCTATACATCTTTTTTAAAAAAAAAATTTGGTACCATTTAATTACTTTTTTTTAAATTATAGTTTTTTATATGCAAAACATATGCATGGGTGATTTTTCAACATTGACCCGTGGAAATGTTATGTTGTGGTCCACACTCATTTCCCATTGTTCTTTCTCTGGGTGTAGCTGGTTCTGTTCCTTACAAATCAGTTGGAACTGATTTGGCCTCTCATTGTTGAAGAGAGCCACATTTATCAGAATTGATCCTTACATAGTATTGTTGTTGAAGTGTACAATAATCTCCTGGTTCTGCTCATTTCACTCAGCATCCGTTCATGTAGGTCTCTCCAAGCCTCTGTATTCATCCTGCTGGTCATTTCTTACAGAACAATAATATTCCATAACATTCATATACCACAATTTACCAGCTATTCTCCAATTGTTGGGCATCCTTTCATTTTCCAGTTTCTAGGCACTGCGAAAAGGACAGCTATATATCTTACAGAAGCCAAGCTGAACCTTGAAGATAAATATTCCAAGAGAGCAAAATGATGAGGGTAGGCATTCCAGGACCACAGTCAGTAAGCATTTATTAAGTACCTACTGTGGGCCATCAGACACACTGCTGAATGCTAGGTGTACAAAGAAAGGTAAGGAGAATCACTCAACATTTATTAAGTGCCTGTTATGTCCCAGGACCTATAAAAAGCCAGTCCTTGCTCCCAAGGAGCTGACATTCTGATTGAGGAGACAATATACAAATAACTTTATCCAGTCTAGATCTTGTCTGTTTATTGTTTATTTTGGAGATACTAAGCAGTGACAAGGCACTAACGTTCAGGGCAAAGGTAGGATTTTAACTGGGATTGAAGGGAATCTTAAGGGGAGGAAATGATTAAGGAGAGTGGAATTCCAGGCCTGAAGGATGGCCAGAAAAGGTGCCCAGAACCAGAGATGGAGTATCTTGTCCCTAGAACAGGCAGGAGACCAGTACCTCTGGGTCATAGAACATGTGGGTAGTCTCAGAGTGTTAAAGTATGAGAAGGCTGGAAAGGTAGAGGGGACTGTGGATTTGAAACTGCTTTGAACAGCAGAGGATTTTGCATTTAATCCTGGAAGTGGTAGAACATTACTGGAGTTCACTGAATGGGGGTAGGGAATGGGATGGTGGATAAAATGGTTAGACTTGTACTTTAAGAAGATGAAACTCAATTTTTAAAAAAAATAAATGTTAAAAAAATAAAGAAAAAAGTCATCAGCACAGAGATAATAAAGTAAATCCATGGGAGTTGATGAGATCATTAAATGAAATGCTGCAGAGCACAGGGCCAGCAAATTATGCCCTACAGACCAAATTTAGCCTATTGACTATTGTTGTACATCTATAAACTATGAATACTTTTTTTAAATTAAAGCTTTTTATTTTCAAAACATATGTGTAGATAATTTTTCAACATTAACCCTTGCAAAACCTTGTGCTTCAATCTTATCCACTCCTTCCTCCAAATGGCAAGTAGTCCAATATGTGTTAAACATGGTAGAAATATATATGTATGTTAAACCTAATATATGCGTCCATACTTATACAATTATCTTGTTGCACAAGAAGAATCAAATCAAACAGAAGAAAAAAAATAAGAAAGAATATAAGATGTAAGCAAACAACAAAAAGTGAAAATATTATTTTATGAACCACACTCAGTGCCCACAGTCCTCTCTTTGGGTGGAGATGGCTCTCTTCATCACAAAATCATTGGAATTGGTTTGAATCATGTCATTGTTGAAGAGAGCCATGTCCATCAAAATTGATCATTGTATAATTTTGTTGTTGTCATGTACAATGATCTCCTGATTCTGCTCATTTCACTTACCATCAGTTCCTATAAGTCTCTCCAGGCCTCTGAAATCATCTGCTGATTGTTTCTTATAGAACAGTGATACTCCATAGCATTCATATACCATAACTTATTCAGCCATTCCCCACCTTATGGGTATCCATCCATTCAGTTTCCAGTTTCTTTCCACTACAAAAAGGGCTGCCATGAACATTTTTGCACATGTGGGTCTTTTTCCCTCCTTCAAGATCTCTTTGGGATAAAAGTCCAGTAGAAACTGCTGTATCAAATTGCTCTCCAGAATGGTTGGATCACTTCACAATTCTACCAACAATACATCAGCGTCCCAGTTTTCCGACATCCCCTCCAACATTCATCATTATCTTTTCCTTCATCTTAGCCAATCTGACAGGTGTGTAGTGGTATCTCAGAGTTGTCTTAATTTGCATTTCTCTGATCAGTAGTGATTTAGAGCACCTTTTCATATGACTAGAAATGGTTTTAATTTGTTCTTCTGAAAATTGTTCATATTCTTTAACCATTTATCAATTGGAGAATAGCTTGAATTCATATAAATTTGTGTCAATTCTCTATATATTTTAGAAATGGGGCCTTTATATGAATGCTTTTTAACAGTTTTAAGTGGTTGGGAAAAATTTTTTAAAAGAATAATTCATGACCCATGAAAATTATATGAAATTCACATTTCAGTGTTATTAAATAAAGTTGTAAGGGAACTTAGTTGTTAATCCTCATTCATTTTCATATTGCCTGTGGTTGCTCTTATTCCTCTAGGCAGACACAAGTGGTTACAAAAGAAGAGTATATGGGGTTTTCTTAACCCTTTGAATAGCTGCTCACTGCCCTCTTAAGTTTTAGCTGAGGTGATAACTCAAGAGCATTTGTTTCAATTGCCACATGTATCACTATAATATGACACTTTATTACTGACGTATATCCATCATGTCAAAGCAAGAAGAGGAGGGAAATGCTAGGATTTTTTTTTTTATTGAGCTCAGAGCAAAGTTTCTGAATGAGATGAATCACTATCAACCACTACTACCAACACAGGATGGTGATCACAAGGGCCCATGTGGCTTCTTCGCAAGCGGGCTACATCAGACAGTGTCAAGTCTTTTTCTGTCTGGGTTACTGAACCGAAAGAACAAGGGGATACTGTAGAACAAGCTGAGCTAAGTTTTTTTTTTTGTCTGAAAGTAGCTCAAAGTAGTGCTGTAAAAAAGGTAGATGGGGGCTAGATGCTATTGTCTAGATAAAATCATTCAATTTGGTGCTGGTGCTAACTTTAAAAGGGAGACTTCTGTGGAGTGCACCCGTGTGAACTGTTCTGAGTGCTGCTTATGTGACATTTCTATCAATTCATAGAAAAGCACAAATGGTATCTTTATTGGATTTGCAGATGAAACAGAAGCTGAGAATTAATAGTAAACATGATGGATGCCGCAGTGTAAAATCAGACTATTAAAATATCTGGCCAAAGACAACTTGATTTGTATACCTATTTTATATATCTGTATACTTGGAGTCACAAAAAAATTTCTCGGGCAAAAAAGAATTGCAAGTGGGAAAAGTTGGACAAGTCCTGCTCTAAGATAAACTCCCTCCCCCTTTTCTCCTTGCTGAGTTCAATGTCTTGCTCCCAGTCTCTCTATCCTCCTCCGACTCCTGCCCTAATAATACTGGGCATAGCATGAATAAATATAATATAATGTAATATATAAATAAAAGTATAGATATATATAAGTATATATAAATATAAATATATTTCAAAACTCTGTCAATGGCTCTTAGCTCACTCATAATTTAATCCTCCAGCCCATCTCAGCCATGACCCAAAATGGTCGCATCCTTGATCTTGCCATCATTCACAAATAGAACTCACTTCCATGTTAATGAACATTCCCTTATCCTTTAGCCTTGCAACCCCAAATCCTATTCTTGGTCCACACCATGACCTTCAGTGTTTTTCGAAGACCAGCACCCCAGAACTAGCCATATTCTCATATCGTTTCCCATTTGACCCCTTTGTGAACAAGATTAATTCTCTACTGCCTTTTTCTTTCCTTTATTCTATCTGAACTTGCCCTGCAAGAAAAGCTCCAGGCTTGGATTGCTTCCACCTTCCCCAGAGGTTGCTCTGATACAAATGCTAGAGAAAATCTCCAAATTGTGCTGACTGGGCCCCTTATCAATATATATGTTATGAAACCTCAATGGGACTCTTAGTATTATAAGATAAACCTTTTAGACCTTGCTTAGCCACTCTGGACTGCTGTTCTTCCAAACCGTCCATGGCTCCCTTCCTGCTCTCTCTCAGCCAAGATCCTTGTCCTATATTTTATATATACCTGAGGCCATTCCCTAAGAGTTCCCGGATGCCTTCTGCCATGGTCTCTTCCTGCACCCCAGCATCACACAGTGAAGTGGCCCTTCTCCTTGTCAAGCCAAACCCCTGCATGTGTCCAAAGACTCTGTTCCCCTCCCCGTTTTCTCTAGCAGATCACCCCCTCCAGCATCCCCACCCTCTGACTTTTCCTCAGTCTTTCCTTGTCTGCTTGATCTCTTATTTCTCCCTACCTTTTGTGGCTAGACTCCTTGTTTCTGTCTTCTAATTTCATTATAAAATTTAAACTTTTCTCCTAATTTACTAAAGAGTTCTTAATTGAAAAATCTAATGGCCTCTCATCCCCCTTTTTAACTTCTCTGAAGCCTGCCTCAGACATCGCAAATAATCACTTGCCTTGGATATTTTTCAGGTTATTGGTAAACCACTTTCTCCTAATTTCTCCTTCTGCCCATCTGCCTGTACCTTCTCAGTCTCCTTCAGTGGCTCTACAGCAAAGTCAGGCCCCTTAACTGTGAGCATCTCTCAAAGAATTCTCTTTCCTGGGCTGGTTTCTCCTATCCTTTGAGACTAGGAGTCATTTTGTTCCTCAGGTGCACATCCCAATATATCATCCATATAATGTAATAACAACTTTTGGAAATGCTTTTCTTACTCCATGCTTTCCTTACTGGAGTAAGAGCAGCAGCAACATACATTTGACACATAGTAGGGCTGTTTTTCATTCCCTGTGGCAAAACTGTCCATTCATATCTTTTATAAGGCTCAGCTAAGTTAACACTGGGCACTGAAAAGGCAAAACTTTTCATATCCTCCTTATCTAGAGGGATAGAATAGAAACAATCCTTAATGTCTATAACCCAAAGAGGCCATTCTCTAGGCATTTGAGTAGGAGATAGAAGTCCAGGCTGAAGAGTTCCCATAGTTTCCATCTGTTCGTTTACCTTTCCTAAATCAGTCAACATGCTCTATTTTCCAGATTTCTTTCTTACAACAAATACTGGGGAATTCCAGGGACTTAGAGAAGGTTGTAAGTACCCTTGGTCAAGCTGCTCCTATACTATATCTAATAAGGCCTGAATGTTATCGTTACCTAAGGGCCACTGTTCTATCCACACTGGTGTATCAGTTTTCCATTAGATAGGAACAGGTGAAAGTGTTGGCAGGCCTTCAACAGAAGCCCTGCCTAAAAAACCGAAGTACTCATTTGTAATCCCCAATGTTGTAAAATGTCTCTTCCCCACAGATTGATGGGGATTTTTCGAATTACAAAAGGAATAAAAACTCCTGTTTCGCCTTCAAATGCCCATCTCAAAGGGGTAGCACTAACTTCATTTGCTAATGATCCCCCATGCCAGACATGTAGGTGTCTGCCTTGATCTTTTGACAATGACTGCGCCACTTGGCACCTCTAATGACTGTACAATCTTCACGTTTGTCTACCAATCCTAATGGTATGCCATTTATCAGTTGTCACAGCTACTGTCCAGTATATTCATGGATTTTGTTGCTTTGGAGTCAGAATCTGGGCAACTATCACCAGATTGCTTATTAAGAGTCTGTATCAGTAAACCTGATGCTACTACTTCTCCTGGGTGATAAGTCACACATTGTCTACCTGTATTAGTGACTGGGATATTATCTACACATTCCCCAGTTTCCCACATCAGTGTATGGATGGACACTGTTTTGTAAGTGCTTTCAGGAGGTGAAATGGCCAAGCCTGCTGTTCCTGGAGGCAAGGGATCCATAGACTGGACAGGAATAGATTTCACTTCTCCAGGGGATATTTCAGTAGTCCCCGCTGCATACAACTCTGTTTTCCCTAATTGCATTCCCTTTCTCCCATCAGGTTGCTTTTTGGCTGATTAATCATGTCTTAATATTGAACTTTATCAATTCCACTGACTTAACACCTTATAAGAATCCTTGTTTTAAGTACAAGAGTTCTGGCCCATAACAATGATATACTTAGAAAATCCCAGAGAATCAACTAAAAAGCTATTAGAAATAGTCCACAACTTTAGGAAAGTTTCAGTATACAAAATAAATCCACATAAATCCTCAGCATTCTTATACATCTCCTAGCAAAGTCCAACAGTTGCAAGAGATAGAGAAATTCCATTTAAAATAACTGTTTATTATATAAAATATTTGGGAATTTATCTGCCAAAGTCAGGAACTATATAAGCAAAACTATAAAACACTTTCCACACAAATAAAGTCAGATCTAAACAATTGGAAAAATATCAAGTACTTGTGGATAGGTCGAGAAAATATAATAAGGGTGACAATATTCCCTAAACTAATCTATTTATTTAGTGTTATACCAATCAAATTCCTAAGAAGCTATCTTACTGAACTAGAAAAATTAACAACAAAATTCATCTGGAAGAACAAAAGGTCAAGAATTTCAAAGGAATTAATGAAAAGAAAAGCAAATGAAGGTGGCCTAGCTGTGCCAGATCTAAAACTATATTATAAAGCAGCAGTCACCAAAACTATTTGGTACTGGCTAAGAAATAGAGAAGTTGATCAGAGGAATAGATTAAGTTCACAGAACAAAATAGCCAATGACTATAACAATCTAGTATTTGAAGCCCAAAGCCCCACCCTTTTGGGATAAGAATTCACTATTTGACAAAAACTGCTAGGAAAATTGGAAGCTACGCAGAAAGTAGGCATAGACCCACACCTAACACTGGATACCAAGATAGGATCAAAATGGGTTCATGATCTGGACATAAAGAATGATAATGTAAATAAATTAGAACATAGGACAGTTTACCTCTCATCAGAGTTGTGGAGGAGGAAAGAAGTTGTAACCAAAGAAGAGCTCAAGATCATTATTGATCATAAAATAGATAATTTTGATTATATTAAGTTAAAAAGGTTTTGTACAAACAGATTAGATGGGAAACAATAAACTGGGGAAATATTTTTACATCCAGAGGATCTGATAAAAGCCTCATTTCTAAAATATATAGAGAATTGACTCAGATTTATAAGTATTAAAGCCATTCTCCAGTTGATAAATGGTCAAAAGATATGAACAATTTTCAGATGAAGAAATTGAAACTATTTGTAGTCATATGAAAAGGTGCTTCAAATCACTAGTGATCAGAGAATGCAAATTAAGACAACTCTGAGATACTAATACACACCTGTCAGATTGGCTAGGATGACAGGAAAAGAGATAATGATGAATGTTGGAGGATGAATTAAAAAAGAGAAAGGCTTTCTTCAACAATGATATGATTCAAACCAGTGTCACTTGTGCAGCGATGAAGAAAGCTATCTACACCTACAGAGAGGACTATGGGAACTGAGTGTGGAACACAACATAGCATTTCTCACTCTGTTGTTATTTGCTTGCATTGTGTTTAATTTTTCGGTTTTTCTTTTTCTTCCTTCTTGATCTGATTTTTCTTGGCGCAACAAGATAACTACAAATATGTATACGTATATTGGATCTAACATGTGTTTCAACATATTTAACATGTATTGGGCTACCTGCCAACTAGGAGAGTGGGTTGGGGAAAGGGGAAAATTTGCAACAAAAGCTTATGCAATTATTCAATGTTGGGAAAATTACCCATGCATATGCTTTGTAAATAAAAAGCTTTAATTTAAAAAAAAAAAATCTATTCACAGAAATAGGTACTGCCAAATGCTGATACCTGTCCACAAGCAGTTGATTTTCATTGAACATATTCAGAGTTTGGAAGGCATTTTTAGAATTTTACTGGATTTTTCTCTTGATTTTTTTTCTTTTCTTTTTAGCATGTCATTATATTACAGATTAAATACTTCCCACTGAAAGAGGTAGAATCCACAGAAATTTCTTTTCCACTAGCATTAAGGTCCAAAAATGCTGTTGGGATAATACTGAGTTGTAATATTATCAAATGTGAATTTGGGTCAGAATGAAGATCTTGCTTCTTGTCTCAACTTTCACAGCAGGAGAGGTATATAATCCAACTCGTCATTACTTATGACTCAAACAACATTAGTTGTTTTTGAACCAACCTTAACACAGCATAAATTTCACATATAAATGCTATTCTGATTTTTAATTTTTGGCTGAATCAGTTAAGAAATTTTATCGAGTCTGCAACCAAAGCTAATTTCTGAAGCTCTTTGATGTTTGGTAGCTATGTTTGATGGTGATTCATCTTATTCAGAAAAATGTGTCTTTAAGAGCACATTTGGGAATGTGATGGCAGGCACAGGTCCCATGGTTTGCAGGCACCATTCCCGTCTCTTTCTTGAAATTCAAGGTCTTTGCCCTGCGCCAGTTCCGTGGGACCTGTCTGCTTCTCTGAGGTCTTTCAGAGATCACTAACAGGGCCCTAGAAGCACTCAGTGCCACTCATCTGGGTCAGGGACAAAGATGCTCCTTAGCTCTTGTCCTCTCCAATGCTGTCATGAGTGGGAGAATAGGAAGAAAGGAATCCTTGGAAAAGGAGGATTCTGTCCAAAAGAGCATCAAAAAAGCATTGAAGAAATAACAAGTTAATGTGAGCAAATGGAATTACTAAGTGCCCAGTGGTGGGAATGAAGTAGAATTGAACTGCTCAGCAAAATATCTTTCATCCTAAAGAGATGATTCATGGTGCACCTGCCGTCTAGCTCATATCATGGCATGCTGGACATCTGAGCTGTCCATCGTTTTCCTGCTGTTCCAGGACGGCTTCAGCAGTGTGCAGGTGCTCCTAGGAGTGCAGCTGAAGCTCATCCTTACTAGTTCTTTGTGCTCAGTTATATGGAGTGGAAATGACAAGAGTTTGGGGTTGGAGACTGTTCTTCTTTATAAACCTCAGTAATCTCTTACCTTTGCTGTCCTCAGGTTCGGTGGATGATGTATTGGATTGTTTTTGCCCTTTATACTGTGATTGAGACCTTGGCAGATCTAACCATTGCTTGGTAAGTTCCAAGACTGAAAGTCTTGGCCCTTTCACAGGCCAGAAAGCTTCATTATTGGGTTGGGTCTCTGTTAACCAACTGCTGGAAGGTGGACTCCTGGATTTCTCTGCTGATAAAACAAGAATATCCAGTGAGATAATGCAGGAGTGAATCAGGATAAAGCTATGTAGAAGAGAGTGGTTTTGTCATCATACTGAAACCTCTTCAAGTTTCATATTTCCATTGAGTTTTGTGGGCTTGTTTTTGCAAAGGAGGATTCTGGTTTCCACAAGCTGTTTTGTTAATCCACTCTGGATTTTAAATTAATTCATTCTTTTAAAAGGGAATAGGAAAAGTATTTTTGTGTCCCCTACCTCTAACTCCCTCCATGTGGTGAAAAGAATTATAAAATCTTCTGGAGAAAAGTCCAGATTTGGTCTCTACCACAAACACAGTGGGGTACTTTTTAACTGTTAGGGAGGAAGAATGTTCATTAGATAGAAACCAAGGAAGTATTCTAAAATGCAATTTTCTGGGAATAGTATTAGTATTTCCTTTGGATTTTTTTTTTTTTAAGCTTTATTTTTGACACTTCACGATCTAACCTAAATAACTAATGGTTTTCTAACATTTCCCGGACAGGTTTCCCTTGTACTATGAGATGAAAATCGCTTTTGTCATTTGGCTGCTCTCTCCATACACTCGAGGGGCAAGTTTAATCTACAGGAAGTTCCTTCACCCACTGCTTTCGTCAAAGGAAAGGGTAAGAGATGAGAGAAATTTCAGTTTTAACTTTTAGAATGGCAAAACTTTTCAATGTGTTAGGAGAACAAGAATTGCTTCTTGTGTACCTTGCAGTAATATTCTAAAATTTGGGGAACTGAAGTGTCTATGGATACAATTTCAGTACCTTTTAAATCCCCTTTTTTGTTTGTTTGTTTCTGTTTCTGTTTCAGGAGATCGATGATTACATTGTCCAAGCCAAAGAACGAGGCTATGAGACCATGGTAAATTTTGGTCGCCAGGGTTTAAATTTAGCAGCCACTGCCGCTGTTACTGCTGCCGTAAAGGTAATTCTCATTTTCCATGAATGTTGTGTAATACCTTGAGGTAATAAGTGGAATGATTTAACAATATTTCTTTACTTATAAAAATTTTAACCTGAATTATATATTTAGTTTCTATGAGATATTTGAATGGATAATTACTTTTGAAGATATGTAAAGCTTTGTTTTTTACCTAAGTTCTTAACTTCCCCTAGAGTGGGTGCTGAGTTCTGAATTTTAAAAGTACCTTAAAATGCCATGTTCCTCATAACTTTTCCAGATTCCTTAATACGTAAATAGTAAGCCCTTGTCCCTTTTTGTAAAGATGACCATTCTTTCTTTCTCTGTCTTTGGCGTGGCTCTCTCTGGGTGTTAATATCTTGGTAGGATTTCTGGCTTACTTCTGCTGCTGTCCTTCAGTCGATTTGAGGTAACTTCTCTTACTATTTTGTGCTTGAACATTGTGCAGTAGTAATGACAAGTGGACATTTTAATGATTTACTAATGCTAAACATTTGTTGTGCTTTTTTGAAAGTCACATTAATGTATTCGGTAAAGATTTGCATCAGAGACTTGTTTGCATGTCATGTGTTGTGATTTTCCCCTCAATATCAGTGCACAATCATTTCAGCACTTATTAAATCATTATCTTTAATTTGTGGTTGTTAAATTTAATTGAGCCAGGTGACACCTCAGCCAACAGTTTTTAGGCCTTTTGAGTACCCATTATGTAACTAGATCAGTTGTCTTGTGAATAAAACAATAATAGAATTTGTGGGGATATTTTTCATTGTTAAGAGGCGATTTTATGTGAATGTTCCAGATAAGTTGAGCCAATGAAACGATGAGGTTTTCACTTTTTAAGACAGCCCACAGTGAGCCAGTTTCTCTTACTCAGTGTTACTTCTAAGTACACCCAACAGAATGAATAAAATGTAAATCAGATTCCTGGTTATCCTGCTGAATGAAATAGCATTCACTCATTCAGTGAACACTGAATGAGCTTCAGCCGTGTGCGTGGCATTGCACAATACCCAGATAAGTGTGATGCAGCCTCTACCTCCATGCACTTTGTAATCTAGCCACAGATGGTGGTCCCTGAACTGGGGAGGAAGGGGAGATTTTCTTTTGAAATTGATAGGATAAGTTAATGAAAAAGATAGCTAAACTTTGTTAGGGATCTTTCTGTCAGAAAAGGAATTCCTATTTGATCATTTCTGACTCTTCAAGAAAGTTTTCTTTATTATTCCATAGTAGTCAGCACAGATGCAAGCTTAGCATCACCTCTCTTTTATTTGGAATTACACGAGGCTCCTATTACAGAGAGTTGGCCATGTTTTGATGAGAGCAAAATCAACAGGTTCCTGGGAATTTAGGGTTCAAATCGGCGTGGAATGATTGATGGAGAAAAATTATTGCAAGGAAAAGGTAATTAAGAAATAGCAAATAACTAGCAGGCTCTATTTGATTGGTACGTAAATGAAGAGTAGAAAAAGGGGAGTGAACATTGAAAGGTCAGCTTGGGGAAAACCATCAAGGATAAGCAAGAAATTGGAAAAGAAATAGCTCAAGCAAGCAGTGTACTGAGTTTGGGGAACTTGGGGAACAGTATATGTTATGTACATACACATATATTCCCTGGAGCTTGTTAATCCTTCCTTAAAATCCAATTGTGAAAGAACAAGTAAACGACCTCATGGTGTGGTGGTCAGAGGGCCAGCTCAGAATCAGCACAGCCAGGATCATATCCTACCTCTGGCCCAGGGGGCTCTGGGACTCTGGGGGAATTTCCTCCTTCTTCAGAATCTGAGCCTGTGCTCTGAGACATGGAGCTGTAAAATGGCTGCCATCAAGTTCCCCTCACACTAGCGAAGTGTCTTAAAAACTGAATGGAAAATGTGCTCAGGATGCATTCGTGTTCAAGGACCTGTCACATGTCTGGTTGGGTGGCCAGTGGTCTTACTTACTCACACAAGAAGGAAAGAGGCTTATGGGATTCTTCCTGGCTGGTGAAGTCTAACCCCCTGGCTCCACCACTCTCCCAAGAGCTGACTGGCAGCCATTCTGTTGCCCTTGTGTCCACTTCCCCTGGATCAGGCATTTCATGTTCATGGAAGTTGAAACTCAAGATGTTTCATCACTGATCACTGTGGTAAAACACAAAATGATTGAGCTCTTCTATGGTTTGGTTATTGTTCATGAGCTTTGTTAAAAGGTAAAGCGGTGTTGGGCACAGTGCCTTCTGCCAGCATGCTCTCTTGATGCATAGAGAGAGCAGGCTTGTCTTTCAAAGGCTGAGTGGAAGCAACTGCCAGTTCTAGAGGGAGGGAAAAGATCTTCTTTAGCATTAGATTTCCTCAGCATATGAGGGTCCTGGGAACCTATCACGGGCCGGAGCAGCCCTTCAACATCAAGGAAATTTGCACTCATTCACTCTGCAGAGGATGCAGGTGTCTGGAGGACCAGTTAGCCCCAGTTCTCCCCCAGATCAGGCTTCCTTAGTCTTCCTCCTTTTACTTTGACCTACTCAATGGAACAATTGCTTCAAAGGACTTTCTGACAACTTTTAACTTTTAGAGATTCTTGTTAAAAGGAAAACAATAGCATTTTTGCTAAGAGTCCCTTTCCAGTTTTGTTAAAAACATTAAACCTCTGACTTTAAAAAAATTTACCTTTTCCCAAAGCAATTTTAAGTAAACCTATCTATCTAGAGATTAACTATTGGCAAATTTTGATTTTTTTTGTACTTTCTTCATCTACTTTGCTTACTTAATATAGTGAACCAAAAATGATTTATGAAAATAAAAGAATTTTTATGATGGACCATAACTTAGCATTAAATTAAATATTTAAATCATTTAATTTTTAACGAAGCATCCCTTTGTCTGTTTTAATAATAACTGTCCTCATCTGTCTGTTCAGAGCCCTGTTGTCCCAAATTCCAGTTAATCATGCCTCAGATCCATTGATGGGCTAATGTCAGCCTCTGTGTTGAGTGCCCACCTAATAGGTTAGAGGCACCTAACATTCTTCCAAGAATAAGCATGCAAATAGTGCTACTTTAATTCATGATTATTTCCAACTCTAATCCCTTTTGCCTTTTTGCTCCATCTCTTAATGGTTTAGAACAGCGTGACATTTTGATTTAAAAGCTTTCTTCAGAAGTAAGAAGACCTGGGGTCAGGCGTTGCCCAGAGTCCATCTAGACATTGCTTCTTGGGCTCCTGGGCACCTCTTGAAGACCTCCCTTCAGATGAGGGTCATCTTGCCCCAGGCAAGGGAGTTGCCACGCCCAGCACTCCCTGTTTTTCCCATCCCTGCTCCCTGGCAGCTATTACCTGGAAAAGGCAATTGATTTTAATGATAGTCCAGGCACCGAGGAAGCAGCTTATTTTTCAGATGCCCCGGAACATCGGCATAAGGACTGTGCCTCTCTGCCCTGATCAGGCTGTAGCCCCTTTTAAGTTTAGGAGGCAAAGTTTTCAGAAGTTGCCCCTGCTGACCATTCAGGAAAGCCTCCATGACAGTTAGCCATCAAGATTATTATATAAAAATTGTGGATATAATTATACCCAGTTCACCATTACATAACTTGGTGGTTGAGTGGCAGTCATCAGCTGTCTTCCCTAAAAAAGGGTTACGGGGCCGCAGTTGGTAGGGCCACCTATTTGGGGGAGTGCTCAGATTTTGGGTTTCATTTGTTATCTAATGTTAATTATTGAGGTCAACCTTTGTTAACAGTGCTCCTCTTTTCCATCCTAGGTCTTCAGTCTGTCCCCACTGACTCTGACTCTGAAACCCTGGGTAGTTCCTAGCTTGATCCCTCCATTAAACCCTAGATGGGCTTTTATGGTGCTGTTCAGAATCATTTCTTATGCCCAAAAAAGAGCTCATCATTCTTCTCCCAAACTTGCCTATTCTTACTGTTCAATGCTCTCATTGCTCACTCCTCCAAGCCCACCAGTGGTCAGGCTCATCTCTTGAGCCCAGAGCTCAGGCTCTTCACCTCTCAACCATGTTTCCCCACTTTATTTTCCATTCACTAAGTCCTCACCACACTTTTCTACCCCCTTTCATCCATTGGGCAGACCAGCCCCATCGGCCTTCATGCCATCCCTCACACACAACCCTTTCCTGGGTCCGCACCTTTGGTCCAATGTCCCTTAAGACTAGAATTAGATTCCTCATTTTCCTGTCCTCTCTGGCTTCTAGAGCCTCCTCCCATATTATCTCTATTTTAGAAATATTGTCATTACATGCTGTGCATCTCTGTTGCTTTTCTGATAAAATTCAGACTGATTTAGAATAAGATCTGCTGCCTTTGTAGTCTGATTGCTTAATAAATGATTTTTCTTGGGTGGTTGATCAATTTCTTCCAACAAAAGGCAAAATTAGTTTAGTCATTGAACTGATTTTGGAAACTTGGCGCAACGAGCTGTCGTGGCCCTCTGCAGCCATGCTGGGTGTTGCCTGGGCGAGCTTTGCCAGTAACCTGACTCTGGGAAGCTCAGTTTCCATTTCAGTTAAGTAAGGAGATTGAACATACCTGTTCCTAAGGCCCCTTCCAACTCTGAAGGTGTTCATACTCTACAGCTCGAGGGATGCAGATGGTTTCTGGTTTTCTGCCTTTCTCAACATATTTTTAGTCACTGCCTTATCATCTTTTTTCCACTGTCCTAGCCATGTTTTTATATCATTGCATGCTAATTATGAACATTTCTATTCTAAGTCATTGGGGAGCATGTAGTCATTAGAACCTTATTTCAAGTAGTCTCCCAAATTTGGCAGTGACCATACAATGACTCCCTGACAGTGAACCAGAGATAGGTCTCTGAATCCACAGGCCACTATTAGAGCCTAAAATCTCTTCCCTTTCTCTCCCTACCCCCACCCCCTCATTCGGACACATCCTCCTGTGCCACAGTTGGAGCAGCCTCAATGTTCCAGTGTTTTCTCTTGTGTCCTAAGCATAAAACATTCACCTGAACTAGAACTAGTCCATAGTTGTTACACGTGTTTGTTGAAAGAAGCAAGACTGCAGGGTAACTCTCCATCCATGCATTTACACATTCAAAAACTTGTAGGCATTTGATTTCACTTTCAAAATATTAATCCTAGAGGATTTCATATGGAAAGAGTGAAGATGACTACAATTCAGCATTGCAGTTGGGTTGGAGTGAGCAGATGAGGAGGCTTCCCTCCCCCTTTCCCTTTGAAGTAGAATCTTGAACTCATCAGCCTACTAGACGATAGGCGTTTCTGTCTTTCCCTGTGTTCTCTCCTAACCCACTGCCCTGGTTTCTACAAAATGTTGCAGATCTGAAGAGGAGGATCCAGCCTGAGGCTGCTCTGGGTTAGCTGAGCCTCTCCCACCCCGCCCGGGAGCCAGGAGCAAGCCTCGGCCAGTCCCTCTGCAGCCTGGGCAGTCACACTCTTGGCTCTCAGGGTGCCTTGTCACATGGGTCCCCAGTGAAAGCGCCCTAGGGCGACTGACGCTGGCTGTCTGCTTTGCCTTTGCATAAGTGCTGGGGGAAAAGTCATTGAGCTTAGGCTTACTTTATACTCTTTCCTTCATTTTTCTGTCCCCAATCATCAAGCCATATCTGCAAGGCAGGATAGCCAAGTGGACGAGCAGCTGGACTTTGGAGTCACCAAGGCTGCCCTGAGGACCTTTGTCACAGAAAAGACAAGGGTGGCCGTGACCATTGATCTGCAGTATCTTAAGGGCTGGCACCTCAGTTCTGCCTTGCTCCAAGAACCCTGGGTCCAGGGCAGGTGTTGTCAAAGGGCACAAAGTGGGGAGAGATTTCCTAATCCAGCATCCAAATGTGGGACGGACTGCTTCAGAAAGTCCTGGGCTTCCATTTGCTACAGCTCATCAAGCCAATCCTGGAGAAAACTTAGTTTTTTGGTTTTGTTTTTTAAAGCTTTTTGTTTTCAAAACATTCATGAATAATTTTTCAGCATCAACCCTTGCAAAAGTTTGTATGCCAAATTTTCCCTTCCTTCCCCCACACCCTCCCCTAGATGACAAATAATCTAATATATGTTAAACATATTAAAATATATGTTAAATCCAATATATGTATACATATTTATACAATTATCTTGCTGCACAGTTCCCACAGTCCTCTCCTGGGTGTAGATGGCTCTTTTCATCACAGGATCATTGGAACTGGCTTCCATCACTGGATAGGACTTGTTAAGAATGTAATAGAGGAGCCTCTGGTTGGCTTAAACATTGGGATAGACAGGTCTTCCAAGGCCTGCTGAGATCCCAGGTGATCCCAAATCTTTCAAGACTGTTTAACTGTTTTGTATCATTTGGTGAGACGA
Source organism: Sarcophilus harrisii (assembly GCF_902635505.1). Lineage (NCBI taxonomy): Eukaryota > Metazoa > Chordata > Mammalia > Dasyuromorphia > Dasyuridae > Sarcophilus > Sarcophilus harrisii. Next base: position 639,306,915 of record NC_045427.1, on the reverse strand, counting down.
GAGTCACCAACTCTGTTCATTCTGGTGAGAGGAAGGAACAACAAACCTGACCACTTGATCTTAGGGTCTTCTGGGCCCTTGCCACCTGCTCTTCTTGCCCAACTTGAATGTCTGCTCCACTTGGAGTGTGAACTCATGAAGAATAAGGACTGTCTCCCTTTTCCTTTTTTGGATTCCCAGTGCTTTGCTCCACTCCTGACACATAGTAAGTGCTTAACAAATACTTTTTCATTCGTCGGAGTCATGCTGTATCAAAGTTCATCTAATTTATTGTCAGCATAGGAACAGAGAAATTGGGAGATGTCATCCTCTTAGTTCTTTTACCTGAAGTAGTTTTAGAGATACTGAATGCATTAAAATAGATTTATTTTTCCATTCCTAGGTTGTCCACTAAGTAACATAGATACATCTGCAGTTTTTTTATATCTTTTAAGTTGTACTCTGAATAATTTGGATTTGCCAAGATTGCCTTCTCTTATCTCTATATGGATATTTTTAAAAAATCTTTGTCTTTGGAAATTTCATAAAATTGAAGTAGTTGAGGCAGTTTGAAGAATAACTTGAAGCAAAATTATGAAAAGCAGGTCAAATTCAAGGAGAAAACATAACAGTAACTAGAATTTAAAGTTAACAAATTAACTCTAATTTTTTAGCATGTATATATTTTGCTTTAATTAATTATAGTTCACCTACTTCAGACTAAAATTGTTGGGTTTTTGTTCTATAAAGATTAGTGACACCCCTGAGTTGTCTGTTCTATATGTACTAACTGAGCATGTTAAAAATGAAAATAAGCCTTTAATCAAGACATTTATTACGCTGTAAAGCAATTTTCAGAAAATGCTGCTCACTTCTATGAGCTCATTACCAGGCATCTGTTCACAAGGTCAGTGTGCAAGTTTGTTTTGGCTGAGCCAAGCAGAAAGAGGAAGGACCTTCAAGGATTTTGCTGAGGATGCTCAGTATTCTACCCCTTTTTGTAGGAGAAATGCTAGTAGCTTTAACACCAAATGAACAGCAGTCCTGCTGGATTTCACTCCCAAAAGATAAAAATACCAATAATTCTTCAGGATAACTCATTGAATTATCTATGTCTGACTTGCCAAGTGAGTAGTTTAACCAAAAATTATAAAGTGAAATATCACATAAAATATAGTTCACAGACAGTATATTCAATGTGATTGTCTTCACATTGTGATCTGGGCAATGCAGATATTCTCACATTCTGCCTTTATTTTAGTGGCTATCCTCTTGTGCAAGGTCTTAGGAATAATCAGCTGCTTCCTGTCATTTAATAAACTGGGTATACTTGCCTAGGTAATGCAGAAATAAGATTTTATGCTAGCGTTATGTTGTTTTGCCTGTGCGATGATCTAGTGTTGTGGCCTGTCGTCCTGGAAACGGCAGTGGCGTGGGAGGGAGTCAGAGAGCTGGGCCCTGCTATTAATGACAAGGATCTGAGGCAAATCACTGCTTCTCTGAGTTTATTTCCTTATCTGTAAAATGAACAGGGTTTGAAGTAGATAACCTCTAAGTTCTTTTCAGTCCTAAAATTTAATAAGAGATTTGGTTTAAAAAATTGCCAAACATTAATATCCTCAAATCTGTTCTTGATTATGAACAAAATAACATTCAGGTATGTATGTGTCAAAGGGAAAAGTAATTTCCTCAAAAACTTAATAAGTGAACAATCTGGCCTGGTATGAAATTAATTAATTCCCTCTGTAATATCCCCAAATGGTCATCTAGCCTTAGCTTAAAGATCTCCAGGAAATGGGAACCAGCTACCACCTCTAGAGATCCAAGGCTGCTTTTGGAATGATGTAAATGTTAAGTCTCATTGCTATGTCCCTGTTCCAATCTTTGTTTCTTTTTCTGCTTGCTCCAGATGAGCCACAAAAAAAAAAAAGGATTATACAGGATACCCTTTACAATATTTCAACATAGCCTTCAATGTTCCCTCCTCTCCCCTTAGTTTGTTTTCCTCCAGACTAAGTATCTCCAGTTCCTCTGACTCCCCTTTAACTAAAATCCCTGACCATTCTACTACCCCCACTCTTGAAACCTTTATGCCTTTCAGTGCTAAAATGTGGCACTTAGAACTTAGCAGAAGACCTTCAATGTGGTCAGAGCAAAGATTCCATTGGCTTTTGGGGGGAGCTACATCAGGCAAGTAACTTAGACTTTTTTCAGATAAACTGCTTGAAGCCATGTTCTTCCTATCCTGAAAGTCACTTGGACAGTTGAGGGTTTTGAGCCTTTGTAGGCTATATTTGTGCCCGTTGACTTTGACCTTATTGAATTCAACTCATTTTTTCTATCTACTGACATCTTTTTTGTTCCTGATCCTTTTGTGCAGCATATTAGTTCTCCCTTCCAACTTCTGTTTGTAGATATTAAATGATGAATGAAAAATTTGAGGAGAAATTGCAAATTGCATTGGAGCTGTATAGAATCCACATATTCTAACTGATAAACACACAAAAGTTCTGTTCTCATATAGTATTGTAGGTGATAGTTTCCCGACTGGCTTACTGTCAGAAAGCATCAAAGGTTTTGAGTCAAGAAAGAAATCTCTTTCATGTGAGGGAATTAGTCACCTACAGGAAGATAGAGAATCTTTCCCTTTCACAAAGGGCGAGCCACAAGATGAGGTACTTCACTGGGAAAGGTCTGCCTCAGAGTTCATAATTGTAAATGAGATCTGATGAAGTGGCCCTTTCCTCCTCTTCCCCACCACCTCCACCCACACCAGAAGCATAATAAATCACTCTTTTCTTTTTTTTTTTTCCAGTAATTTTCGCTACATAAATCTTTCTTGGTGATCTCATCAATTCAGACTGATTGAACCATTATCTTGAAGTCTATATTTTTCAAATCTACATTTCTAACTAGTACTGTTTTTGCCTTCCAATCTTATATTACCTACTGTTTATTGGACGTATCCAATTTGAAGACTTTGGTATCTCAAATTTAATATATCCAAAAGTGAACTCATCTTTAAAAAAAAAAAATGACAAGTTTTCCTCTCTTTACTGTTCCTCTTTTTATTGAGAAGACCACCCTTGTAGTTACACAGATTTAAAACCTGGAATAATCCTTGATTCTTCATTCTTCCTCAATCTGTTACCAAGTCTTGGTAATGAATGCTGTTCTCTAGGAATGTGGAATTTTTCTTTCTTTCTTTCTTCCTTCTCCCCCCCCCCCCCCCCCCCCGTGGCAATTGGAATTAAGTGACTTGCCCAGGGTCACTCAGCTAGGAAGTGTTAAGTGTCTGAGACCAGATTTGAACCAAGGTCCTCCTGATTTCAGGGCTTGTGCTCTATCTACTGCACTACCTATCTGCCTCAAATTCCTACTCTTTTAACATTAAGCAGCAAATACCTGTATCAATGAGTTGTTTATGGCAAATCAACATCCATTCCAGGACAGGAAAGAGTCTTTCTACAAAACTTATGTGAAGAAATGAGTTCTATATAATGGTATCCATTATAGCCAAATGGGGTCTCAGAAAAGGTGTTGTAAAATGGGCCTCCATTTGCAACTGGTTAACTACTTGTAATATTAGATCAGCTGAAGGCAACATCTACATGGTTTCCTGAATTTCAAACTTCCCTCTTTTATACCCAAAAGATTCCATATCTAGCTGAGGTCATTGATGTTTCACCAGTTTTCTTCTATTTCCAAGTTTATACCTGTAAATGGATCATTTTGTACAAGGAAACTCAAAAAAAAAAAAAAAAAAAAAAAAAAAAAGGAAGGAAAAAACCAAGAAAGAAAGAAAAAGAAAATGAAAAATAGTATGCTTTATTCACATGCCATCAGTTCTTTATTCACATGCCATCAGTTCTTTCTGTAGAAGTTAATAATGTTTTTCATTATGAATCCTTTGGGGGTTTTTTGGATCATTATATTGCAGAGAATAGTTAAGTCACTCACAGTTCTTCATTGTACAGTATTATTGTTATAGTATATACTTTTCTCCTGGTTCTGCTTTGTAGTAGTTCATATAAGTCTTTTCAGGTTTTTCTGAAATCATTCTTTACATCATTTCTCATAGCACAATTATATTCCATTGCTGTTACATATCACAACTTTGCCATTCTCCAATTGGTAGGTTTTCTCTTAATTTCCAATTCTTAGCCATAAAAAAAGAGCTGCTAAAAACATTTTTGTACAGATAGGGTTTTGGCCATCTTTTAAACTCTTTGGAATACAGACATAATAGAGATATTGCTGGATCAAAGGGTATATATGGTTTTATGGCTCCTTGGGCATAATTCCAAATTGCTTTCCAGAAAGATTGGATAAGTTCATAATTCCATCAACAGTGCATTAGTGTCCTGATTTTCCTGCATTCTCCCAGCATTGATCATTTTTTGTTTTTGTCATATTAGCCAATCTGATAGTTATGACCACCCAGAGTTGTTTTAATTTGCATTTGTCTAATCAATAGTGATTTACCATTTTTTTTTCCATATAACTATAGATAGATTTGCTATCTTTGTCTGAAAACTGCCTGTTCCTTTGATCATTTATCAATTGAGGGATGACTTGTAGTCTTATTCAGTTTTCTATATATTTGAGAAATAAGGGCTTTAGCAGATTCTTGCTATTAAAAAAATTCTTTACTTCTCAGCTTTTCTTCTGATTTTGGTTGCATTGGTTTTGTTTGTACAAAAAACTTTAATTTTATATCATCACAATTATCCATTTGACATTTTGTTAATGCTCTATCTTATTTGGTCCTAAATTCTTCCCATACCCATAAATGTGACAAATAAATTACCTCATGTTCCCCTAATGTGTTTATGGTTTCACCCTTTATGTCTAAATCATGTCTCCATTTTGACCTTATCTGAATTAACTCTTAAGTTCCTCTAAACCAGTCTCTCAAGAGTTTGTCATAGGTGCAGTTAACAGGTTGATATTTACTCAAACTCTGGTTAGCACTTTATATGGTTTCTTGCATTTCTGAGCTAAGCCAACAAGCAATTACTAGGAGCTAGAATTTCTAGGGTCCCAAAACATTTAGGAAATCATACTGCTCCATAGTACCTTTTGCATCTGTCCCTTTTCTTTCACCCACTCCTCCTAATCCAGGCTTTTATCACCTCTTGCCTAGTTTATTGCCATAGTCCTCTCATTGATTTCCCTGTTTCCACTTCCTTTCCTTTCTAGTTCGTCTTCTGCACAGCTGCCAAAATAATCTTCCTAAATTACAGGTCAAACTCTATCAAACCCCTACTCAGGACCTGTAGAATGGTAGAAAACATCGTGAAAGCCCTTCAGGGTCAGGGGCTGGTTTTCCTTTCCAGATTGATTTCTTACTTCTCAGCCCATGGGACTCCTATCTGGGAGCCAGACACTGTGTTCTGTCTCCTGCCGTCTCCCATCCTCCATCGTCAGACAGTATTCCTCTCCTTTCCTCAGCCTCTTGATATCCCTCTTTCAGGTGTCACTTCCTACTCTTGAACCGCTTCATTTCCCCTTGGAGTTGCTAGTCTTCTAACAGATCACTTAACTTATACTTTGTTCATCTCTGGGTAGCTTTATGTAGGTATCTTATCTCTTGCCTTTCCTCCCTTTCCCCTCAATATAAGGGAAATTCCTCTAGGGCAAGGGCTTAGTCATTTTTGTCTTTGTAGTACACTAATGTGCCGGTGCTTAACTTCCTGAACTGACTCTGGGTAAGGAAGTGAATATACCCTGTAAGTACCTGTTTTCCCCCCCTTCCCTTCTCCCCCCCTCCCCCCAGGTACCTCCCCACAGACACCTTGGATGTTCACTGACTCTAAGACTCATCTCCTGCAACATGGCATCTTTCCAAACAGGCTCCTCCACCATTCCTGTTTGAATCTGCTCCACCTGAAATTCATGGGTGTGGACCCGAGGCTGTATTCCTGACAATTTGATGAATTCTCATGTATCTAACCTATAACCATCCCTTTGTGTATTGGGATTAGCTGTCCATACACTAAAATGTTCTGAGGATTGATGGTGAAGTTGAATTTGATTAGTTTTTTTGCTTCATTATATCTAAGCCGAATTTCTTCAGTTCTCTTTTAGTAAAGATCATCCAAATCAAACATTCTATCTCTTGCTCACTTTATTTTTTAATTCAGTCCCATTTAGGGACTAGCCCTGTAGGGAATAACATCTAAAAAGCTAGCATGTGGGACTTAGGATTTGCTTTGCAGGGGTGTATGTGCTTGTCTTTTTAATAATTGGCCAGAACTGCTGTTGCCATGGTAATTTCTCATTCAGACTAAAAAACCACTTCCTTCATTTTTTTTATCCTTCCAGTTTTTTTCTTTTTTGCCCTTTCAGTTGAATGCAGCAGCCACTAAATTAAAAAAAAAAAAAAAATACAGAGGAGCATTATATTATTTAAACTAAAACTCATAACCTTATTTATTTTCTGGGAATAGAGGAAGGTGTTTGATTTAATTTGATGTTGATCAAGGATTAGCTACAGGAAGGAGAAACAAAAAATACTGAATGAGAAATACTGATAATGAAAGAGTCCTTTTCTTCTCCGTATTCCAAAGTCCATACGTTGCCCCCATCCCCTATAGCTCTTATTATTAATTCTGAAGTTTTTATGTATAGAAAAACAAGTTTTTATGTTTTGGGTTTTGTTATAGCAAATCCTTATCTCCTTTGCAGTTGTTTTACTATATAATTCTTATAAATTCCTCAGATAATAATCTACTGGTTTCCTTGTTATCATAACATCTTTTAATTGTTCCACAAGACTAATAACCAAAGTGCTGACCAGTTTGATGATGTGGGTGACAAAAAATGGAGAATTGACCTTTGAGTGGGAGACAGCAGGGTGTGTGCACTGCAGTAAGATCAGACTCCAGTAGAAACAGAACCCTGCAGGCTGCATATTGACTTAGAAAACCACAAAATCACATGTTATCATATCGTATTTTGTTTATTTTTTAAACATTTCCAATTACATTTTAATCTGGTCGAGGCCACATTCTGGAGCTTTGCCTGCAAATTGGACACTTCAGATGCAGCTGATAGACAACCAGCTTCAGAGCAGCCAGATCTGGGTTCCATCTTGTTCTGACTTGCCCTGAATTTGTGAGTCTTGGTAGATCTCTGAAGCTGTAAGAGAGTAAGAGGCAGAAAAGGTACCAGCCCACCTTGGTAAGGCAGCTTTCTCAGGAAGGACCCACCATGCTGGGGACAGCCAGGACTCACTACCTGGAGGGGGAGAAGGATCTCTGACCTCCTTACTTTACCATCTCTATAAAATCTTTGCAAGAATAACCTCTTGGTGCATCCAGGGCAGCCTTGATGAAGGCATCAGAAGGGAGTGACCATCTTTCCAAAGGTGTATTCTTCTATAGCATGATACATGTTGACAAGCCCAGAGTTGACTCACAAGTCCACAGAAAATAAAATCCCACTATGCTCATTGTTGAAATGGGAGGAACAATCTGGGTTGAGCTCCTTCAGGCTTTTATGTCCACCTGGCCATCCTCACCCAGAGTATTTAATTCTCCCTATTTGGTCTCCTTCACAAGTCCTAAGTCACCTTCCTAAAATACATGTTTGGTACTGGTCTCCTGTTCCCCAAATGGGGCACCCCACCTTTGTTTACAGGCATAGTAGGAGAGCATTGCAGGCTTTGGTGGTCCTCACATCTACCTTGTCCTTCACTCCTGCTTCTTTCAAGGCTCAGAGCAAGTGCTACTTCCTTGATCGAGGTTTTATTGAATGCCCAGCCTCCATCCACTTGGTATTTATTTTTAATAAGCCCTTCTCTATGAACATACCGTCTCCCCCAAGAGATGCAGGCTTTTCTCATTTTTGTATTTGTACAAGGAAGTAACACTTGATCTGAACAAACAAAACCAATGCAGAGTCACATAGTAGGTGCTTAGTTAATGGTTGCTTCTTGATTGATTGTGGTCTTAATTAAAGATTCTATTCCAATAAGATGCCTTCCATTTTTACATGAAAACTGCATGAAAATTTAAAAATAAACAGACATAACCTTTTGATTGCAGTCTATGCAATAGATTAATGCTTACCAAAAGTGTCTGCCATGAATATGAAAGACAAGCTGACATGAGAGTCCAAATCGAAGGAAAATTTTCTTAAATATCAAGGTACTCAGAGGATCCTTTTTTCAGACAGCATTGTGTGGTTTTCATTATGCCCTAGAACAATACAGATTCTCCTAGATGAATTCAGTAAACACTCAAAAATTTGGTCTCTTGACTCAGAAAAAAAGGAAGTTTGTTCTGCAGACATTGTGATGTGCACTTAGATGAATAGACCAGAGTGGATCCATTAGAAATTATATTTTAAACCCTAATTGTAGCTGGACAGAAATTGGACAGGGCAAAAAAAAAAAAAGGCAGATGGGGCTGCTTTAGGAACACGACAGTATTCTGAATGTCCCTAGCTTCTTCCTGAAGCAAAGGCTCATTTTTGCATCAGTATTCTTCCAGCAGTGTTGTATGACTCCCACAGCCTCTGAAAGATTCAAATTGCAGCTCAACCTGAGAGGAGTGGGAAGTACATTGTAAGCATGAGTTAGGGGCCACATAACTACCAAGAGAAACATCCCACAGGAAAAAGCATCAGAGAGATGTGGAAGAAAAGTTTGGTAGCTGTTCATGGAGCAAGAATAAGAGATAATGGGTAGCCAGCCCCTCCTTGCAATGACCTCCAGCACATTATTCATTCCCCCATTCACTCAGCCACCTGTGAAGGAATTATGGGAGAACATGGACAAGATGCACACTGGATAAAAAGATGAGATTGAGCTGCAGGGCACATAGCAAGGATTAGGCAAACTGGGATGGAAAAAGGTCAGTCCCCGCCTGGGAACTGAGGAAGCAAGATCTGAATTGAAAGCTGAGCCAGATTGGTAGCAAGATATGAGAAATGCTGCAATCCAAAGAGCAAGTAGACTGGTTGCCAGAGGGATATAAGAAGTAAAAGTTAAAAAGATAGAGTTCGCTTGTCTAATTCCCCAAAGCCTCTGTCTTGTCTGTCTAATTATGGTTGTTCGTGTCCCTCGGCTGTACCCGGGGCTGGCGTGTTGTGGTCACGGGGCAGGGTTGCTGTCTCATCCGTTCTAATTGGGCGGCTGGCTGGGTTGTTCAGCCCTGAGCTGAATACAAAACAAAGTTAAGCCCAGCAAGACATCTGTCGATGGAAAAATAAAGTAACAGTGGAAGGCAGGTATAACATGTAAATGCTGCCTAAACAGTGTGTCTGGACACACACAACACACGTGTGTATGTGTGTGTGTGTGTATGTGTGTGTATCTCTCTGGGAGTTAAGCAGGGGAGGAACATATGTGAAAGTAGTTGTCTAAGAAGGCTCCATGGGCAAAGGGAACCGAAGGATAACTAGAATTTGGAAAGGCTTGGGGTAGCCATCCGTGCCTCTTCATCCTGTCGTGCCTCTTCATCCTGTCCTGCCTTTCCCCAACACCTCCAGTGATATTTGATCTTGGGCTTAAGGGACAAAAAGAGTTTCATAAGGTCTAAGCTTCTAATTAATTTATTTTTGAAAGCCTGTGAGAATTGGGAAATATATCATCAAAGTTGACTTGGAAAGGGGAAACCTGAAACTCTTCAAAAGTAAATGGAAAAGAATCCTGAGAAAAACAGGCACAAAGTGAAAACTGCATATGGGGCCATGCTTCTTTACTTCCAACAATGGATGGCAGGCCCAGGCAGCTTTTCCTATCTTAGCTCAATCTTATGTAATGTTTCTGGAACTGGAATGCTATCTTCACCCCATCTGGCTCTCCTTATTAGCCACTGGGTCAACATTTTAGCTTCTAGCATGCTCTGGGCCATTGCTTCCTTAATTTAGAAATGTTTGGCCACTGGGTGGTCAGCTGGTGTCCTTGGGATGACCAGAGACCAGAGAATGATCTGGAGCACATTGAGTGGACTGCTCAGTGAGTAACTTAGATGACCTGGACCTGGAAAAATTTAAGAGATTAGGAATGCGTGGCAGGGCATATGCCAGGAATTAGGCAAACTCCTAGGTGGAAAATATAGTTTTTTAAAAACTCATTTCACCAGAAGACACTTAGGAGAATCTTCCTTGAATATACTGCCCTGTCCATGTGTTATTTACCATTGGGTCAAATTAACTGGTCTCTGTCCTTAAGTTGCTTAAAATCAGTAGGGTGCAGGTGATTTGAATTTAGAAGTGCATTTCCTCCCCCCTCCCCCCCTTACCCACCTCCTCCTTTTCATGATTGGCAGCTGGATAGATCTCATTCATGGATGTATATAGCAGAGGAGCATAAACGACTGTAGGAGAAGAAAGTTATGTGGAACTGGGGGCTTCAGAGATCTCTGCTCATGCAGGGTGACATGAAGGCAAGCCCAGGGGTAATTGGGAAACACTGTTGCTTGAGGCTGACCAAACCCATGTTCTTCAGTTGTATGTTAGCTACCTTCTGAGAGGAAACAAAGTTTCTTTTAAATGTATCCATCCCAGGAGCCTAAGGCAGTTAAACGTGCATGTTTAATTCATCTATAACTAGGACCTTATAAGAATGAATTAAATGTGAAAATAAGTCTTAGAATTTCAGGGACTGTGTAAAATCTGCTCTTTCTGGAAAATGAAGGAATGGATGTGCCCAGGCAGGAGTGGTGGTGGTGGGGGGGGGAATGGGAGTTGAAGGAGCTCCTTGTCCTCCATTTCACCCCATTTTATTAGCACAGTTCCTCTTTATAGCCCAGAAAATATGGCGGCCAGACAAAGCCAGAGTATATGGTTCCCATGGTAATGACTCCTAGTTCCTGATGCCATATACCACCTGGTGTTCCAGCCTGAACAGCTGCAGAGAATTATTATACAGCAAGGAAAATAACACATGTGCAGGAACAGAATGCTTACAGTCACCTGAGCCTGTGGATATGGCGTGCTGTTTGAGTTTGCTGTGTTGTGACTAGAGGCAACTAGAATCATATTAAAGTGTTTCAAGACAAAATGTATATATGGTAAATTTCTTGATGATTATTAATGCAAAAACATTTAGAAATATCTTAAACCCAGCAATTGCAAGGAATGAGTCGTGCACTTACTTGTTCTCTGAATTTTGAAAAGGTCTTCATTTGGAGATGATTTCTGTGAAGGGGACAAGGGAGGGAGTGTGAGTACAAATAGAGTATGCCCTGGAAAGGTCCCAAATGCCATCTCTCTCAGAGAGTACTTAGGTAAAACGCCTTAATGCCCAAGAAGATGGTACTAGATGTGCCCGGTGCCTTCACAGAACTGGTTATTTGAATGCACATTTTGCCTTAGGTCCTGAGATTATTTTCCCTTCAGGCCATCTCACTGATGGTGGCTGCTCAGAGATCTCTAATTTAGTGTTTTCCTTTATACTTTCAAAAAGAATTACTTTTTACAGGATGCAAATTCATTAAACACAAGAAAAATGCTACTTTAAAGAGGAAAAGCAACATTATGAATGCTTCTTTTGCTGTGTGCTATTCAGATTGTGCCTTAAAAGCATTTTTGGAGTTTTCCCCCTCTCTTTGAAAAGGAAATTTTGAATATATTCAGTACTGGAAACACATAGTCTCTCTCTTTTTTTTTTTTTTTTTTTTTTTTTTTTTTTTGAGCTGTGCCACTTTTTTCTGTCCTGTAGAGTCAAGGAGCAATCACCGAACGTTTGAGAAGTTTCAGCATGCATGATTTAACAGCCATTCAAGGAGATGAGCCTGTGGGATCGAGGCCCTTTCAGCCTGCCCCTGAACCAAAAAAGAAACTGAAAGCAGCTCCCAGTGAAGCCACAGGTGTGTGTTTGGCCATTGAGCAGCTGCTTCCATCATTTGAGATATGGATTCTCAGGCTGTTAGGGATATGGTGGGGCAGGAAATGGGGCTAAGTGCTTAAGCCTGAAATATGCCGTGTCTTCAGCAGATTTGTTTTTATGAATCTGCCTTTTATTCTCAGCATTTGTCTGGGGCTCTTAAAAGTTTAAATTGTACTTTTCCTTGTTCTTCTTTCTGTACCTTTTCCATAAGTAAGCTTTGTTAGGTGTTTGACTTAAAAGAGGAGATAAAGCAAAATCACTCTCAGGATCCAAAATCACCTCCTGGAAGCCTCTGGCATTAAGGGACTTCTCCCGATTGCAGGAGACACCAGTGGGCTGCACCCGCACTCAGAGCATTGTGGGAATGGTGTCTGACAAAACCTATCTCCAAACACACTGTTTATACTCCTTCTGTTTTTACAGCATTTAAGGAATTTTCTTCTTGGGCAATCTTCGAATGTTGTTAGTTACAAATGATGACAAATTAGTTCATTTAATAATGTGTGAATTCTTGGGTAAGGTAATGGAGAAGATAAATCTGATTAAACATGGGATCTCTGTATGACGTGCTAATTAGATCTAATTGTTATAAATAGTACTGGGGCTGAGACACAAAACAGTAATAATAAAACTCAGCCTTTTTCTTTACTGCTTCGGACACATACAAGTCACCCAACCTCTTGGTGCTTTGGGCAGTGCTCTTAGATGGTGGGACGCCAAACATGGGGCTTAGACTGATAAACCCCTTCTGGTGAAGTCATTTGCAGTATATGGTAATTAGTCCTATGGGGGTCATATGTAATCAAATCCTAATTTTTCCTAGAGATAGTGGTATTTGAAATCCAGCTTTTTAGAGCTGGAAGGGGTTCCAGAAGCCAGGGACTCCTCCCATCCTTATTTGTGCAGAGACCCCTGCACATTCCTCTTGGCCTGGGGACCCCACTCCTTCCTGAGGTGAGCACTCCACAGCTGGAAAATTGTAAGTGTTGGGAGTCTGCCTCCCTGACATCCACATAGGAGCCCTATTCCTACTTGGGGGCCCAAGTGACCCCTTCCATGTGACCCCTTCTCCGTGTGACAGTCCTCCAAGTCTAAAGAGCACTGTCCTCTCTGGACGGCCTCCAGCTTATCCACTTTCATCCTAAAATGGCCCAGAACTGGGCAGCACAAGTGCCCCTTCCTGCGGCTCTGCATTTTCTGCCACTCTCAATGCACCCCAAGAGCCTTTTAGTTTTGGCTGCCATAAGTCAATCGACTTCTCGAGGCTACAGTTCACTCAACCCCACCGATTCCATTCAGCCAGACTGCTTTCTAATCAGGCTTCCTCTCCCTGGGACTGGTGAAGGATCTTTTGAGCCCACATTGCAGCATTACATTTACCCCTATTTCATCTTCCCTGCAGCCCAGGATACAATGGTGTTTAATTTTTTTTATCAGTGACGTGGATAAAGGTGTGGATGATACAGATGACAGTCATCATCCAGAGATTATTCATGATTTAGAACAATGTCAGTCAGCTGGCATTATCAAGTACCCACCGTGTGCCAGGCACAGAGTTAAGCTCTGGGGATACAAAGAAAGGCAAAACAAAGTCTCTCTTCGCAAGCAGCTCACGGTCTAAAAGGGAAGATGGCTCTGTGTAAACAACTGTGGACAGGGCAGCTGCACATGAGAAATGAGCAGAAGAGAGACACCGACATTAAGGGGCAACCAAGAAAGGGTCCTTGAAGAAGGTGAGATTTGGAAGCAAGTCTGTGAGGGAGGACATTGTGAAGCTGGGAGAGCATCCAGCATGGAGGGCCGCCCAGAGGCCTTGGCTTGAGTGGGTACCAGGGAGGCTGAGAAGACTGGAAGCGTGGTGAGGGGCCTCCGAAGTGGTCATGGGAGAGCGGCTGGTGGCCATCTCTGGAGGCTGGCTCTTGGGGCCCTTTGAATCCTCCCAGATCCTCTCCCACCCCCACCTCATGGGCAGGGGACACTGTCTGGCTCTCTTCTCTGTCTCACTCAAAAGAGGGCAGATTCTCTGCCTAAGATTCTCATCATTTCTACTCTGTCCACCAATTCTTCCTTGGTGGTAAGAATTAGTTCGAGAATGGCATTTCCCTTTGTTGCTTTCTCTGCCTTTGGAAGGATGAAATTATTATTATTATAGGAAGAAATGATCAGCCTGTCTGCTATGGTCAGAGTGACCCAGCAGATACTCCTCATCACTAACATAGCAGGCTTCCAGCGGGCTCTCCAGCTCCTTCTGGCCAGGGGGCCTATAATGATGCTTCTCCTTCTGCCTCTGTCAGTCTCTTTTCTCTCCAAGCAACAAAGAGTTCTTTTTTTTTTTTTTTTTTTTTTTTTTAAAGAGAACAAGCCGCACAACAGCAGGAGAGAAAGCAATCGTGATAAAAAGGAAATTCAGATTTTAAATCTGGTCAGACTGTTTTACAGAGTATTGTAATTGGTTCTCTTGGTTTCTAAGAGGGGAAAGAAATCATATGTGATCCAAAAGATCTCACAAAATTACAGAAGTAATTTCCCAAAAGTCACCAAATCCTGGGGTGAAAATTTCCTATGGATTTTCTACCCTAGCCTCTTGGTCTTGACTTCTTGACTTCCCTTTCCTTTAGGTCAACCCTTCTTTTATCCTCTGGTCCAAGGTCAGTCTCTCTTCTTCGCCTGCTTTTGGCCCGTTCTCTGTGGTCTTGGTTGAAACCACTGGACACACTGAGACACCCCTCAGCTTCTGCTGGCCTCTCTTGTTCTTGCTCCTAGGCTCTTTCAAAGGCAGTTTTTGCACGATTCTGGATGAACTGTCCCAAATCATCTACATCCTTTTTTTTTTTTTTTTTTTTTTTTCAGTTGAATTTGGTCCTGGTTCAGACCTTAGGGAAAAGTTTGCCAAAGAAAGTTCAGCTCAGTAAAGTTTCTGTGTCTTTATTATGTTATAACTTAAAATATTGAGTCCACATTCAAGGCAGAGAAGTGCATGTGGGGGCGGAGGGCTTGGTTCCTTCAAATTAGCATCAGGGAATTGATTCTCTGGTACTAGAGAGCTTTAAAGGGCTGTAGCAAACAGAATAATGAGTAACATAATGGTACCTGAATCATGTGGCATGGGTTGATTTCCTAAGATCAATTTCCTCTCCCACCTAATCATGCTTATTGTCTAAAGACAATCTATTTCTTTTAGATTCAAAAGAATATAATTGATTTTCATTTTACTCTTTTCAACTCAGAATTTCTAACAGCTTCATAAGATAAAACTAAAATGTTTCTAGTTGTACTTTCTTATCTTTTTTTTTTTTTTAACAAACCATTTATTGAGTAGTTACTTTGTATAAAACCCTGCTTTAGGTGGTATTGGGAAAGCAGAAGACTTATTGAACTCTTCCCTCAAAAAGCATATAATCTATGGAGAGAAAAACATGAACAAAGCAAAGTGATCAAGTCTAAACTTTAAATAACTGTTGCAGGAAAATATAGTATTGGCATTAGCCAAGCCAATATTTTTTTTAAAAAACTCATTTATTTAAAACTTAAATACAAAATAAGGGGAATAAAAGGAAAAAGATAGAAGGTGGGGGAGGGGAGGAACCATTGTCATGTGCTTAGCAGAACATCAGAAAGGATTCGAAATATATAGCAATAAATTCCCATTTCAAGAAAGCATATATAGTATAGAAGGCATTATATTTGTGACTGTCCATCTTTTCTTTGCTTCTTGTAGGTTATTCTTTTGCTGTCTGCTATGCACTTTTTATTTTATTCTTTTTTCCCCTTTTTATCCCTGCCTCGCCCCACTTTCCCCAAGTAGGTTATAGTTAAATACAGATGTATTTATGTACACATATTTATATTATATATACACATATTTACACATACATAGACATCTGCAATAATATTATTATGGCTGATATATAATGTAGATTTCTCTCTTGATTGAATCTTTGTTTGATGTCTGAGATCAGTAATTATTAGCCTTTTTTTTTCCCCTAATAAATTCTACTCTTGATTATTGTTATGTTTGTGCATATCTCTTTCTTTCCTATCCCTGATAACTCTTCTGCTTTTAATCCTATTCCTTAACTTGCCTTGCTATTTCTTAACCTTCCCTCACCCATGGATCCCTCCCTTCTTTTCTCCTCTCTCCCCCTCCCCCCCGCCTTTTCTGTCTCTATCCCATTCTCATTTATTTACACACCTTGTCCCATTCCCATTAATCTAAACCCCCTTCTGTACCCCACTTTATCCTATGCCACCCTTTCCCTCCCTCTTTAACCCTTTCCCAGTGATCTACACCTTGCCCCACTGCCATAAATCTACACCCTCTTCTTTACCCCACTTTACACTGTTCCCTTCCCCTATATTTCTTTATAGATTTTAGAGTGCTATACCCTTCTTGGTATAAATTTAACTCATTCCCAATTTAAGTAGATTTTCAAAACTCCCAGTCTTCCTCCCCTAAATAATGTCTCTGTCAGTTCTTCCTCTGTACTTCATCCATAAAGCATAATTAATTACTATTTTTACCCTTTCAAGTCAGATCCTATTCAACTCTGACCAAATCTTTCTTTTGGATTACTCAATTGCTGATGTTAATCTTAGACATGTGGTTTATATTTCTACATGTAAAACATAAATAAATAGTTTGCCCTGGGGCAGCTAGGTGGTACAGTGGATAGAGCACCAGCTCTGAACTTGAGTTCAAATCCGACCTCAGACACTTAACACCTCCTAGCTGTGTGACCCTGGGCAAGTCAATTAACCCCAATTGCCTGGGGGAGTTTGTCCTTATTGAGTCTCTTAAAAGTAATCTTTAAGTTTAGCTCTTACATGTTAAATTTTCTATTGAATTAAGGTTTGTTTGACACAAAATTCTGAAAATCTAAGAGTTCGTTGAATGTCTTTTTTTTTTTTTCATTCAGTATCATACTTAATTTTGGTAGATAAAATATTTTTGGCCTCAAGCCTAGTTCTTTTCATTATCAATATGTAATATTCCAGAACCTGTAGTCTTTTATTGTAGCTGCTGATAAATCCTGTATAATTCTAATTGTAACTCCAGCATATTTGAAGTTTGTTTTTTTTTTTTCTTGTGGAATTTTATCTTTGATTTGGGGACTTTTTTCTGTTTGTACTTTCCCCTCTTGTTCTATTACTTTAGGATAATTTTCTTTGATTATTTTTTGCATTACTGTATCAAGGTTCTTTTCTTGGTTATGGCTTTTAGGCAATCTAAATATTCTTATGTTTTTACTTGATCTCTTCTCTGTATCTGTTGTTTTTCTTATGCTTCACATTCTCTTCTATTTTTTCATTCTTTATATTTTGTTTTGTCATTTGCTAAGTCTCTTATAGTTTCACTGGCTTCCTTTTACCCCATTCTAATTTTCATAGAATCATTTTCTTTGTTAAAACTCTGGATCTCCTCTTCTAGTTGATTGATTTTCTTTTCATATTCTTGTTTTTCATGCCAAACCTTTTAGATGAGGTTCCTGCTTGAGCTTGATAGAGTGAACAATTATTATTGGAAGGGAATGGGGGAGAGCTGCTGGTAAGAGTGTGAGGAGGAAATGGCAGCATGCCCTCAGGACTTACTCACTTTGTCAATATGTTCAGATTATGGAATTCTCTCAAAAGATGGAGATGAGAAAACAGATGAAGATGGTGATGGGCCGTATTCAGATGATGAAATGTTAACACACAGAGGCCTTCGAAGATCCCAAAGCATGAAGTCTGTGAAAACCATCAAAAGTCGCAAAGAGGTCAGTCAAGTATATTGTTTATTGCCCTTGATTAGGATTTATGGGACTTATCTTCCTAGAGCGTTCTCATTCACTAAGAAGGCTAAGGGAACTTTGGTATGGTAAATAAATAGGAAGGCAGACATTATGGACATCAGAGTTCTGAAGGGTTCAAGAAACTCAAAATAGGGCTAACTCTTCACTATCTAGTAAGATAACAGATGGGCAATGGGATGTTCTAGTTAATCAAATATTCCAGTGAACCGAATTCTCTGTAGTCAGAGCTAGCCCTGCACACAGGCTGAGAAGGCACCTGCCAAAAAGCAAACATGGCTGACTTTGTTTGTAACTGCTTCCCTTCAAAAATGGGATGGGATATGTCAACATACACTGAACACTGTCTCTACCACTGTGCTTAAAAACAGGACAATGTGGAATCATCCAGTCTATCAGGGTCATCATTCTAAAAGCCAATGAAAAAAGCAGAAGTATATTCATTGATTGGGAGACCAAAGACCAGAATTTACTATGACGAGCGCACTACAACTGGGGTTATATTTTTCATTGTTCCACCATAATTAAACTTAGATTTTTAAGGATTTTGTACGATGTTATATACGTATGCATATCTGTGGGTTAATTGAAGCATAACTTTTACCACCAAAAAAAAAAATCTGATGAAATAATGGCAGTTAATAGAGAATGAACAGCTTATAACATTCGTGGCTTAATAGTTTACTGATTTAAAGTTAAATGCTTAGCAAGAGAAATTGGGATTTCAAATAGCCATATTTAATAAGCTATAATCAGTGACTCATTTATAATGATATCTCATGCTTCTCTCCTTAGGTACGGTATGGCTCATTAAAATATAAAGTGAAGAAGAGACCACAGGTGTATTTTTAGTTGACCAAATATCTCCAAGTAAACTGCTGTAATGCAATAACTTGACTTCAATTCATCATGTATTTGTCCATTTAAAATAATTCCTCAAGAAATGGTGATGATAGGACAATTAGAAATAGTTTTTTAATCTGTTAAATCTATGAATAGGTTTTATTTCTCTAATTATTACTTAATATTCTCCATTATTAAAATCTATTTATGTAAAATTAGTTCTTTCAACTCTAAGGTAAATTATAAGTGATAGAAAGTATTACCCTTTCCTAAGTTAGTTAACACTAATTGAGTGTTTGCTGTACAAGCAAAAGCACACACAAAAAACTTCTTTAGTATACTTGAACATTTTTGTGGTTCAGGAAACCTTACAAAGCCTTTATGGGTATTGTAATTTGCTTACCTCCATTTATGATGAATTATGAAAGAGACCGATTTGTTCTAAACATTTGCATTGGTACAGTAAAACGCAGAAGGAGAGAGATGATAAGTTACATTTTATATATCCTTAGCTATTTTACGTTTGTAAGATTTCCTGGTCTCCTAACTCTCACCAAGTTTTAAAACTTTTAATTTGAAAACCAGGTATCTACATCCAGCACTTTTATACCAGTACAGCTTTGCACACTTGAAATTGTTTACTTATTATTTACAGCTGTACAATTTTTTCTTTTATTGAAACTATTTTCATCATTCTTTGTCTCATTTTGCTATGTCATATATGTCCTTTGTTCTTTAACTTCTCTTCCTGTGGCTTTATTTCTTTAAATGTATTTTGATTCTGGAAACACGAAACATAACTGACCTTTTCATTAAATATCTATTTGAGTTTTTTTTTTCTTAATTACCTTCTCATGAATGAGAAGCAACATGTGATTGATAACCTACTTTTGCATTTGCGGTTCTGTTTTGGCACTTAAATATAGTAAGTTCTTTATTAATAATACTTATGAAGCATTTTACTTTTGTAAAAAATGCTAGCTTAAACATAGTATGGTTAGTGATCCCACACAACACCCCAATTTCATGAAATAACTCAAAGCTTGAAGCATAAATTATTGGTTTTATGTGAATCTTACTGATCGATTTTTGAGTCTGGCATTGGCCAGATCTGTTTCATTGAATCACTCCTCTTCTGGCTAAGAAATCTCCCCTGAGGATGTGAAATACAAAGATTGTTATCTTTCTTTCATCTGAAAAACCATTTCTATCTGAGGAAAATGTATCCTAATGAATCTTCTTTTTAGCAAAAAGTTGGAGGTTTTAAATTATTGGGGCTTGAATAATGGACTCTTAGTACTATATAATACCTGAATTGCTTTCTTCACATTGAAAACCAAAGTCTTTTGAATGTGATGCCATGTAATTTTTTTTAAAAGACAGAGTCTTTTGACTATGAAACAATATATGTTTTTTGAAATTGGATCCTTACCAGAAAGAACTGATGACCATTTAGTGATTAGAAGTGAAATTTTAGCTATCTCACACTTGAATTGCAGATGGAATTATTTTTGTTCAGAAGTTTTATTCTGATATCCTACTAGTTCCCCCAACTCTTGTACTGTTCTTCCTTCCACCAATCTGTCCCTTACCCCCCTCAAAAAAAAAATTATGACAGTGAAAGCCCTTGGTTCTTTTGTCCTCATCCTTCTCTAGAATGGGAGTGTTCCAGTGATGGGGAAAAGAAGGTTTGCTTGGAAATCGTGCCCTAATTGATGAAAGTGCACTTTGCACTGAGGGCCTGTCTTCTCTTGCTCATTAACAAAAATTAGTAACACCTTTTTTTCCCACAGTTACTCATAAGAGCAACTGCATAATTGTCTTTTCCTTGATCATTTGTTTAAGAGAATTCACTATTTTCTCTCCTGGATCACTAGGATTTATGATCACCAGCTCTTCAGGGAGAAAGCTTTGTTTACATGCTCATAATGCTGGGCTTATTCATTGCAAGTTAGAGAAAATCATGTTAGAAAACTTACTGGTCCTGTCGGTCATTACTCTTCAATTCTGTGAAACCTTGAAGAGTTCTAATTGACTTCTTGTGGACCATTTTGTGACTAAACTCCACTTTGCAGGGTCTGTAGTTTATCCCTTTATCTTTCTGATCTTCCATCATAGGATACAATATTGCTCAGTAGGAGAAAGGCAGACACGATTTCTACTTTGGAGGAAATGAAATCTTCTAGATAACTGATTTTTTTTTTCTAAAAGCATAGCTCCCTAAGTCAAGATTAGAAAAGAAGCCTTTCATAATTGTAAAGAAATTTTTAAAAAAAATTCCCTCTTCCTCCCCAAAGATTTCTGGAGCCCATTTTCAGAGGATACAGATAGTTGGTACAATTTGCTCTGTGCCTTTTTTTTTTTTTTTTTTGGGGGGGGGGGCACTTTTCACTTCCTCTCCCCCTTTTCCCTATTACTTGTTTTTGGAATATTGTTCTTAATGCTTCTTTAATCCAGTTCCCCCTCACCCCATGAATTTTACTTGTGTTTTAGAGTCCAGTGTTCCACAAGATTTCTAATTTTTAAACAGATCCCTTTTTTCTCATTCTCCTTCATTAACAGTAAATTCCTTTTTGTTCATTGTCTTCTATTCTTGAATCTCGTGGGAGATGAGGATGGCTTTTCCAATCAAGGTGCTTCATCCCTAAGAGGCACTGCCAGGAAGCCCCCTCTGTTAGCCTATGCCAGCCAGTCAGCAAATGCCCTTGCCTATTTGTAGCACTTTTCCTGCAACCACTTAAGTTTATCTGTTCTTATTTTGTTATGTTATAGAAATAGTTTGTCGTTAACAAAAAATAGATATTTCAGAAGTTTATTCACAGTAGCAAGAATTCATCATTTACCCTGGCAACCTGTAATATTTTTCTTTTAAAGTGAGCCAGAAATATTGACGAAAATGTGTTTGTTTACACAAGTACAAACACATTCAATGCATTCAGACCTTCCCGGGGCCTTTTTGAATGTACCATAAACACTAGATTTTGGTTAGAGAATGACATAGCCATCATTATCAGCCATGGTTACTTGACCATATTTTATTGGTTATATATAACAAAAATTTTTAAGCATTTTCAGGGAACTTAATCCACGTCACCACCAAAGAATTATACAGTGTTATGAGTTATATAACAGGAATAACTGAAAAATATGAATTAAAATGTGCTTTCCTTTTTTTCTTTCTCGACTGAAACAGTTTGTTCCTCAAAAAATGTTTGAACTTTGTTTTGTTAAATATTAACTTTCATCAAAACATCACACACCAGGCCCCATACTTGTTTTAATTAGAGTGTCTTCTTTCAAATTTTAATTTTGATCCTTTCTATCAAGAGAATTCTAAGGGAAAAGTATGTGTTTAAATCAATATAACCAGAGTTTCTCTATATACTGAGTAATTCATTTCTAAAACAAAAATAGCTGTTGAGAATTATGCTACTTTATTTTGCTACTTTGTAGCAATGCATGGCATATTTTAAAACTAAAGCTTTTTCTTTCTTTTTTTTAATATTTAAAAAATTTTAAGTTAAAATATTTTCAAGACTTAACTCCTAAATCAAGTGACCCAGAATTTAATGTAAAAGTTTTTAAATTTTTAAGGTTTAATATTTTCTACTCTAATACTTTTAAGAAACTGTGTAATAGCTTGAAGAAAAATCTTATTGCATATTATGTCAACTTTTGTAAATTATTTAAACAGTGTTGCGGGTATTTTTATCATGCTGTGTGTTTTTGAAAATTCAATAAACTTCGGATTTACTAGTTATGAACTGAATCATTTCTTATGTCAGATTGCACATGTGCAGTGCTCCAGCTGTCACTACTACATGTGGCCCTCCAGCCCACTCCTGAATAGCTTTCAACCTCCAACAGACTTAACCTCTGAGCTCCTTTCTTTTAGCAGATGACCTAACAGCCTTTACAGAAAATACTGAGGCTGCCTGTTCTGAACTCCCTCATCATCAAACACTTATTTACTGTATCAGAATCTCAGAACTGGCAGGGTCTTCAGAAGCCCAGACTACAAGAAGAAGAAGCCACCTGCCAGTGGCTAACCAAAAACCTTCCAGTGGCAGGGAACCCATTTCCACTCCCTGGATCAGCTGCTTCCTTTGCATAGTCCCCCACTCTACAAAAAGACTCTGCACCATAAATCAGTCCTCAGAACTCTGACTCTGTCCAGAGTCCTGGTTCTGGATCAGGAAAACCTGAGGTCAAATTCTGCCTCAGACACTTATTACTTTTGTCCCTGGCTTGCCTTAATCTCTGTTTAACCTCTGTTTTCTCAGCTGTTAAATGGGAATAATGACACCTCCCTCAAAGATGTGTTAACAAAAGCCCCCTACAGGAGTCTGAAATGAGACAGAGTACAGTCACAGATTACAAAGCTTTATTGTCTGAGGAAAGGCTTGCAGGAGAGAGAAGATCATGCAAGGGAGCAGGGAGGGAGTGCTCAGCTGCTCAAGGGGTTTGGGGAACAGCAAGATAATGTTTCTAGAGGCTTTAGATTGGGGTTAAGGGAGAAGGCATCTGGAGACACCATAAGCCAGGGTATTTAGAAAGACCCAAGCAAAGTCTTCAGTCTGCAGCTCAAGGTTGCCCTTGAGCTATTTGGTTACTGGGAGCTGCAGACATCTCCAAATTTTGTTAGAGCTCTCTCACAGAGGATCACTGGTATGTCAGGCAGCCTTGGGTTTCCAGAAGCCTTTCTGATTGGCTGATTGTATAACTGACAGGTTGGTGTGGTCTTTACAAAACTCGAGGCCAAATGGAATACTATTTTAAAGTGTCTGGCACTTAGTAGGCTCAATATAAATGCTTATTCCCATCTCTTTCTCCTTTTTCATCTTCAAGCAGTCTGCTTCTCCAGTTTCATCTGTCTATAAACAAACATTTTCCCTACTGGTAACTCTCCCTCCACCTCACCCCCTGCTAAAAAAAAAAAAAAAAAAAAAAAAAAAACTTTCCCATAATCCTATACTGCTATTTTACTCAAGCTTATTTCTCTATCTTTTCTATTAAACTTCCAGAAAGTCTATACTCAACTATCTTCAGTTTTTCCCTAAATACCTGGAATGTCTATTAAACTTGCAGAAAGTCTACACTCAACCATCTCCAGTTTTTCCCTAAATACCTGGAATGTATCTCATTGAAACTGCTTCCCAGTGGCTTTTAACTCAATCCTTTTTATTTAATCTCTCCTTCCTCACTTGTCTGACATGGTTCCTGCCTGGGTCTCTCTCTGCCTGTCTGACTTTTCACTATCCATCACGGATTCCCTCATCCCCCCACTGACTTGAGTTTTCCCCAGTGTTCTATCATCAGTCTTCTCATTACTTCTCCTTACTTTCCTATCTGACTCATTCTTAGCCTTTAATCATCCCATCTATGCAAACAACCACTAAATCTATTCATCCCTGGGCTTTCTTCCCTTCTTCCTCCAGTCCCACATTTGCATAATCACAACTCAAGAGATCAACCCTCCTGGATCACCTCATCCACACCATGCTTGGCCAAGAAGCCCTTCCACAGCCTTCTCATTGAGTAGTCCCCCAGAGTGCTTGAGAACAGTGGGTCTTGGGGGGGAGGGGAAAAGCCACCTAATAGAACCTTGCACTTATGGACAACTTCCACCTGGACATAATGCTGCTATTTACAAACAATATGTTTTTTTTTTTTTGTTTTGTTTTGTTTTTTGTTTGTTTTTTATTTAATAGCCTTTTATTTACAGGATATATGCATGGGTAACTTTACAGCATTAACAATTGCCAAACCTCTTGTTCCAATTTTTCACCTTTTACCCCCCCACCCCCTCCCCTAGATGGCAGCATGACCAGTAGATGTTAAATATATTAAAATATAAATTAGATACACAATAAGTATACATGACCAAAACGTTATTTTGCTGTAAAACAATATGTTTTAAGAAAAAAATCTCTCCTTCCTGCCAGTGGGACCACCATCTTTCCAGACACCCAGGTTCCAAATCTCAATTTTCCCAGCAGTTTTTGTCATAGCGAGTTCTTATCCCCAAAGCTGGGTCTCTGGCTTTGTCAAACACTAGATTGCTATAGTCATTGACTGTTTTGTCCTGTGAACCTAACCTGTTCCACTGATGGGCTGCCCTATTTCTTCGCCAGTACCAAATGGTTCTGATGATCACTCAGGTTCCAAATCTCAAGTTGCTCTTTCAGTTGACAAACAAACTTTAACCTCAGGTACCCATTATGTTCCTAGTCACTGTGAAGATCAAAATGAAAACAGTTCCTGTCCTCAAAGATCTTCCATTCTATCAAGGGAAAAAAATCTGCATGTTTTCATAAATACTGTAATAGATACCCTATGTATTATGTGTAAAGGTCATGGTCATTCAAATTCAGAGTAACCGGAAAAATAAGAAAAAGCCTCTTGTAGTAGATATCCCTTGAACTAAGAGATTCTAAGAGGCAAAAATGGAAATGCAGAGAGACATATATCCCCTGGCAGAGAGATAGGGGATGGACTTCTAGGTACAAGGAACAGCAACCAGTTGGCCACTCTGGTAGAGTACAGGACCAGGGGAGGGATGCTTGGAAAGGTAACTGGAGCCAGATTGTAAAGCACAGTGACTTATACAGCAGAGTTTGGTTGTGTGCTAAGGGCCCGAGCATACTTCGGTCAGATCTGTGCTTTGGGATGTCAATTTGGCAGCTCTGTAGGGCTAGATGGAAAGGAGAAAGACTTCCGGCTGGAGGTCCTAATTAGTCCTAGCAAGAATCGCCAAGACACTGACTTGGGGGTGATGGCCTAGTTTGGGGAGAGGAGGTGGAAGTGAGAGATTGCCCTGCCTCCAATTTTCCCTTCTGCAATCAATTTTTCACACAACCCCTACGGGATCTTCCTAGCCCCTAGGACAAAAATGCACACTCCTCAGTCTGCCTTTTCCAATTTTATTTACCTTCCCTCCCTTTTCTCGGATGTGTTACCGCCAAACTGAGCAACATGCTGTTCTCTCATCTCGTCTTGTGGTCTGCAGCTGTTGCCCATTAATTGAATGCAGGCTGTCTCCTTAACCCAGAGGGCACTTCCTCTCCATCACCTATGGAAACCTTGTTCTTCAAAGCCCACCTCAGGTTCCACAACAACACCCACCTCCAAGCTGAAAATGAACTCTTTCTCCCAGTGATTCTTGCAGCATTTTGTCTAGACCTCATCCTCTGCCCTTAATCACATTCTAGCCTCGTGACATCCGTGGATGGCCCATCCGCTCATCCCACCCTCCCCGGATTGTTATCAGCCAAAGGCAAGGCTCAGATTTTCCATCTGTGTCCCCTAAGAGTATACCTTCCTTGCCATGCCTTGTGCATAACGTTTGTTGTCTAGGATTGAATCGACTACGTGACCTCCAAAGTCTTCTCCAGCTCTAAAATTTTCTACAGTAATGATGGTGAATGCTAATCAGCATATACTAAATGTTTCAGCACAGATCATATGGGAAGATAAAGAAAAGGAAGATGAAATACATTGAAATTTTTCTGAGGCAACTTGTCTGTGCCGAGTTATGTGGGAGACTTTTTTAAATTCAATAACAAAAAAGTACTATAAAGAAAATCTTTTTTTCCTGTTGCATTTGGAGTTAAGTGACTCGCCCAGGGTCACACAGCTAGCAGGTAATAAGTGTCTGGGGGCAGATTTAAACTCAGGTCCTCCTGACTTCAGGGCTGATGCTCTATCCACTGTACCAACTAGATTCCCCAAGAAAAAATTTAAAAAACCAACAACACAGTAGTGACCTAAGTCAAGGACTAAGCTCACTATGAAGTATTCTTTCTCTGCCCACTAGAGTGTCTTCCTTCTACCAGCATCCATCACCTTATTTATAACTAACTATGGTTAAGTCTGCTAAACTCCTCTATGGATCCAACTTGGCATTCAGTGACATACTCAGAGCTCATGGCATCTTCCTTTAACGGATTCTTCCAAACTCCTTCCTTGGTAACCCTACTGCTCTCCCATATCTATTTCATATTTGCCACTCCTGGAGTCTTCACTTCGAACGTAACCTCTTCCCCTAAGTGAACCTAGCTTTTGATGAAAAACAAAAACAAAACAAAAAAGTCTATAGTGTCAAAATTCAGATTCAGCAGGGATACACTCAAGTCCTATTTCCACTAACAATATGTGCCTAGCTGTGAAGCCCATCTCCAAAAGGATGTAGAAGACTTCATTGTTGAAACTGAATGCCAGGAAGGAGGATAAGAGAAATTTGCAGTCAAGAAATGGATGGTTTGTGTCCAAAGACACAAAATTAAGATTCCATTCTAACCTGACATTATTTATCTAATCATAGATTCAGAGCTGGAAGAACATAAGCCATCTAGTCTAATCCCTTCAGTTGACTGAGTCTCAGAAGTTAAGTGAGATGCCCAAAAATCACATAGTAATGGGGGAATTTTGATCAAGGGCTAATGGTATCTTCTGATATCAAAGTCAATTCTCTTTCAAGTAGACATGTCTATGTTCTGTGGTTCCATCTCTTTGAAAGTCAGGAGGTTATTGGCCTTGTGATTAAACTTCAATGAAAACCCCTATTTTTAAAAAAATATATATTTGTTTTCGGTGCCGTTTTATTATGAAAAATACTGTATGATAAATTACTTCTGGTGACAGCATTTAAAAGGCAATTATCCTCTTACTTGCTTTGTGATGTGTATCTCTGTGTTCAAATTGATTTATAATTCCAGAGTACACAACAAAAATGAGGTTGCAGGATTGGATTTTTCCCTCAGTCTTTTTTACCCCAAACAGTCATTGTCCTTGCCCAAGAATGACCCCAGACCACCAACTACCTCAGAGCTCAGTTCATTGTTCACCAGAAAACATTCTGCTCTCTCTTATTGGTCCCTCAATATTTAAACCTTGAAATGCTAATTGCTTCCAGAGTATAGTTATAGAATTTTTAAAGCATCCTTTACAAGATGATGGTGTTTTTTTTTTTAATTAAGTGAGGGATTGTCCATTATCAAAAGCTGTGCTATAAACAAGAAGAGATGAATCATCATATAACTGTCATTTGTATGGACTTCAGGGTTCACAAGGGACTTGAATTACCTCACTTAATTCTCACAACAATCCTGTGAGATAGGTAATGAAGATTTCATACACACCCTTTTACAGATAGAGAAATAAAGGTACGTGCCCTCATTTTACAGAGGAGGAAAGTCATAAGGAAATTACTTTCCCAAGTCCGTACAACTCAAAATCACAGAATCTGAGAGTTAGAGGAGACTTCAATGGCTTAGTCCAATCTGTACCTGACAGGAATTTCCTGCTGTAATATAGCCCACAAGTAGTCTGGCCCCCCTGTACAAAGACTCCCAGGGAAGGGGAGCTCACCGCCTCTTGGGGCAGCCCATACCTCTTCTGGCCCCCTCTCTTTGGGATGATGGGGGTGATGTTGGTGATCTGACATCACACCTGGATTTCCCTTTTTGCAATTTATACTTACTGTTTCTAATTTTGCCCTTTGGGAACCAAAGGAAACATCTAATTTTTTCTTCACATAAAAGCTTTTCCAATATTTGAATGTATCTACTACATTTCCTCTATTGCTTGCTAAACTTCCCTAGGTCCTTCAACTGGTCCTCCTTAGGACATGGGCTCAAGGCTCTTCACTATCCTGACTGCCCTGCTGGAGATCCTCTCTGACTAATCAAAGCCCTGTAATACTCAGAACTGAACACAATGAGGGCTGGCAAGTGGTGGAATCGGGACTTGATGCTCTCTTCTAACTCTTACATCCCAACTATACCCCACCATGACCTTATGACAATATAGTATAATGATGGATATTTCTTGTTTTGCTGGGAAACTCATGAGGGTCAATGCATAGCACCTTTATTTGCTGCACAATGCCCACAAATGAGGAAAAATTACAATGGATCTTATGAATCCCAAACAGTTGCACATATTTCCCTGCTAATTCTCCCAAAACTGTTCTGGTTTAAGAATAGGACTTCAAGAATTTTTTCCTACTATTTAATTTATTTATTTTCTTTATTAAAGCTTTTTTATTTTTCAAAACAATTCTTCAACATTAGTTCTCACAAATCCTTATGCTCCAATTTTTCCCAATCTTCCCTATCCCCTCCCCTAGATGGCAAGTAGTCCAGTATGTTAAAAATGGTAGAAATAGATGTTAAACCCATATATGCATACATATTTACAAAATTATCTTGCTGCACAAGAAAAATCAAATCAAACCAGAAAAAATGAGAAAGAAAATAAAAAGCAAGCAAAAAACAACAAAAAGAGTGAAAATGCTATGTTGTGAACCATACTTAGTTCCCACAGTCCTCTCTCTGGGTGTAGATGGCTCTCTCCATCACCAAACCATTCTGAATCATCTCATTGTTGGAAAGATCCACTTCCATCAGATTTGATCATCATATAATCTTGTTGTTACTGTGTACAATGATCTCCTGGTTCTGTTCATTTCACTCAGCATCAGTTGATGTTAAGTCCCTCCAGACCTCTCTGAAATCTTCATGCTGGTCATTTCTTAAAGGACAATAATATTCCATAGTATTCATATACCTTAACTTATTCAGCCATTCTCCAACTGATGGGCAACCACTCAGTTTCCAGTTCCTTGCCACTACAAAGAGGCTGCCACAAACATTTTTGCTCATGTGGGTCCCTTTCCCTTTTTTAATATCTCTTTGGGATACGAGCCCAGTAGTAACACTGCTCGGTCAAAGGGGAGGCACAGTTTGACAACTTTTTGAGCATAGTTCCAAATTGCTCTCCAGAATGGTTGGATTCCATTCACAGTTCCACCAACAATGTATCAGTGTCCCAGTTTTCCCACATCCCCTCCAACATTCGTCATTATCTTTTTCTGTCATCTTAGCCAAGGTGACAGGTGTGGAGTGCTATCAGAGTTGTCTTAATTTGCATTTCACTGTTCAATAGTGATTTAGAGCACTTTTCATATGACTAGAAATAGTAAGAATAGGACTTTGACATTATCTGTTATGCATTGGGGAGAAAATGTATTTCAGTCTCAACATCTTTTAGAGAAGAATCTTTATCTTTACTTAAGACAAAGTTGTTTTAAATTTCACTGCCTTAGAAATTGCCTCTGAGTTTAAAACAGGCTTTGCTTTGTAGGCAACCTTTAAAAACAGCTTTGCAGAATTTCTCAAGATTGATGTTCACAATGGGGGTCTCTTATGCAGAAAACATGTCTTTGCAGGGGATAGAGGGAGAGTCCAAAAGAGCCTGAGATGTTTTGTAACTTTCTTGTCACTCAATCAATATCTATCTGCAGGAACCTTTGACCGATCCCTTCAATTCTTTATGCCTCAGTTTCCTCATCTGGGAAGTTGAAATCAGGCCTCTATGGTCTCTTCCAGCTCCAAGTCTATGAACTTCAGATTTAACAAGACAAATTTAAGCAATGATACTGAGTATTTTTATTTATTTATGACATAGAAACATGAGAAATGCAATTATGCTTTTGTTTTCCAGACTTGTGATTTCATCAGGATAGAGAGCTGGCTGGAAAGAAGTCTCCTTCCACTAATGTAGAACAGCATTGGATCAGTAATTTAGTCTTACAGAGTTGCCGGGGTGCTGAGAATAGACAATGTCAGCCAGCCAGCATGTGTCAATGGCAGGACTTAAAGGCAGCTCTAGCCACTTTATCCTGACGCAGGTACTATATACCAAGTACCTTTGTTTAATTCTAGTTCATTCAGAATTATAAAGAATCCTTGTGGCATTTTGAAGAGGAGGAACACTGGATTTTAAGTAGCTCAATCCATTAATATGACTCTGTGCCAAGAACTGTGTTAAAGAGAGGGAGGAAGCCTTTCTGCCCTTCTCACATTCTAATGGGGAAGAGAATATGCAAATAATTACTTCCATACAATACCTACCCAAGTAAATGGGAGGTCAAATGCATATTGTAGTTAATGTGAGCACATCCAGCATATGTAAGTTCTTTGACAAAGGAAGAAACATCCTCATTCTGTCCAAAGAGCTATCAAACTGTGCACACCCTTTGATCCTTCAGTGTTTCTACTGGGTCTGTATCTCAAAGAGATCATAAAAAAGGAATAGGACCCACATGTGCAAAAATGTTTGTGGCAGCCCTCTTTGTAGTAGCAAGGAACTGGAAACTGAATGGATGCTCATCAGTTGGGGAATGGCTGAATAAGTTATGATATATGAGTTTATGAAATATTATTGTTCTGTAAGAAATGACCAGCAGGATGTTTTCAGAAAAGCCTGAAGAGACTGACATGAACTGATGTTGAGTGAAATGAGCAGAACCAGGAGAACACTGTACACAGCACCAGCAAGATTATATGATGATCAGTTCTGATGGCTCTTTCCAACAATGAGATGATTGATGCCAGTTCAGATTATCTTGTGATGAAAAGAGCCATCTACCCCCAGAGAGAGGATTGTGGGAACTGAATGTGGATCCCAACATTGCATTTTCACTCTAGTTTGCTTGTATTTTGTTTTCTTTCTCATTTTTTCCCCTTTTTGATCTGATTTTTCTTGGCAACAAGATAATTGTATAATTTTTTTACATAGATTTAATATATATTTTTACTATATTTAACATATATTGGATTACTTTCCATGGGGATGGGGAGAAGGGGGGAAATTTGGAATACAAAGTTTCGAAGGGGTCAATATTGAAAAATTATCCATGCATATGTTTTAAAAATAAAAAACTTTAATAAAAAATAATAAAAATTTTTAAAAAGGAAGAAACATCCTCTACAGCTCCTAAACTCCATCTTTCTGCAACTCTTAGATCATGGAATCCTTTAAACACTTGCATAGCTGTGAGCAGATATTGTCCAGTCCTGCAACACAGTTAAAATTAGGAAACGAAGAGATGAATTAGGGTGTTGTTTTTATTGTTTCCAATTGGCGAAAGAAAAGATCTGGCTGGATCAACTTCATTGGTGAAGGGTTAATCAAAAGCTCCCTGAGGATCAGAAAGAAGACAGTGTATTCAGTTATTAGCTAAGGCAAACAGGAAGGTTGATAAAGGAAAATTTTTTTCAATTTCTAAACATTTATATTTAAAGTTTTGAGTATCAAATTCTATCCCTCCTTCCCTTCCTGAGAGGTTAAGCAATCAGATCTATAGTTTTATATATATACATATGCAACTGTGTAAAACATTTCCAGATTAGTCATTTTGTACAAGAAGACGCAAATAAAAGAAAAACACGAAAGTGAAAAATACTATGCTTTGGTCTGTATTCAGTCAATATCAGCTCATTCTCTGAAGGCGGCTACTAGGCTTCATATTAGACCCTTGGGATTGCCTTGGATCATTGGATTGCCAAGAAGAGCTAAGTCTCCGAATGGGATATTTAAAAGGAGGCTGTAGCTGAGTAGGGGAAAAGTTGGCTCAGGACAGCCTCAGCTCTCCCTTGCCAGTCTCCTCCCCCGGCATTTGCTAGACTGCTTCCTCCATTCAAATGGCATGTTTCAATCCTTTTCATTTCCATTTCCATGAAGAATTTCAGGGATTTTTTTTTTTTTTTTTTTTTTGGCAGGGGGTATTGAATTTTAACTAAAAACAACCAATGTAAAAGCATCCAAATGGGGCTCTCTAACTTGGGAATTTGTTTTGGAACTAGGATAATTTTATATTAGTAGTTGAGGATGACCATGTAAAGGTTCAGAAATAGAGGAACATGATTCTTTTTTTCAAGTGTGAGAAGAAATAGTGATCTGAGAAGACATACTGAAGTATGTCTGAGAAGGGAGGATTCAGAAGATGAATTCTGACTTGCACAGAGGAATGAGGAAAACCTTGGGTTCAAGTCCTGCTGCCCAGGCATTTACAAGCTGTGTGACTTTGGGTAAGCCAATTTCCCTCTCTGCTTCAGTTTCCTCATGCGTAATTTGGGAGCATACTCTAGGATCCCTTCCTGCCCCCAAATCTATGATCCATGCATCAGAGTCTTGTTGTTCAGTCATGTCTGACTCTTCATGTCCCCATTTGGTGACTTCTTGGCAGAGATGCCAGAGTGGTTTGCCGTTTCCTTCTCAAATTCATTTTCCAGATGAGGTAAACTGAGGCAAATAGAGTGAAGTGACAAAGGTAGTAAGAGTCTCAGGCCAGCTTTGAACTCGGGGAGTTAAGTCTTCCTGACTCCATGTACTGAGCCATAGAGCTGCCCCATATGCATCGGAGGGGAAGATGCAGATAATTGAAAAAGGAGCAAAAATTTCATTTATTTTTATTACCTTCCTATTTCGGTTGATTAAGTGGTCTGCAATGGGCAGAGAAGGTAATGGTCCCTACGCTTAAAGATTTTACATTCTAAAATTAGAGGCTGCAGACAGGACACATATAAACCAAAATCGGCTTGTCGGTCGGTGACCTCCACACAAAAGCCTTCTCAGCCAAATCGGGGAGAAGGCTGAACCTGGAATTTCCAGCCAAAGGGTCCATCGTTAAAGCCGCAAAGAGGGGTCACCCAAGGTCAGGGTGACGTTTGACCCAACTGCCCAAGAGAATGCCAAACTGCATCCAGCAGTCATGGCTTCTTCGTTTAAATGGAACAATGACCCTCTTTGCCCGGCAGCTCCCCCTTCTAAATGAATTGCAGAGTAATTGAAACATGTTCTGGGGAAGTGGGAGTGGACCATTCCTGCAAGTTTGAGAGTAGAGCTATGGTAACCTCTCCCTTCCTCGGTCCCTATTTCAAGGCTTCTCAAGCTAGCCAGGGTTGGGTTCAGTCAGTCCAATTTGCTGGGACTGTTGTTTAGACTTGCAGGGAAGGTCACATGCCCTCCCTGCCAAGCAAGGTTTATGGGCTCTCTCTAATTAGCAGTACCCTCCATCAGACAGACTATTGGCCAAACTCCAAGGCGAGAGTTTTTCAGAGGCCCCTGGTGAAGGAGAAAACAAGGTTACTTAGCCTGTGACTGGAATTCTTGGCTCACGTTACCCCCAGAGACCCGGCCAGCCAGCCCATTCAGGGAGGCTTTCATTTGGAATTCTGTTTTGAGTGAGGAGCTAGAAAAGGCTTGGAGAGTCTGTGTAAGCCCTTACCCACAGGTCAACCCCTTATCTTTTCCTGGGGTGGTATGGGGCAACCCCTGGGTCTTCTAGAGGGCCATTGTTGGCATGCCCCTGGGAAGTAGTACTTCAGAAAGTCCGCCCCTACAGAAAAGGAAGTTGGGGTTCCAGTGTCCATAAAATATAACCGGCCTCCGGCACTAGCCCAAGAGAGGCGAGTCAGAGATCCCATCTGGGACACATATGCTATTACTAGCCATGAGAACTGTGAAAATGTGGGTCAGAGCCATGAGAACTGCCAGGGAGTGGATGGAGCTCAGGAGGGGTGAATGGGCAGGGATTCTGGGCTTTGGTTTGGGGGGAATTTTGGGGGGAGGGGAGGTTGGTTAATTTAAGCCAGATGCTGAGCATTCGATCTGCAATCTGAGATGTTTCTGTTGAAGCTACAAAATCCCAACTCCAAAGGTCAGGGCTCCTCTCAGGTGTGTCACATATTAACCTGAGGCAGGGGAGCTCCCGAAGAGACATAGGGGAGTTCACATTGCCCGGGGCCAACAGAACCAAGCCAAAAGAAAAACACCTTGCAAGCAGCCGCTCACGTTCCAAGGGCACTGAGTCACAGGATACAGTTGGCTTTGCCCCAGAACAGAGCTGCTTCTGGGTGTCTGGGAGGAGTGGGGGAAGGGAGGGAGGAAATGATCTCCAACTCCAAATGCAGGACAGAGGAGTGGTGGAAAGGAGCCATGAGTGAAATCTCAGACACTCGACTTAATCCGGGGTCTGCTGGCTGGGCATCCGGGCTCCATCTCCAACCATTCAGAAATGAGGTCACAGAGCTGCTGGCATCTAATCGTGGCCTCTGGGGTTTTCTGTTGTTGTTGCGGCTATATACTTGGCTTTCCTCTCACCGACCCAAACCGCCCAGGAAATCCTCATGAGTATCTCTCCCTGACTTTCCAGACACGAGGGGGGGTGGGGGGGAAGAGATGGAGGAGGGGAAAGACTGGGGGGAGGAGAGAGGGAGGGATCTCCGAGACATTTCCTCGATTGTCCCTGAGCTCGGCACCCTGGACAGTCTACAGATTTAAAAGATGGAGGGGACCCTGAGAAAGCTTCTATGTAGTCTTCCCCACCCCAGTCATTGTGAGGCCCCAAGAGGTTCCGCTTAATTATACTTTGCTTAATTATAGGTCTCCTGAGATGAAGCTTTAGACCCAGTTTCTTCAACTCCCAATCCAAGAGCTCTTTCCACTTTGATACTTGCTTAGCAAGAAAAGGGAAAGAGCCCAGTCTAGCCCTGCTCAGCAAAGCGTCTCCCACACCACTAGATGAAGAAGGAGGCCAGAATGGAAACTCCCTGACTGAGGCTCGGACGCGTGGGATAACAGGGCTTGGAGGGCTAAGGTTATCGTGGTTTCCTTCCTTCTTTTCTTTTCTTTTCTTTTCTTTTCTTTTCTTTTCTTTTCTTTCTTTCTTTCTTTCTTTCTTTCTTTCTTTCTTTCTTTCTTTCCTCTCTTCTTCTTTCTCATCTCTCTCTTTCTTTCTCTTCCTCCTTTATTTTTTTCTCCCTTTCTCTCTCTTTCCTCCCTCTTTTCCTCCCTCTTTCTTTGTTTCTCTTTCTCTTCCTTCCTTCTTTCTTTTTCTTTCTTTCTCTTTCCTCCCTCTCTTCCTCTCTCTCATCTCTCTTTTTTCTCTCTCTTTCCTCTCTCTCTTCCTCTCTCTTTCTCTTTCTTTCTTTCTTTCTTTCTTTCTTTCTTTCTTTCTTTCTTTTCTTTTCTTTTCTTTTCTTTTCTTTTCTTTTCTTTTCTTTTCTTTCTTTTTCTTTCTTTCCCCCAGAGAAAACACCCTAGCTCTTTCCCTCTTCTTTACTCCCTCCCATCTGAATCTATCCCGAGTCAAGGGCGGAGAGGAAAAGAGAAGCCTCACACATCTGGCCCCAGAGCAACCACATCTGGCCGCAGCAGCAGTCGGAGCGCCAGGGCTAGGCGGAGTTCGGGAGGCCCCTGGGAGCCCAAAAACTGGAGAGGTGGAGGGGATCCTGGTGGTGAGGGGGGCGTGGGACTCCACCTCCTCCTCCCACCCACTTAGAGCCCAGAGAAGAGTGCCTCCCCTCTTTTCCCCTCCCCTCCCCTCCCGGCCCCGCCGCCTCCAGCCCAGCCCAGCCCGCCACAGCTGTCCCAGCAGTCCTGGCCCGGCGGCCCATGGAGCTCGACAGGGCTTTCTGCGCCGTGGGCGACTTCGGGAGCTGCCAGAGGCGCTTCGTGGCCGTGCTGGTGGGGTTGCAGGTAGGGCCTGGCCAGGGAGGGGGAAGGGGGATGAGCCCAGCTGCCCGGTCCCTAGCCTAGTCCCGCTACGTGGACCACCCTGTCCCCGCCCCCGGCCCCGCCTCCAACCTTCGTGGGAGGGGGCTCTGCTGCTGCCTTTCCTGGCTCGCTGCCTATTTCCATCCTCCGGGCTCTTGCTGCTCTGCAGCCCCTGCAAGTGTTCCCAGAGAGCCGGACCTCCCGCCCTCACCCCTGGCGTCTTGGCAGCCTCGAAAAGCGCGGGGTTTTCCAGCCGTCTGCCAGGGCCTAGGAGGAAGTGGTTGCAAAGGGAGGTGGGGCTGGTGGGCGGCTCGGCTGGCTGGGGTGTTTCCTTTCTTGGGATGCTCCCCGAGGCTGCTTCTCGCGGTGGGGGTGGGGTAGAGGCGGATCAAAGGCCGGATGCCAGCCCCTGCCCCTTCTGACTCTAGTCCTCTCCCCTCCCCCCTCCAGCCTCTCTTTGGACAGATGTGGGTCGGGGAAGACCCCCGCGTTGGCATTTAGAACCCTATTAACGGGGCCTCCCAATGACCCCCGCCTCCACCTCCCACCCCAGCCCTTTCCTCCCACACTTGCTTTGATTCACCCTTCGCCTCAGAGCAATGGGAGGAGGCTGGAGGAGGCCAGACGGCAGGGGGGAGTCCTATCTCCCCTCTGGAGACGGGGTGCAGGCTCTCTCCCTTGGACTTTTGGGACGTCTAGTCCCAGAGGTGGGGTTTCTGTATGGTTGGGTGGGAAGCCCGACAGCCCAGCCCGGGGTGCCAGTGGGGGCCGCCCTCTTGACCCTAGCGTCGGTGACCTGGCAGAAAGCTTGCTGCTTTGGTCCCTCGCCCGCCTCTTGGGCCACACTTTGGGTGGAGAGTTTCCCCGGAGTTGGTTGGCCCTAGGCCGAGGCCAGGGTGCTGACTGTCCGGGGCGGGGGAGGGGGAGGCACAGCTTAAACCTCTACTCTGGGATCGCCTGCCAAGGCTGCCCGACACCCTCAGGGAACGGTGCACGTGGTGGGTGAAGGAGCTCAAAACCGGAAAAAAAAAAAAAAAAAAAACATCTGGAAGGAAACTCCAAGCTGGCTGATGGACCAAATGACAGCTTGTTGTTCTGTTCCTCATTTGAGGACGCCAAATGCCGCTTGCCCCAAAAACCCGTTTCCAATTTTGAAGAAAGCATGGATTAATAAAAAAAAAAATGGAAACAGCCTTTTCTTTGTTTCCACGGAGTTAGCCACCCCTCGACTCGCCCCAGCCCTCCCAGCAGACCCTCCCCCCCCCCAAGGGTGAGGGGGGATGGTAGGGCCGGCCTGGAAGGAATGCGATCTGCATGCTTGGAGGGCTTCATCCCCAATGCCTCACATACCACTTCCATGACATTGAGGAGGGATCCGAGCCAATCTTTTTTCCCAAAGCCTGGAGAGAGACCAGAGAATAGCTGGAGGAGACCAGCTGTTAGCTTTCATCAAGCCATCTTCCACTCTTTAACATTGAGCAAGATCTGCTGAGATTTCCCAATCTGGTTTTCTCATTTTACAGACCGGGAAACTGAGGCCCAGAGTGGTTATGGCTTGCCCAATGGGCTCTCAGTGGGATTCAGCCTCCCCAGATCTCCCAACTCTTTCTACTGCATCACAAAACCCAAGCACTTCCCCATTGCCATGGAATTCATTTTACTGTTGGAAGCCTGTCACCCTTGGCTTCCTTTTTAAAATTCCTGTGCGGTTTCCTGATAAACGGTGCAAGAGAATGTCACAAATACTGCATTTCAGAATGGGCCAGTCATCATTAGAATGCCAGACTGGCTGTGGGGAAGAGCGTGTTCCTTCAGCGAGGACCTGAAAGTGGCAGATTGTCTCTTGGTAGATAGGACTGTGCTATCTCGAGACAGTGGGGTTCACCTTGCCCGCCCCCCCCTTTAGAAATGGAGAGACTTTGACTCAGGCAAGTTGCTATATCCTTGCAAAGGTCATTTCTCTCTGAACCTGTTTCCCCATATGTAAAGTGAGAGAGTCTAAAGTGCCTTCTGGCTCAGATGTCCTACCATCTCCTGACTCTGGACAGTCAAATGATAATTGAAGATCAATTGGATTGATCTTTCAGGCCAGTGACCTTTTCCTTCAGAGATCTTACCTTTCTATCATGTTAGGACTGGTAGGAAGCATGGGTAGGGTGGGAAAATATTCCTGTGGATATCATTCCCTTCTAATATGGACTATTAATTTTTTTACAGTGTTAAATCCAACCTCTATCTTCTTTTAGGCAAAAATAGGTCCATATCATTGCTGGGATAAAGAAAAGAGAAAGAGTAGGAAATAGATACAAATCTGTTTAGTAAAACAGGACCACAAGGTCCACTCCTTTTCATCAAACTTGTACTCAACTCTTGGTTGATTTCCCCCCCCCCTTCCCTCCCCCAACCCGGTTTCTCTCCATGTCTAATTCTAAAGTTTTTATGGGGCTATGATAAATGGCTCACTTGTTGGGTGAAAAATCAGGTAAAGGTATTTACAATGTGATGGGAAACTGTTTTACTTTGGGTAAAGTTGAGTACTTGGTACTCAAGCATGGTGCTAATTGTAGTTGGAAGCTCCTATTCCTTCTCCAAGAACTTGTGCTCTATTTACATTCAAGAGATGTCAAGAGATTTTTATTGGCCTTGAAACTTACTTGGAAAAAGAAACCTGTCAGATGAGACCTTAAAGTATTTTTTATCATGTCAGTAAATATTATTGAGGACATTCTGGGATCTAAGGCTCTGGCACAATAAGAAAAGTGAACATTCAGTGGGACTATAACATAGAATAGGGAATAAACCAGTGATTTCATAGGTATCAGGAGCTCCTGGATGAAGCAGCTCCCTGTCAAGCAGACATGCTTGTTTCTTTCTTTCTTTCTTTTTTTTAAGTTGCTTTTTATTTTCAAAATGCATGCAAAGATAGTTTTCAACATTCATCCTTGCAAAACCTCATGCACCAAAATTTTCTCCCTCCCTCCCCTAGACATCAAGTAATCCAATATAGGGCAATTCTTCTAAACATTTCCACATTTATCATACTGCAGCAAAAAAAAAAAAAAAAAAATCAGATTAAAAGGGGAAAAATGAGAAAGAAAAAAATAAGCAAGCAAACAACAACAACAAAGGTGATAATACTATGTTATGATCCACATTCAGTCCTCTTTGGAATTCCAAAAGGTTAGGGTCAGAGGGACTGGAACAAGATACAATTTACACATACACACACACACACACACACTCACACGTGCACACATACATACTCTGAATTGATAATTTATGAAATTATGAAACGGGGGCATTGGGGTCAGAGGTACCAGAACAAGATGCCATTTTAACACACACTTATATAGAATAGATGATTAATGTATGAAATTATGAAGTGGAGAGGTTCCCATCAGGAGGATAAGAATGATGCAATTTTCACATGCACACTCTGAATTGGTAATTAGTGTAGGAAATTATGAAATGGGCGGTTGGGGTTAAAAGAGACTAGAATAAGATACAATTTCCACACATATATATCTCCTTGGAAGAGGAATCTTTTATGGAGTTTTGGAGAGCCATAGAAACTCCTTAAATCATATCAACTTTGTTGATATGTTGAACTTTTCATTATTGAAAAGAACTTTTCATTGTTGAAAAGAGCCAAGTCCATCACAGTTGATTATTAATTGCATAATCTTGTTGTTGCTGTATACAATGATCTCCTGATTCTACTCCTTTCACTCAGCATCAGTTCATGTAACTCCCTCCAGGCCTTTCTGAAATCATCCTGCTGGTCATTTCTTTCACAATAATAATATTCCATAACATTCATAGACCACAATTTACCCAGCCATTCTCCAACTGATGGGCATCCATTTAATTTCCAGTTCTGACATGCTTGTTTTTTTTTTTTTTTTTTTTTTGCAACAAACTTTGAAGAGCTTGTGACTTGATCACACAGACAGTTTCTTTCACAAGTAGGACTTGAATCCAGGTCTTCAGCCTTCAAGACCAGTTCACTATCCATTATCACCCAACTATAAAGTAATGGGAGGTAAAAAATATAAGAAAAACAATGAATGAGGGCAGCTGGGTGAGTCTGGAATCAGGAACATCTGACTTCAAATTTGGCCTCAGATACTTACCAGCTGTGTGACCCTGGGTACATCTTCTGTTTGCCTTAGTTTCCTCATCTGTAAAATGAGCTGGAGAAGGAAATGGCAAACCACTCTAGTATCTTTGCCAAGAAAACACCAAATGGGCTCGCAGAGTCAGACATGATTAGAAAAAAAAAAAGACTATATAATAACTAGTAGATACACTGAACTGGGAGGCAAGAACACCTAAGTCCAGATCCTAACTAAGACAGAGTGATCTTTCTCAATCTCTTTTCTGAGGCTGTAAATCATATGCATTTGTAAAATGGTCCTACAACAGGGTTGTTGTAAAGATTAAATGAGATGATATATTCATTAGAATGTAGGTATACATATGTAAACCTTAAAGTGCTATATCAAGCCATTCTGGAAAGCAATTTGGAACTATGCCCAAAGTGCAATCAAACTGTGCACATCCTTTGATCCAGCCATGTTTCTACTGGGCTTATATCCCAAAGAGATGTTAAAGGAGGGAAAGGGAGCCATATGTGCAAAAATGTTTGTGGCAAGAAACTGGAAACTGAGTGGATGCCCATCAGTTGGAGAATGGCTGAATAAGTTATGGTATATAAATATTATGGAATATTCTCTATAAGAAATGATCAGCAGGATGATTTCAGAGGAGCCTGAGAAACTTACAGGGATTAATGCTAAGTGAAATGAGCAGAATCAGGAGATCAATGTACACAGCAACAGCAAAATTATATGATGTTCAATTCTGATGGACATGGCTCTCTTCAACAAGGAGATGATTCAGACCAGTTCCAATGATCTTGTGATGAAGAGAGCCATCTTCAACCAGAGAGAGGACTGTGGAAACTGAATAGGGGATCACAACATGGCATCCTCACTCTTTTTGTTTTGTTTTGCTTACATTTTGTTTTTTTTCTCATTTTTGTTTTCTTTGGGGTCTGATTTTTCTTGTACAGCAAGATAATTGTATAAATATGTATGCATATATTGGATTTAACATATATTTTTCACATGCTTAACATATATTGGACTACTTTTAACATTGAAAAAAATTTTGAATTCCAAATTCTATTCCTCTCTCTTCCATCCCCTCCCCCAACACTGAGACAGTAAGCAATCCAATACAGTTTATGCAACTACAAATTGCATAGGGGAAGGGATGAGGGAAAGGGGGAAATTTGGAACATAAGGTTTTGCAAGGGTTAATGTTGAAAAATTATCCATGTTTATGTTTTGAAAATTAAAAAAAGCTTTAATAAAAAAGGAAAAAAAGTGCTATATCAATAGCAATTTTTTAAAAAGCCCCAAATCAAAAACCAGAGCTATGGGAGCCTATGCACCTATAGTACTTCTTAAACTGGTCCTGGGGGCTTTCTAATGCTGACTTTAAGTCCTATAGATTATTTTTCCCCTTGCTTTTTCACTTAGTTTCTGAGCCAAAATTTCCTTCTCTGTCAAAGAAAGGGTGGATCTCCAAGGCAGTTTATGAGCCACATAAGAAAATGACCTCATTTTTTAAAACAAAAAATTAGATTCCATTTCATCATCTATCTTTCTCACCACATTTTTTTTTTGGTTTTCTTTAAAAATCAAATCCATACCCCAGGATGAAGGATTGCCACTGCTAAGGATATTGGGAGGGGAATATTTGAGGGAATGGTTTATGGTTACCCAGACAGGGAATTTGAGCTTATTTTGCTTGTGGAGACACAAAGCAGGCAAGAACTGGTTGTTGACAGCTCCATCACCCTCTCCCCTGCCTCGGTAACACCTAGAGCTGGGTACCAGATATGAAAGGACATCCGTGAGCTGAATAGTGTCCAGAGGAGGTCAAACAGGGTAGTAGTCCAGTGCAGTATGAATCCCTGCAGTCTGGATTTCAAAATGTACGTGTGAGATTCTTAAAATTTCATGAAAAACCCAAGTTTGAAAAGTAATCTACCCAAAATTTAAAATTAGGAAGTATTGAGGATAATTAAGAAATTTTACCATTAAAAAAACCCGGAAAAACCTAAATTTTTCCCAAAAGATTTAAAATTTAAAAAATTCTAGATCATATATGCAATTAGGGAAAAATAGGAATCATTGAAAAAATTCAAAATAGAATTGAGCTGGGGATGTTAAATTTCATTGCAGGAAAAACTGATGAAAAAAACTCTTCCCACCCTGAAAATGGGGGAAAATGGCTAAACACTCTAGGAAAGAATTTATGGAAATGTTGAAAAACTGTTTGGGAAATAATTAACCTTCTGACAATTAAAACCCAAATATAATGAATTGGAGAGGGAATTTAATCATTTCCAATTAGAAAAAAATAAATTAACTTCCTCTCATTAAAGATTTTAAATGATCAAATTTTCTGCAGATAAAAATGTATCATTGGAAAAACACCGTTAAATTGAAAATAAGGTTTAATAAGTCAGTGAAAAATGGATGGAAAGGCTTTATATGCAAGGAGAATAGAAAAAATTATTAATAATTTCTTCCCTTAATAATGGGAAATAGGGAAATGCTCGAAGAGTCAGAAAATTTATGAAAATCCTCAAAAATTATCTGGAAAGGGAAAAAATTTCAAAATAAAATTTAGAAATTAAAAATTATTGAATAACTACCAGAATAATGTGGAAAAAACCTCAGGAAATTATATCTCTTAATAATGGAAATTGGCAAAAAGTTGAAGAAAATAAAAATTTGTCATTAAAATCAAAAATTTAAATTAGAAGAAAAACTTCCAAAATTTATGAAGATGAAAAATTTTGGAAAGAATTTAAATCTATTCCAATGAAAAGAAAAAATAGTCCTTGGCTTAGCTAAAAGAAATTTAGAAGAAAGTAATCATTAGAAATTTTCAAATAGGAAAAAAATTAGGGAATAACGACTTCCAAAGATTTAACAGGAAAAATGAATGAAAATTAAAGATTTAAGTTTAGAAAAAGAAAATTGAAATTCTTTTTCTAAATTTTTTTAAATTGGAAAAAATTAAATTAGGGGAAAAATTTTCCATTAAAATGCAAAAAAAAATAAACTTACTTACCCGGGAAACTTAAACAAGCCTAATAAAATTATGA
The DNA here is from genome assembly GCF_902635505.1 of Sarcophilus harrisii. Taxonomy (NCBI): domain Eukaryota; kingdom Metazoa; phylum Chordata; class Mammalia; order Dasyuromorphia; family Dasyuridae; genus Sarcophilus; species Sarcophilus harrisii. Next base: position 639,263,933 of record NC_045427.1, on the reverse strand, counting down.
ATAATTTTAAACCAAATTTATTGGAAATAAAGATTAATTTCCTCTTAAAATTCCATGGAAAAATAAAAAAAGGTTAAATAGATCTAAAATTTTTATTAAAAAACCTTTTGGGAATTATTGTAAATTTTAAAAAGATATTAAAAATGACTTCCTAGGATTGTCTAAATTATGTAAAATGAACTGGTTAAATATTTTCTCATTAAATCATTTGAAAAGGGTATCAACTAAATTATTATTTTTTTATATTTTATTTTTAATAAATTTATTTCATTTCAGTACTTAAAAAGGGTTCAAATACCTTTTCTTTCCCCCCAAAACCCTTTAAATTTGGAATAATCAGTAGATTTAAATTTATTTTTTTTATAAATTTAACCTTTTTTTAAAATTATTTTTGATAAATTAACAGTTAAAATTTAAAATATCAATTAATATTCAAAATTTAATTCCCAGGTCTTTTCTTAAGTTTATTTTTCTCCATTAAAATGATTTGGTGATCTTATTTTGGGATTGATCCTCGGTTATATTGTTTTTTTGAAAATTTCCTGGTCTGCTTTTTTAATCAGTTAATTTTTTTTTGGAAATTCCTTGGTTTCTTTCTAAAAAATTTCCATATTTTCATTCCCTTTATTCACCTTTAACTGAGAATCCTTTTTCATTTCTGCCAAAAAAGGGCCCACAAAATCTGCAATCAGGTCCTTCCTTTTAAATCTTTGGGAATAACCAATTGGGAAAAGGTATTCAGTTATAATTTTGGGGAACTATAAAATGGGGATTTTTCCCAACAATGGTCGGTTCCTCAACTCCATCTCTTTTCCGATTTACCACTGAGGAAGGTGATTAGTAGTTCTTAATGTTTTCTATTAAAAACTTGGTTTTTAAATGACTAGAAAATATTCAATTGCATCTAATTTATTATAAGCGGTTTCAAATGATGTTTCAATTATTTAGTGTTGATAGAATTGAATGACCTCCAAAAATTCGAATGGAAATATCAACGCATTGTCTCGAAATCTACTTAGTTTTTGAAAAGAATCATCAATAATGCAAAAGTGCTCAGATAAGATGTTACATCGTAAATGCAAGTAATGTAGAGCATACTTGACTTAAGGCCTGTCAACATCAGGAATAAAGACAAATTGAATCTATACTTCACGAAAGCTACATGCATGACCAATAGTCGGATTAACTATCTTCCAGGAGTGATATCACTAAGTACAGAATCAAGTATGATCTCACTACTGCTGAAAACCATGACACTCATGTAAGTGGATACTATGTAAATCAATTCTGTCAATTATGAGATGAGATCTAGTTATAGAATACAGAGCCTCCTTCTATCCTAAGACTGACTGAATGCTATGATTGATAATGCCAATTAGAAATGCATGCTCAGTTAGTCAGTATAGATTCTAGTCATCATATTAGCCAGGGAAGACAAACAGATTTCCAGGTGTCTCATGTGCCTACTAATATGGTCTAATATGAGGCCATTCCTGATCCTTGTTACATGACTGACAATGAAAGTTTTATTGTAATTATTATTTAATGTAAAATCTACGTTGTCTCCATGAGGATGTTATATGCATAGATCTGTGGAAGGGGAATGATTGTCTTTTTGACTACAATATGAACAGAATGGAGTTGCATGCGTCCATGACAGTCCTCTCACTGCTCGAACATTAGAGCTTGGTGTCAAGTATGGAAATAGCATCTATGCAGTATGCCAGAGAGTGCTAGGTGGTAGTAGTCTCAGTGTCAGTTGAATCTGAGTGAAAATATTCGATGAATTAGTGGGATTGCATAGCTAATATGTGATTGCGAATACTGCCTTCAGGGTTGGGGGAAGGGATGGAGGAGAAAGGAATAGAGTTTGGAATTCAAAAACTTTTTTAAATGTTAAAAAATTGTTTTAGTGTGCAATTGGGGGGGATGGAAAAATATTTTTAAATATCCATGTGGGCTAAGGGGGGATAGTACTTTAGGGTTTTCAAAAAATCTAGTATCTAAAATATTTAGAGAATTTAGCTATATGATTTTTTAGTGAGCTGCTCTGTCACTCAGTTTCTTCATTTACAAAATTAAATGACTACACTCTGATAATCCATAGTTTTAACAATCTATGGCTTCCTAATATCTTTATTTATTATTATTATTATAGCTTTTAATCTTAACATAAATATATGCTGTAGGTAGATTTTCTAATCAGCATTGACAGTTGAAACTTTTATTCACAAATCTTTCCTTCTTCTCCCAACCCTTCCCATTGAATAGGAGGTTGACTCTACATTTCAATGTTAAAGTATAGTTAAATCAATGATAATGTAGTAGAGATGTCCAAACAGTTATTTTGCACTATATAAAAAACCAGATTGGACTTATGAACTATTGTGACAATTAGTATGGCTTCCTAATTTCATGCTTGTAATAAAGAGGTCATGGTCTATAGATCCTCGTCCCCATTCAGTGACAGTCATGAGGATAATTGAACTTGGGAGAAATTCTTCCAGAAAGTTTCAGAAATGTGGACAAATCTAATATAATGGGAAGCTAACATAGATTGTCACATTGAAATTCAGGAGAATAATACCTTCAAACTGGAATGAAGATTTAGAAGTCCACATTCAATTGAAGACTAGGAGAAACTGATTCACAGCCAGAATTATTGGAGGTTATCTAGAGCTTCTGATTGATTTAGCTCCCAAACATTCATCAACAGAAACCATCACTAGAGAATAATTACATGCTTTAGCTTGAAAACTAATCAGATTTAATAACCTGCTCCTTCCATGGTGGATGAAGCATGCCAGTAGAGATTAGTGAAATTCTTCCTCTATATCAGCCTAAATCAATGGGAAACACAGATCCGAATCTGTTTCGAAAGTTTTCTATGCAATCTGGACAAACTGCGGGCCAAGTAAAACCAGTGTAATCTCTCTTCCACTTAAAAACCCCTATATAATAGCCTCTACAGAAAGTAGCTTCTATAGTATCTGTTCTTAACTGGATGTAACATATCCTTTCCATTCTAACAAATAAACTGGAGCTCTAGAAAATGGAGCTCGGGAAATCTGAGCTTTCTCCTAGAAAGATTTTCATGGCAAATAAGTGGACAAAAACTACTTAGCATAGAGGAGATAATCTATAGCAATGGTGTAGTAATTAGTAAAAACACCTAGGAAAATAATAACGTGTACTTATGAGATGGAAGAGACTTATAAAAAGTCATATATGTGCAGAAGGGAAGAACTAGGTTTTGGACACAGATCCTCTTCCATCCTACCCCACTGAAGTGAATTGGGAAAAATAGAGCTCTGGAAATCTGAGCTCTCTCCCAGAAAGATTTTCATGGCAAATGCATGGACAAAAAGTGCTTAGTCTAGAGGAGATAATCTATAGCACTGTTGTCACCATTAGTAAAAACTCCCAGAATATTAATAACCTGTACTTGTGACATAGAAGGGACTTGTCTAAAGTCATGCATGTGCAGAGTAGAAGAACTAGGATGTAAACATAGATCCTCTTCCATCCTATTCCACTGAAGTAAATGGGGGAAAATAGAGCTCTGGAAATCTGAGCTCTCTCCCAGAAAGATTTTCATGGGAAATGCATGGACAAAAAATACTCAGTCTAGAGGAGATAATCTATAGCACTGTTGTAACCATGAGTAAAAACACTCGGGACAATAATAACCTGCACTTATGAGATGGAAGGGATTTGTCTAAAGTCATGTATATACAGAGTAGAAGAACTAGGATGTGAATATAGATCCTCTTCCATCCTATTCCACTGAAGTAAATGGGGGAAAATAGAGATCTGTAAATCTGAGCTCTCTCCCAGAAAGATTTTCATGGCAAATGCATGGACAAACACTGCTCAGTCTAGAGGAGATAATCTATAGCACTGTTGTCACCATTAGGAAAAAGTCTCAGGAGAATAATAACCTGTACTTGTGACATGGAAGGGACTTGTCTAAAGTCATGCATGTGCAGAGTAGAAGAACTAGGATGTAAACATAGATCCTCTTCCATCCTATTCCACTGAAGTAAATGGGGGAAAATAGAGCTCTGGAAATCCGAGCTCTCTCCCAGAAAGATTTTCATGGCAAATGCATGGACAAAAACTGCTCAGTCTAGAGGAGATAATCTATAGCAATGTTGTAACCATGAGTAAAAACTCTCAGGAGAATAATAACCTGTAGTTGTGACATGGAAGGGACTTGTCTAAAGTCATATATGTGCAGAGTAGAAGAACTAGGATGTAAACATAGATCCTCTTCCATCCTATTCCACTGAAGTAAATGGGGGAAAATAGAGCTCTGGAAATCTGAGCTCTCTCCCAGAAAGATTTTCATGGGAAATGCATGGACAAAAACTGCTCAGTCTGGAGGAGATAATCTATAGCACTGTTGTCACCATTAGGAAAAACTCTCAGGAGAATAATAACCTGTACTTGTGACATGGAAGGGACTTGTCTAAAGTCATGCATGTGCAGAGTAGAAGAACTAGGATGTGAACATAGAACCTTTTCCATCCTATTCCACTGAAGTAAATGGGGGAAAATAGAGCTCTGGAAATCTGAGCTCTCTCCCAGAAAGATTTTCATGGGAAATGCATGGACAAAAACTGCTCAGTCTAGAGGAGATAATCTATAGCAATGTTGTAACCATTAGGAAAAACACCCAGAACATTAATAATCTGTACTTGTTACATGGAATGGACTTGTCCAAAGTCATGTATGTGCAGAGTAGAAGAACTAGGATGTGAACATAGATCCTTTTCCATCCTATTCCACTGAAGTAAATGGGGGAAAATAGAGCTCTGGAAATCTGAGCTCTCTCCCAGAAAGATTTTCATGGGAAATGCATGGACAAAAAGTGCTCAGTCTAGAGGAGATAATCTATAGCAATGTTGTCACCATTAGGAAACACCCAGAACATTAATAACTGTACTTGTGACATGGAAGGGACTTGTCTAAAGTCATGCATGTGCAGAGTAGAAGAACTAGGATGTGAACATAGATCCTCTTCCATCCTATTCCACTGAAGTAAATGGGGGAAAATAGAGCTCTGGAAATCTGAGCTCTCTCCCAGAAAGATTTTCATGGCAAATGCATGGAAAAAACTGCTCAGTCTAGAGGAGATAATCTATAGCAATATTGTAACCATTAGGAAAAACACCCAGAACATTAATAATCTGTACTTGTTACATGGAATGGACTTGTCTAAAGTCATGTATGTGCAGAGTAGAAGAACTAGGATGTGAACATAGATCCTCTTCCATCCTATTCCACTGAAGTAAATGGGGGAAAATAGAGCTCTGGAAATCTGAGCTCTCTCCCAGAAAGATTTTCATGGGAAATGCATGGACAAAAACTGCTCAGTCTAGAGGAGATAATCTATAGCAATGTTGTAACCATTAGGAAAAACACCCAGAACATTAATAATCTGTACTTGTTACATGGAATGGACTTGTCCAAAGTCATGTATGTGCAGAGTAGAAGAACTAGGATGTGAACATAGATCCTTTTCCATCCTACTCCACTGAATTAAATTGGGGAAAATAGAACTCTGGAAATCTGAGCTCTCTCCCAGAAAGATTTTCATGGCAAATGCATGGAAAAAAACTGCTCAGTCTAGAGGAGATAATCTATAGCACTGTTGTCACCATTAGGAAAAACACCCAGAATATTAATAATCTGTACTTGTTACATGGAATGGACTTGTCCAGAGTCATGTATGTGCAGAGTAGAAGAACTAGGATGTGAACATAGATCCTTTTCCATCCTACTCCACTGAATTGAATTGGGGAAAATAGAGCTCTGGAAATCTGAGCTCTCTCCCAGAAAGGTTTTCATGGGAAATGCATGGACAAAAAGTGCTCAGTCTAGAGGAGATAATCTATAGCACTGTTGTCACCATTAGGAAAAAAACCAAGAATATTAATAACCTGTACTTGTGACATGGAAGGGACTTGTCTAACGTCATGCATGTGCACAGTGGAAAAACTAGGATGTGAACATAGATCCTCTTCCATCCTACTCCACTGAATTAAATTGGGGAAAATAGAACTCTGGAAATCTGAGCTCTCTCCCAGAAAGATTTTCATGGCAAATGCATGGACAAAAACTGCTCAGTCTATAGGAAATAATCTATAGCAATGTTGTAACCATTAGGAAAAACACCCAGAACATTAATAACCTGTACTTGTGACATGGAAGGGACTTTTCTAAAGTCATGCATGTGCAGAGTAGAAGAACTGGGATGTGAACATAGATCCTTTTCCATCCTACTCCACTGAATTAAATTGGGGAAAATAGAGCTCTGGAAATCTGAGCTCTCTCCCAGAAAGATTTTCATGGCAAATGCATGGAAAAAACTGCTCAGTCTAGAGGAGATAATCTATAGCAATGTTGTCACCATTATTAAAAACACCCAGAATATTAATAACCTGTACTTGTGACATGAAAAGGACCTGTCTAAAGTCATGCATGTACAGAGTAGAAGAAATAGGATGTGAACATAGATCCTCTTCCATCCTATTCCACTGAAGTAAATGGGGGAAAATAGAGCTCTGGAAATCTGAGCTCTCTCCCAGAAAGATTTTCATGGGAAATGCATGGACAAAAACTGCTCAGTCTGGAGGAGATAATCTATAGCACTGTTGTCACCATTAGGAAAAACTCTCAGGAGAATAATAACCTGTACTTGTGACATGGAAGGGACTTGTCTAAAGTCATGCATGTGCAGAGTAGAAGAACTAGGATGTAAACATAGATCCTCTTCCATCCTACTCCACTGAAGTGAATGGGGGAAAATAGAGCTCTGGAAATCTGAGCTCTCTCCCAGAAAGATTTTCATGGCAAATGCATGGAAAAAACTGCTCAGTCTAGAGGAGATAATCTATAGCAATGTTGTCACCATTAGTAAAAACACCCAGAATTTTAATAACCTGTACTTGTGACATGGAAGGGACTTGTCTAAAGTCATGCATGTGCAGAGTAGAAGAATTAGGATGTGAACATAGATGCTCTTCCATCCTATTCCACTGAAGTAAATGGGGGAAAATAGAGATCTGGAAATCTGAGCTCTCTCCCAGAAAGATTTTCATGGCAAATGCATGGACAAAAACTGCTCAGTCTAGAGGAGATAATCTATAGCAATATTGTCACCATTAGTAAAAACACCCATAATATTAATAACCTGTACTTGTGACATGAAAGGGACTTGTCTAAAGTCATGCATGTGCAGAGTAGAAGAACTAGGATGTGAACATAGATCCTCTTCCATCCTACTCCACTGAAGTGAATGGGGGAAAATAGAGCTCTGGAAATCTGAGCTCTCTCCCAGAAAGATTTTCATGGCAAATGCATGGACAAAAACTGCTCAGTCTAGAGGAGATAATCTATAGCAATGTTGTCACCATTAGGAAAAACACCCAGAAGAATAATAACCTGTACTTGTGACATGAAAGGGACTTGTCTAAAGTCATGCATGTGCAGAGTAGAAGAACTAGGATGTGAACATAGATCCTCTTCCATCCTACTCCACTGAATTGAATTGGGGAAAATAGAGCTCTGGAAATCTGAGCTCTCTCCCAGAAAGATTTTCATGGGAAATGCATGGACAAAAAGTGCTCAGTCTAGAGGAGATAATCTATAGCACTGTTGTCACCATTAGGAAAAACACCCAGAATATTAATAACCTTTACTTGTGACATGGAAGGGACTTGTCTAACGTCATGCATGTGCACAGTGGAAAAACTAGGATGTGAACATAGATCCTATTCCATCCTATTCCACTGAAGTAAATGGGGGAAAATAGAGCTCTGGAAATCTGAGCTCTCTCCCAGAAAGATTTTCATGGCAAATGCATGGAAAAAACTGCTCAGTCTAGAGGAGATAATCTATAGCAATATTGTAACCATTAGGAAAAACACCCAGAACATTAATAATCTGTACTTGTTACATGGAAGGGACTTGTCTAAAGTCATGCATGTGCAGAGTAGAAGAACTAGGATGTGAACATAGATCCTTTTCCATCCTACTCCACTGAATTGAATTGGGGAAAATAGAGCTCTGGAAATCTGAGCTCTCTCCCAGAAAGATTTTCATGGGAAATGCATGGACAAAAAGTGCTCAGTCTAGAGGAGATAATCTATAGCACTGTTGTCACCATTAGTAAAAACACCCAGAATATTAATAACCTGTACTTGTGACATGGAAGGGACTTGTCTAAAGTCATGCATGTGCAGAGTAGAAAAACTAGGATGTGAACATAGATCCTCTTCCATCCTATTCCACTGAAGTAAATGGGGGAAAATAGAGCTCTGGAAATCTGAGCTCTCTCCCAGAAAGATTTTCATGGGAAATGCATGGACAAAAACTGCTCAGTCTAGAGGAGATAATCTATAGCAATGTTGTCACCATTAGTAAAAACACCCAGAATATTAATAAACTGTACTTGTGACATGAAAAGGACTTGTCTAAAGTCATGCATGTACAGAGTAGAAGAACTAGGATGTGAACATAGATCCTCTTCCATCCTATTCCACTAAGTAAATGGGGGAAAATAGAGCTCTGGAAATCTGAGCCTCTCCAGAAAGATTTTCATGGAAATGCATGGACAAAAACTGCTCAGTCTGGAGGAGATAATCTATAGCACTGTTGTCACCATTAGGAAAAACCCAGAGAATAATAACCTGTACTTGTGAATGGAATGGACTTGTCTAGAGTCATGTATGTCAAGTGAAGAACTAGGATGTGAACATAGATCCTTTCCATCCTACTCCACTGAATTGAATTGGGGAAAATAGAGCTCTGGAAATCTGAGCTCTCTCCCAGAAAGATTTTCATGGGAAATGCATGGACAAAAAGTGCTCAGTCTAGAGGAGATAATCTATAGCAATGTTGTCACCATTAGGAAAAACACCCAGAATATTAATAACGTGTACTTGTGACATGGAGGGGACTTGTCTAAGTCATGATGTGCAAGTAGGAAAAACTAGGGTGAACATAGATCCTCTTCCATCCTATTCCACTGAAGTAAATGGGGGAAAATAGAGCTCTGAAAATCTGAGCTCTCTCCCAGAAAGATTTTCATGGGAAATGCATGGACAAAAAGTGCTCAGTCTAGAGGAGATAATCTATAGCAATGTTGTAACCATTAGGAAAAACACCCAGAACATTAATAATCTGTACTTGTTACATGGAATGGACTTGTCCAAAGTCATGTATGTGCAGAGTAGAAGAACTAGGATGTGAACATAGATCCTTTTCCATCCTACTCCACTGAAGTAAATGGGGGAAAATAGAGCTCTGAAAATCTGAGCTCTCTCCCAGAAAGATTTTCATGGGAAATGCATGGACAAAAACTGCTCAGTCTGGAGGAGATAATCTATAGCAATGTTGTAACCATTAGGAAAAACACCCAGAACATTAATAATCTGTACTTGTTACATGGAATGGACTTGTCCAAAGTCATGTATGTGCAGAGTAGAAGAACTAGGATGTGAACATAGATCCTTTTCCATCCTACTCCACTGAATTAAATTGGGGAAAATAGAACTCTGGAAATCTGAGCTCTCTCCCAGAAAGATTTTCATGGCAAATGCATGGAAAAAAAGTGCTCAGTCTAGAGGAGATAATCTATAGCACTGTTGTCACCATTAGGAAAAACACCAAGAATATTAATAACCTGTACTTGTGACATGGAAGGGACTTGTCTAACGTCATGCATGTGCACAGTGGAAAAACTAGGATGTGAACATAGATCCTCTTCCATCCTATTCCACTGAAGTAAATGGGGGAAAATAGAGCTCTGGAAATCTGAGCTCTCTCCCAGAAAGATTTTCATGGGAAATGCATGGACAAAAACTGCTCAGTCTAGAGGAGATAATCTATAGCACTGTTGTCACCATTATTAAAAACACCCAGAATATTAATAACATGTACTTGTGACATGAAAAGGACTTCTCTAAAGTCATGCCTGTACAGAGTAGAAGAACTAGGATGTGAACATAGATCCTTTTCCATCCTACTCCACTGAATTAAATTGGGGAAAATATAACTCTGGAAATCTGAGCTCTCTCCCAGAAAGATTTTCATGGCAAATGCATGGACAAAAACTGCTCAGTCTAGAGGAGATAATCTATAGCACTGTTGTCACCATTAGGAAAAACACCCAGAATATTAATAATCTGTACTTGTTACATGGAATGGACTTGTCCAGAGTCATGTATGTGCAAGTGAAAACCAGGATGTGAACATAGATCCTTTCCATCCTACTCCACTGAATTGAATTGGGGAAAATAGAGCTCTGGAAATCTGAGCTCTCTCCCAGAAAGGTTTTCATGGGAAATGCATGGACAAAAAGTGCTCAGTCTAGAGGAGATAATCTATAGCACTGTTGTCACCATTAGGAAAAAAACCAAGAATATTAATAACCTGTACTTGTGACATGGAAGGACTTGTCTAAGTCATGTATGTGCACAGTGGAAAACTAGGATGTGAACATAGATCCTCTTTCCATCCTATTCCACTGAATAAATGGGGAAAATAGAGCTCTGGAAATCTGAGCTCTCTCCCAGAAAGATTTTCATGGGAAATGCATGGACAAAAACTGCTCAGTCTAGAGGAGATAATCTATAGCAATGTTGTCACCATTAGGAAAAACACCCAGAACATTAATAATCTGTACTTGTTACATGGAATGGACTTTTCCAAAGTCATGTATGTGCAGAGTAGAAGAACTGGGATGTGAACATAGATCCTTTTCCATCCTACTCCACTGAATTAAATTGGGGAAAATAGAGCTCTGGAAATCTGAGCTCTCTCCCAGAAAGATTTTCATGGCAAATGCATGGAAAAAACTGCTCAGTCTAGAGGAGATAATCTATAGCAATGTTGTCACCATTATTAAAAACACCCAGAATATTAATAACCTGTACTTGTGACATGAAAAGGACCTGTCTAAAGTCATGCATGTACAGAGTAGAAGAAATAGGATGTGAACATAGATCCTCTTCCATCCTATTCCACTGAAGTAAATGGGGGAAAATAGAGCTCTGGAAATCTGAGCTCTCTCCCAGAAAGATTTTCATGGGAAATGCATGGACAAAAACTGCTCAGTCTGGAGGAGATAATCTATAGCAATGTTGTCACCATTAGTAAAAACACCCAGAATTTTAATAACCTGTACTTGTGACATGGAAGGGACTTGTCTAAAGTCATTCACGTGCACAGTAGAAGAATTAGGGTGTAAACATAGATGCTCTTCCATCCTATTCCACTGAAGTAAATGGGGGAAAATAGAGATCTGGAAATCTGAGCTCTCTCCCAGAAAGATTTTCATGGCAAATGCATGGAAAAAACTGCTCAGTCTAGAGGAGATAATCTATAGCAATGTTGTCACCATTAGTAAAAACACCCATAATATTAATAACCTGTACTTGTGACATGAAAGGGACTTGTCTAAAGTCATGCATGTGCAGAGTAGAAGAACTAGGATGTGAACATAGATCCTCTTCCATCCTACTCCACTGAATTGAATTGGGGAAAATAGAGCTCTGGAAATCTGAGCTCTCTCCCAGAAAGATTTTCATGGGAAATGCATGGAAAAAACTGCTCAGTCTAGAGGAGATAATCTATAGCACTGTTGTCACCATTAGGAAAAACTCTCAGGAGAATAATAACCTGTACTTGTGACATGGAAGGGACTTGTCCAAAGTCATGCATGTGCAGAGTAGAAGAACTAGGATGTGAACATAGATCCTTTTCCATCCTACTCCACTGAATTGAATTGGGGAAAATAGAGCTCTGGAAATCTGAGCTCTCTCCCAGAAAGATTTTCATGGCAAATGCATGGACAAAAACTGCTCAGTCTAGAGGAGATAATCTATAGCACTGTTGTCACCATTAGGAAAAACACCCAGAATATTAATAACCTGTACTTGTGACATGGAAGGACTTGTCTAACGTAGTATGTGCACAGTGGAAAACTAGGATGAACATAGATCCTATTCCATCCTATTCCACTGAAGTAAATGGGGGAAAATAGAGCTCTGGAAATCTGAGCTCTCTCCCAGAAAGATTTTCATGGCAAATGCATGGAAAAAACTGCTCAGTCTAGAGGAGATAATCTATAGCAATATTGTAACCATTAGGAAAAACACCCAGAACATTAATAATCTGTACTTGTTACATGGAATGGACTTGTCTAAAGTCATGTATGTGCAGAGTAGAAGAACTAGGATGTGAACATAGATCCTTTTCCATCCTACTCCACTGAATTGAATTGGGGAAAATAGAGCTCTGGAAATCTGAGCTCTCTCCCAGAAAGATTTTCATGGGAAATGCATGGACAAAAAGTGCTCAGTCTAGAGGAGATAATCTATAGCACTGTTGTCACCATTAGGAAAAACACCCAGAATATTAATAACCTGTACTTGTGACATGGAAGGGACTTGTCTAAAGTCATGTATGTGCAGAGTAGAAGAACTAGGATGTGAACATAGATCCTCTTCCATCCTATTCCACTGAAGTAAATGGGGGAAAATAGAGCTCTGGAAATCTGAGCTCTCTCCCAGAAAGATTTTCATGGCAAATGCATGGAAAAAACTGCTCAGTCTAGAGGAGATAATCTATAGCAATGTTGTCACCATTAGGAAAAACACCCAGAACATTAATAATCTGTACTTGTTACATGGAATGGACTTGTCCAAAGTCATGTATGTGCAGAGTAGAAGAACTAGGATGTGAACATAGATCCTCTTCCATCCTATTCCACTGAAGTAAATGGGGGAAAATAGAGCTCTGGAAATCTGAGCTCTCTCCCAGAAAGATTTTCATGGCAAATGCATGGACAAAAACTGCTCAGTCTAGAGGAGATAATCTATAGCACTGTTGTCACCATTAGTAAAAACACCCAGAATATTAATAACCTGTACTTGTGACATGGAAGGGACTTGTCTAAAGTCATGCATGTGCAGAGTAGAAGAACTAGGATGTGAACATAGATCCTCTTCCATCCTATTCCACTGAAGTAAATGGGGGAAAATAGAGCTCTGGAAATCTGAGCTCTCTCCCAGAAAGATTTTCATGGGAAATGCATGGACAAAAACTGCTCAGTCTAGAGGAGATAATCTATAGCACTGTTGTCACCATTAGGAAAAACTCTCAGGAGAATAATAACCTGTACTTGTGACATGGAAGGGACTTGTCTAAAGTCATGCATGTGCAGAGTAGAAGAACTAGGATGTGAACATAGATTCTCTTCCATCCTACTCCACTGAAGTGAATGGGGGAAAATAGAGCTCTGGAAATCTGAGCTCTCTCCCAGAAAGATTTTCATGGCAAATGCATGGAAAAAACTGCTCAGTCTAGAGGAGATAATCTATAGCACTGTTGTCACCATTAGTAAAAACACCCAGAATTTTAATAACCTGTACTTGTGACATGGAAGGGACTTGTCTAAAGTCATGTATGTGCAGAGTAGAAGAACTAGGATGTAAACATAGATCCTCTTCCATCCTATTCCACTGAAGTAAATGGGGGAAAATAGAGCTCTGGAAATCTGAGCTCTCTCCCAGAAAGATTTTCATGGGAAATGCATGGACAAAAACTGCTCAGTCTGGAGGAGATAATCTATAGCACTGTTGTCACCATTAGGAAAAACTCTCAGGAGAATAATAACCTGTACTTGTGACATGGAAGGGACTTGTCTAAAGTCATGCATGTGCAGAGTAGAAGAACTAGGATGTGAACATAGATTCTCTTCCATCCTACTCCACTGAATTGAATTGGGGAAAATAGAGCTCTGGAAATCTGAGCTCTCTCCCAGAAAGATTTTCATGGCAAATGCATGGAAAAAACTGCTCAGTCTGGAGGAGATAATCTATAGCAATGTTGTCACCATTAGTAAAAACACCCAGAATATTAATAACCTGTACTTGTGACATGAAAGGGACTTGTCCAAAGTCATTTATGTGCAGAGTAGAAGAACTAGGATGTGAACATAGATCCTCTTCCATCCTATTCCACTGAAGTAAATGGGGGAAAATAGAGCTCTGGAAATCTGAGCTCTCTCCCAGAAAGATTTTCATGGGAAATGCATGGACAAAAACTGCTCAGTCTGGAGGAGATAATCTATAGCACTGTTGTTACCATTAGGAAAAACTCTCAGGAGAATAATAACCTGTACTTGTGACATGGAAGGGACTTGCCTAAAGTCATGCATGTGCAGAGTAGAAGAACTAGGATGTGAACATAGATTCTCTTCCATCCTACTCCACTGAATTGAATTGGGGAAAATAGAGCTCTGGAAATCTGAGCTCTCTCCCAGAAAGATTTTCATGGCAAATGCATGGAAAAAACTGCTCAGTCTGGAGGAGATAATCTATAGCAATGTTGTCACCATTAGTAAAAACACCCAGAATATTAATAACCTGTACTTGTGACATGAAAGGGACTTGTCCAAAGTCATTTATGTGCAGAGTAGAAGACCTAGGATGTGAACATAGATCCTCTTCCATCCTATTCCACTGAAATAAATGGGGGAAAATAGAGGTCTGGAAATCCGAGCTCTCTCCCAGAAAGATTTTCATGGTAAATGAATAGGCAAAAAGTGCTTAGTCTAGAGGAGATAATCTATAGCAATGTTGTCACCATTAGTAAAAACACCCAGAATATTAATAACCTGTACTTGTGACATGAAGGGACTTGTCTAAAGTCATGCATGTACAGAGTAGAAGAACTAGGATGTGAACATAGATCCTCTTCCATCCTATTCCACTGAAGTAAATGGGGGAAAATAGAGCTCTGGAAATCTGAGCTCTCTCCTAGAAAGATTTTCATGGGAAATGCATGGACAAAAACTGCTCAGTCTAGAGGAGATAATCTATAGCAATGATGTAACCATGAGTAAAAACTCTCAGGAGAATAATAATCTGTACTTGTGACATGGAAGGGACTTGTCCAAAGTCATGTATGTGCAGAGTAGAAGAACTAGGATGTGAACATAGATCCTTTTCCATCCTACTCCACTGAATTAAATTGGGGAAAATAGAGCTCTGGAAATCTGAGCTCTCTCCCAGAAAGATTTTCATGGCAAATGCATGGCCAAAAACTGCTCTGTCTAGAGGAGATAATCTATAGCAATGTTGTAACCATTAGGAAAAACACCCAGAACATTAATAACCTGTCCTTGTGACATGGAATGGACTTGTCCAAAGTCATTTATGTGCAGAGTAGAAGACCTAGGATGTGAACATAGATCCTCTTCCATCCTATTCCACTGAAATAAATGGGGGAAAATAGAGGTCTGGAAATCCGAGCTCTCTCCCAGAAAGATTTTCATGGTAAATGAATAGGCAAAAAGTGCTTAGTCTAGAGGAGATAATCTATAGCAATGTTGTCACCATTAGTAAAAACACCCAGAATATTAATAACCTGTACTTGTGACATGAAAGGGACTTGTCTAAAGTCATGCATGTACAGAGTAGAAGAACTAGGATGTGAACATAGATCCTCTTCCATCCTATTCCACTGAAGTAAATGGGGGAAAATAGCGCTCTGGAAATCTGAGCTCTCTCCCAGAAAGATTTTCTTTTTTTTTTTTTTTTTTTTTTTTTTTAAATTTAATAGCCTTTAATTTACAGGATATATACATGGGTAACTTTTACAGCATTAGCAATTGCCAAACCTCTTGTTCCAATTTTTCACCTCTTACTCCACCCCTCCCTAAATGGCAGGATGACCAGTAGATGTTAAATATATTAAAATATAACTTAGATACAATAAGTATACATGACCAAAACATTATTTTGCTGTACTAAAAGAATCAGACTTGAATTATTGTACAATTAGCTTGTGAAGGAAATCAAAGATGCAGGTTCATAAATATAGGGACTGGGAATTCAATGTAATGGTTTTAGTTATCTCCCAGAGTTCTTTTTCTGGGTATAGCTAGTTCAGTTCATTACTGCTCCATTAGAAATGATTTGGTTGATCTCGTTGTGAGGATGGCCTGATCCATCAGGACTGGTCATCATCTAGTATTGTTGTTGAAGTATATAATGATCTCCTGGTCCTGCTCATTTCACTTAGCATCAGTTCGTAAGTCTCTCCAGGCCTTTCTGAAATCATCCTGTTGGTCATTTCTTACAGAACAGTAATATTCCATAATTTTCATATACCACAATTTATTCAGCCATTCTCCAAACTGATGGACATCCATTCAGTTTCCAGTTTCTAGCCACTACAAAAGGGCTGCCACAAATCTGTGACATACAGGTCCCTTTCCTTCTTTATAATCTCTTTGGGATATAATCCCAGTAGTAACACTGCTGGATCAAAGGGTATGCACAGTTTGATAACTTTTGAGCATGGTTCAAACTACTTCCAAAATGGTTGGATTCTTCACAACTCCACCAACAATGAATCAATGTCCCAGTTTTCCCACATCCCTCCAACAATCATCATTATTTTTCCTGTCATCTTAGCCAATCTGACAGGTGTGTAGTGGTATCTTAGAGTTGTCTTAATTTGCATTTCTCTGATTAATAATGACTTGGAGCATCTTTTCATATGACTAGAAATAGTTTCAATTTCTTCATCTGAGAATTGTCTGTTCATATCCTTTGACCATTTTTCAATTGGAGAATGGCTTGGTTTCTTATAAATTAGAGTTAATTCTCTATATATTTTGGAAATGAGGCCTTTATCAGAACCTTTGACTGTAAAAATATTTTCCCAGTTTATTGCTTCCCTTCTAATCTTGTCTGCATTAGTTTTGTTTGTATCCCAGAAAGATTTTCATGGCAAATGCATGGACAAAAACTGCTCAGTCTAGAGGAGATAATCTATAGCAATGTTGTAACCATTAGTAAAAACTCTCAGGAGAATAATAACCTGTACTTTTGACATGGAAGGGACTTGTGTAAAGTCATGCATGTGCAGAGTAGAAGAACTAGGATGTAAACATAGATCCTCTTCCATCCTACCCCACTGAAGTGAATGGGGAAAAATAGAGCTCTGGAAATCTGAGTTCTCTCCCAGAACGATTTTCATGGCAAATGCATGGACAAAAACTGCTCAGTCTAGAGGAGATAATCTATAACAATGTTGTAACCATTAGGAAAACACCCAGAACATTAATAACCTGTACTTGTGACATGGAAGGGACTTGTCCAAAGTCATATATGTGTAGAGTAGAAGAACTAGGATGTGAACATAGATCCTCTTTCATCCTACCCCACTGAAGTGAATTGGGAAAAATAGAGCTCTGGAAATCTGAGCTCTCTCCCAGAAAGATTTTCATGGTAAATGAATAGACAAAAACTGCTTAGTCTAGAGGAGATAATCTATAGCGGTGTTGTCACCATTAGTAAAAACAACCAGGAGCATAATAACCTGTACTTATGGGATTGAAGGGACTTGTCCAAAATCATCCAGGTAATAAAATTCTGAGGCCAAATTTGAATTCGGAAGTTGAATTTTCCTGACTTCAAGCCCAGCACTCTATCCACTTATTACATGCCAAATAATAATACATTATTACATCATTATTAATCTACTCTAAAACACAGAGTCCCAGTAGTAGGAGTTATTTAAGAAATCATCCATTCCACAGATTCTGTGTGCAGAGTGGAAGAACTAGGATTTGAACACAGATCCTCTTCCATCCTACCCCACTTAAGTGAATTGGGAACTCAGAGAAATAATGGAAAGTAGACAACTAACCATATGGTCTTTAAGATCCATGCATGAATACACACACACACACACACACACACACACACACATGCCTTTTTTGTTGCTGTCTGCAACAACGTAGGGTTGTTTACCTCCCCACATTCCCACTGTGCTGGTTTTATAGCTGAGGAAGAGATTAGGTAGAAAAGAAAAGGGGCAAAATGTTCTCGGGTTGGTATCTAGTGAGAAGAAAGAAGCATAAAATCAGGGGTCCTGACAGTGGTCTTCAGGATCAAAGACGTGTCCTTCAGGGTCAGGCCTTCATGTTGGCCACTAACCAGGTAATGAATCAAAATGGAGATGGATGCTTTTTAAGCCCCAAGCTCAGAACAAGATGAGCTTTCTATGTGTTTTCTGAACCAAATCATCAATACTTTCTGTTGCCATGGTGAGGAAAATACAGCAGTTATACTGTGTAATGGGAAGGCAGTAGCTCCTGCCATTAGTCCTGATGAGAACACCAGCCTCCTTTCATTTTGCTAAAAACGCTGGGAGAAAATGGGGCTTATTTGCTGATGCACATTAGCTGATTCATTATACTGCTATTGCAGGGCTGGTTGTTCCTAAGAAAAAGAGAAATTCAGGTCAGATCTCTTCTCTCTGGAGCTGAGCAGCTGCAGTAAGGGGTGGGGGGAGTGCAGGTCCCTGTTCCTGATTAGTTTTGGGTATCTGTTTACATTGTTTAGGTGGGTAGGTGCCCAGAAGATAGATTACTGAACTTCTCAGGAAGACTAGAAGCCAAAATTTGATCCCATGAATTACTTATGTGACCCCGGGAAAGTTGTTTAATTTCTGGAACCAGTTTCTTCATCTGTCCAATGATGAAAATAGTAGGTTCTGTTTTCTAAGGTTGTTGTGAGGATAAAGTCATCCTGTAAATATTTATAAAGTGCAGTAAATGCTAGATGTTTTGTTGTGGTGGTGGTTCAGTCAGTTCTTCTCATTGAGACCCACTCTTTGTAATCCCATTTGGAGTTTTATTGGCAGAGATACTGGGGTGGTTTGCTATTTCCTTTACCACTTCATTTTTATAGATGAGGAAACTGAGGCAAACAGAGGGAAGTGACTTGCCCAGTGTCACCCAGTCACAAAGTCTGAGCCCAGATTTGAATTAGGAAGTTGAATTTTCTTGACTTCAAGCCCAGCACTTTATCTACTTATAACATGCCAAATAATAATACATTATTATATCATTATTAATCTATTCCAAAACACAGAGTCCCAGTACTAGGAGGCATTAAGAAATCATCCATTCCGGATGTCCATCAGTTGGAGAATGGCTGAATAAATTGTGGTATATGAAAATTATGGAATATTACTGTTCTGTAAGAAATGACCAACAGGATAATTTCAGAAAGGCCTGGAGAGACTTACATGAACTGATGCTGAGTGAAATGAGCAGGACCAGGAGATCATTATATACTTCAACAACAATACTAGATGATGACCAGTTCTGATGGATCAGGCCATCCTCAGCAACGAGATCAACCAAATCATTTCTAATGGAGCAGTAATGAACTGAACTAGCTATGCCCAGAAAAAGAACACTGGGAGATGACTAACAACCATTACATTGAATTCCCAATCCCTATATTTATGCACACCTGGATTTTTGATTTCCTTCACAAGCTAATTGTACAATATTTCAGTCTGATTCTTTTTCTACAGCAAAATAACGTTTTGGTCAGGTATACTTATTGTGTATCTAATTTATATTTTAATATATTTAACATCTACTGGTCATCCTGCCATCTAGGGGAGGGGGTGGGGGGGTAAGAGGTGAAAAATTGGAACAAGAGGTTTGGCAATTGTTAAGTTGCTGTAAAGTTACCCATGTATATATCCTGTAAATAAAAGGCTATTAAAAAAAAAGAAGAAATCATCCATTCCGATCTATAAATCTATAGTAGTCCTCTCAGGAAATTTCCCAAGTGGTCCCCAGCCTTCCCTTAAACACTTCTGGGGAGGGTGAACATATATGACTTTACTAAGCAAACTCTTGGACAACTCTAATTTCTGTACAGGGAAATTAGAATTAAATCTCCTTCTTTGTCATTTCCACTTATTGTTCCTACTTTTACCCAGAGGCCAAAGAGAACAGTATGAATGTTTCAATTCTTCTTCCTTGTGACAGATCTTACAAATGTTCTGAGGCAGCTATCATATTCCCTTTCATTCTTTTCTTCTCTGATTCCTTCAGATGGTTCTCTTATAGCTCAGTTACTATTCAAGGCTTTCTCAGTTCTAGCTTGTTGATATCTCTTCTGAAAATCTTTTGAAATCCATCATCTAGAATGGAACCTGGGACTCTGCATATGGTCTGTTCAGGGACTATTATAGGACTATAATCACCAATCTTCAGGAAATTTTATTTTTCTTAACACAATTTAAGAGTGGAAAACAACTTGTCAAGAGAAGATACCATATAGTAGATACTATACAACCATAATCCCCAATCTTCTGGAAACTTTGTTTTTCTTAACATAATTTAAGAATGGAAAACAATAGTAGATGCTGTAGGAATATAATCCCCAATCTTCTGGAAACTTTACTTTTCTTAACACAATTTAAGAGTGGAAAACAACTTGCCAAAAGAAAATACCATATAGTAGAGACACTATAGGATCATAATCCCCAATCTTCTGGAAACTTTGTTTTTCTTAACACAATTTGAGATTGGAAAACAACTTGCCAAGAGAAGATACCATATAGTAGATACTATAGGACCATAATCCCCAATCTTCTGGAGACTTTGTTTCTCTTAACAAAATTTAAGAGTGGAAAACAACTTGCCAAGAGAAGCAACCATATCATAGATATTATAGGCCCATAATCCCCAATCTTCAGGAAACTTGGTTTTACTTAACACAATTTAAGATTGGAAAACAACTTGCCAAAAGAAAATGCCATATAGTAGAGATACTATATCACCAAAATCCCCAATCTTTTGGAAAATTTGTTTTTCTTAACACATTTTAAGATTGGAAAACAACTTGCCAAGAGAAGAAACCATATAATAGATATTATAGGCCCATAATCCCCAATCTTCAGGAAACTTGGTTTTTCTTAACACAATTTAAGAATGGAAAACAACTTGCCAAAAGAAAATACCACATAGTGGAGATACTATAGGACCATAATCCCCAATCTTCAGGAAACTTGGTTTTTCTTAACACAATTTAAGAGTGGAAAACAACTTGCCAAAAGAAAATGCCATATAGTAGAGATACTATATCACCATAATCCCCAATCTTTAGGAAAATTTGTTTTTCTTAACACATTTTAAGATTGGAAAACAACTTGCCAAGAGAAGATACCATATAGTAGATACTACAGGAGCATAATCCCCAATCTTCAGGAAACTTTCTTTTTCTTAATACAATTTAAGATTGGAACACAACTTGCCAAGAGAAGATGCTATATAGTAGAAACTATAGGACTATAATCCCCAATCTTCTGGAAACTTTGTTTTTCTTAACACAATTTGAGATTGAAAAACAACTTGCCAAGAGAAGATACCATATAGTAGATACTATAGGACCATAATCTCCAATCTTCTGGAGACTTTGTTTTTCTTAACACAATTTAAGAATGGAAAACAACTTGACAAAAGAAAATTCCACATAGTACAGATACTATAGGACCATAATCCCCAGTCTTCAGGAAACTTGGTTTTTCTTAACACAATTTAAGAATGGAAAACTACTTGCCAAAAGAAAATACCACATAGTAGAGATACTATATCACCATAATCCCCAATCTTTTGGAAACTTTGTTTTTCTTAACACATTTTAAGATTGGAAAACAACTTGCCAAGAAAAGATACCATATAGTAGATACTACAGGAGCATAATCCCCAATTTTCTGGAAACTTTGTTTTTCTTAATACAATTTAAGAGTGGAAAACAACTTGCCAAGAGAAGATGCTATATAGTAGAAACTATAGGACCATAATCCCCAATCTTCTGGAAACTTTGTTTTTCTTAATACAATTTAAGAGTGGAAAACAACTTGCCAAGAGAAGATGCTATATAGTAGAAACTATAGGACTATAATCCCCAATCTTCTGGAAACTTTGTTTTTCTTAACACAATTTGAGATTGGAAAACAACTTGCCAAGAGAAGATACCATATAGTAGATACTATAGGACCATAATCCCCAATCTTCTGGAAACTTTGTTTTTCTTAATACAATTTAAGAGTGGAAAACAACTTGCCAAGAGAAGATGCTATATAGTAGAAACTATAGGAGTATAATCCCCAATCTTCTGGAAACTTTGTTTTTCTTAACACATTTTAAGAATGGAAAACAACTTGCCAAAAGAAAATACCATATAGTAGAGATACTATAGGACCATAATCCCCAATCTTCTGGAAACTTTGTTTTTCTTAACACAATTTAAGAGTGGAAAACAACTTGCCAAAGGAAAATGCCATATAGTAGAGATACTATAGGACCATAATCCCCAATCTTCTGTAAATTTTTTTTTCTTAACCCAATTTTAGAGTGGAAAACAACTTGCCAAGAAAAGATACCATGTAGTAGATACTACAGGACCATAATCCCCAATCTTCTGGAAACTTGGTTTTTCTTAACACAATTTAAGAATGGAAAACTACTTGCCAAAAGAAAATACCACATAGTAGAGATACTATATCACCATAATCCCCAATCTTTTGGAAACTTTGTTTTTCTTAACACATTTTAAGATTGGAAAACAACTTGCCAAGAAAAGATACCATATAGTAGATACTACAGGAGCATAATCCCCAATCTTCTGGAAACTTTGTTTTTCTTAATACAATTTAAGAGTGGAAAACAACTTGCCAAGAGAAGATGCTATATAGTAGAAACTATAGGACCATAATCCCCAATCTTCTGGAAACTTTGTTTTTCTTAATACAATTTAAGAGTGGAAAACAACTTGCCAAGAGAAGATGCTATATAGTAGAAACTATAGGACTATAATCCCCAATCTTCTGGAAACTTTGTTTTTCTTAACACAATTTGAGATTGGAAAACAACTTGCCAAGAGAAGATACCATATAGTAGATACTATAGGACCATAATCCCCAATCTTCGGGAAACTTTGTTTTTCTTAATACAATTTAAGAGTGGAAAACAACTTGCCAAGAGAAGATGCTATATAGTAGAAACTATAGGAGTATAATCCCCAATCTTCTGGAAACTTTGTTTTTCTTAACACAATTTAAGAATGGAAAACAACTTGCCAAAAGAAAATACCATATAGTAGAGATACTATAGGACCATAATCCCCAATCTTCTGTAAAATTTTTTTTCTTAACCCAATTTTAGAGTGGAAAACAACTTGCCAAGAGAAGATACCATAGAGTAGATACTACAGGAGCATAATCCCCAATCTTCTGGAAACTTTGTTTTTCTTAATACAATTTAAGAGTGGGAAACAACTTGCCAAGAGAACATGACATATAGTAGAGATACTATAGGATCATAATCTCCAGTCTTCAGGAAACTTTGTTTTTATTAACACAATTTAAGAGTGGAAAACAACTTGCCAAAGGAAAATGCCATATAGTAGAGATACTATAGGACCATAATCCCCAATCTTCTGTAAATTTTTTTTTCTTAACCCAATTTTAGAGTGGAAAACAACTTGCCAAGAGAAGATACCATAGAGTAGATACTACAGGAGCATAATCCCCAATCTTCTGGAAACTTTGTTTTTCTTAATACAATTTAAGAGTGGGAAACAACTTGCCAAGAGAACATGACATATAGTAGAGATACTATAGGATTATAATCTCCAATCTTCAGGAAACTTTGTTTTTCTTAACACAATTTAAGAGTGGAAAACAATTTGCCAAAAGAAAATACCACATAGTAGATAATATAGGACCATAATCCCCAATCTTCTGGAAACTTTGTTTTTCTTAATACAATTTAAGAGTGGGAAACAACTTGCCAAGAGAACATGACATATAGTAGAGATACTATAGGATCATAATCTCCAATCTTCTGGAAACTTTGTCTTTCTTAACCCAATTTAAGACTGGAAAACAACTTGCTAAGAGAAAGTATATATCTGTATCAATTCAAAACTAGAGAGTTCATGAGTTTCCCAAAAATTTGTTTACTTTTATTAGTCAGTGAGGGAACACAATTAATTCAAAACATGATAATGAAATAATAAAGTAAGAAATTCAAACCCCATAAATCTGGGGCATACTCTCCTAGCAATATGAACATCAACAATGAGAAAAGTGGTCACTCATCAAGCTGACTCACTGAGAGTACTCGCATAGGATACAGTCCCGGCAGAGACAATTCAGATCTCCAACTTCAAAAGGCCATCAGTGTCTTCCACACCCATATTAGTCCATTGCTCTTTCTGAGCATGTTCCCTGGTGAGCACCAATTTCTACTTGACCTGCACTTGAGTGTCCTGTCATCCTGTTGAGATCTGTCTTTTTGGCTTCCTTAATGGTTTGGTAATATTCCTATTGCTTCCAGTCCATCTTGATATCATGGGCTTCTCTTTGGGCAATTTATAGTCCTGGAACTTCAAGGAATCAAAGAGTTTATTGTAATATCTTCATTTACAAAAGATTCATAGAAAGTAAGTTGAGCTGAAATTGATCTTAGGTCCTTTAGTGTTAAATCTATTCATTTTTCTATTGCACCATATTGCCATCGCTCTCTGCTGGGTACATCACTCCCTAATTTTGTGGATATTCCTGGGCCTTGCTTTTTCTTACCAGTTTTGGGGTTTCCTTTCTTTAAGCCTATATCTTGGCCCTCTCAGCTCCAGTCTGCTAGGGTGTAGCAACTAGAAAGCCTCTCCCTGGTAAGGATAGGATGGTGACTCTAGTTATATGCAGAGAACATAACTATCACACTCAGCTTACATAGTCAAGTCATTTATTTTAATCTCTGTGTCTAAGGTTAAAATCATAATACTAGATCCCAGATTGCTCTTTGATTCAGAATTAGAAATTCCTAAAGTCCTTTGTAGTTAGCAATACAAATGAATTAAACCAGAAAAAAAGGAAGGACACAAAGCTATTTTTCTCTATTCACCTGGCCCCATTTCCTGACTTTATAAACAGATGACTATAGATATAATATATAGTATGTATATACATATGTAAACATATATATGTTTTTGTGCATATCTATATATATATGAACATACACACACATATATATCACATATCAATAGGCAATAAAGATTTTCTATATGCCAGGTTCTCTGCCAAGTATTGAGAATGTAAATACAAACAGAAAGAAGGAATGGTCTCTGTTCTCAAGGAGCTTACATTCTAATGGAGGAAGATAACACATAAAGAGAAGCTGAAAATCAAGAGGTGGAATATAGGGAGAGAGAGAGAGAGAGAAAGAGAGAGAGAGAAAAAGAGAGAGAGAGAGACAAAGAGAGGGAGAGAGACAAAGAGAGACAGAGACACACAGAGAGAGACAGAGAGAGGGAAAGAGACAAAGAGAGGAAGAGAGACACACACAGAGAGACGGAGAGAGAGAGACAGACAGACACACACAGAGAGAGAAAGAGAGAGAGAGAGAGAGAGAGAGAGAGAGAGAGAGAAAGAGAGAAGGAGAGAGACAGAGGGAGAGAGACACAGAGAGAGACAGACACAGAGAGAGACAGAGAGAGGGAAAGAGACAAAGACAGGAAGAGAGACACACAGAGAGAGACAGACAGACAGACACACACATACACACACACACACACACAGACAGAGAGACACAGAGACACAGAGAGACACAGAGGCAGAGAGAGATAGAGAGAGATGAAGAAAGTCCAGAGATTCAGAAGTACAGCTTGAAGAGTAATGAAGACATGGGTGACTTTCATGGGAGAAACAAGTCAGAGAAGCTACTTCCAAAGTGAGAAATAGTCCTGGTAGCCTGAGCTTTTAGAGTGAAGAGGTTTCTATGGCATGGTAGAGAAAGTCCTTTAGAGAGGAAAGTCCTTTGTATCCTGGAGAGGAATTGAGTATGTATAATTATTGTCCATCTTCTTTTATAAGTTCCACACTGTAGATCTCCCCAGGGTTCAGGAGACTTTGCTGTAGGTGTTTTAACTGGGGAGCCAGGGTAACCCTCAACTTGTCCAGCTGTTGTTGCTTCCTTTTAATAATAGAAGCGCCCACCTCCTTGTCTGATCACATATGTCCCAGAAGAGAGCATTTACTTCTTATATGTCAGTTGTTGCCCATTGTTCTTTGGATCATCCACAATTTTTGATTCTTCAGCAATTGTGTTGTTTGATAATTCATAATCATAATAAATGTATAATTTGTATATTGTATACATAATAAATGTATAAATTGTATAATTTTGATTAATATCTGCAAAGCATTTTATGTACCTTATCTAACCTTTATAACAACCCTCTGAGATAGGTTCTATAGATATTATTATCCTTTCCACACATATGGAAACAGGCTCAGAAAGTTTGAGTGAGAATTGAACCCAAGTCTCTACTGATGACCGACCCCTTGAATTTACACAGATAAAAATGTAGGGCAGCCCAAAGCCAAAGACTGGGGAACTCTCTCCAAGACTGCCATTTATTTCCTTTCTTTGAGCCCAGCCATCCCATTAGCTCATTCTGTATGTGGATGTTTTTGTCTCCCCCATTAGAATGTAAGCTCCCCGAGGACAGGAAACAGTTTCATTTTTGACTTTGTATCCCAGCATGTGCTTTGATGTCTGGTACATAATCAGTGTTTGATAGATTCTTGCTAATTTATTCAAAATCCATCCAACCCTTTTATAATCTTAGCTAGTTCTTTTGTCCTCATGGTCTGAGAGGCTCCATTACATGAGAGCTAGAAAAATGTCTCTGGGATATATTCTTGGAAAGATTTTAAACCGTTCATAGGTTAAGCAACTTGGCCAAGTGAGTGCTTGAGGAGTTCTGCTGAGACTTTAAAGCATGTATGGGAGAGAAATTCATGTGGTAAGGCCGTCCTCACTGGCTTCTGTCATCTCTTCCAAGTCCCCCCTAATGTTTATTAGGACCCCTGGTTGCCTTCTCATTAAGTTCAGTATGCTTTGGTTAAGTAACAATTATATATGGACGCGACTTGATCTCGGTCAGTGGTTGGGCTTCTAGAACTGGGCTGGCTACAATTCCGGAGAGGTTGGAGCTATCTCTTCTCTAATGCAACAAGCCTGACCCCTGTTTTAGAGTGGTTTTCTTCCCCACCCATGGTTAACACTAGTGATTAGAGCCCCAGTCCCATCCAATCAATTAACACCAATTAATTCTTACAAAAGGGAAATTGATGATAAAGATATAGCAAGTATAAACATTTCTCCTCCACACCTGGGGCACATGGTCCTAAATTACACCCAAGTCCTTGGGGAGGTTGGGCTCAAACTTAAAGCAGTTGCTGCCAGCGGCCTTCATGACACACAGCTGCTGAATGAAGTGGGTCGGAGCTACCTTTGGCCTGTGTCAAACAGGCTTCTGGGTACTTCTCTCTTGACTGACAGGCATCTAGATCATCCTGAAGGAGACTCCAATCCCTGGACCTCTGGCGGATGACCATATGACCTTTCAAATCTTTATTAGTGGTAGCCAACTGGAAGGTCTGACCAATTGGAGATGATCCCAGTGCAGAGACACTCCACCTTGGATCACCGGCACATAGCAGCGAGGACCAGCCTCACTTTTGGCAAGTTATTGCCTTTCACACACACCCTGGTTCTCACTGAAGAACTGATCAACAGTATATTAATCATATTAATAGTATTAATTAATTAATTGATAGTATGTCATTTCATCATGTGCTTAGCAGATTAGAACCAGTTACAGAAGGCCTATAAATGCTCCAAATGAGCGCACATATCATCCTGCATTTCCCCGAACAGGCTTAGCAGTCCCTTCCATGCAGAGATATGTAAGCACACTACCCATAACCCCTAGCATCACCCTACCCCACCCCCTGCTCTAAAGGTAAAGAACTCCTTTAGAGTAAGATGCCTCTAGATCCAGGAGATACAGAAACAAAAATAGGTTCTACCATCATGGAATTTAGGGGATAGAGTATATATATATATATACTATATATAGAAATATAAGGGAACTTGACGAAGGAGAGAGTGGTGGGATGGAATCAGGGATGACTTCACAGAAGGAACTGAGCCTTGAAAGAAGCTGATCAACAATCCTACAGAATGAAGAGGAAGGCATTTCAGACAGGAATGCAAAGAAAGGAGATGGTAGATAGAGTTACATGGAGTGTAGAAACAGGAATATTGTGAAATCATTAGGAAATGTTCAACTGGCATCATATTGTGGTACGCCTTAAATACTGGATTAAGGAAAATGTATTTTATTCTATGGGCAATTGGGAGCCACTAAAAATGTTAGAGCATGGAAAAACATGATCAGGCATTGTGCATTAAGAAGGTTATTTTTATTAAAAAGATTATTTCTCTGTAAAGAATGGATGGAAGAGGGCAAAGACTGGAGTTAACAAGACAATGAAAAGGATAAGAAGTCATCCAGAAGAGAAGGGATAGCCCCAACTAGAATCCGCCATGTTTTGTGACTGATTGGTTGTGGGGGAGGTGGGGAAGGGAGAAGGATAAGTCAGAGATGATGCAGAGGGGTGAGGAGGAAGATCTGCTCTCCAAGGGACACTTGAACTTAAGCCTTTCTTTAATTGAAGCCTGGTGTCCCCATTAGGAGAAGCAATTAACAGAGAGCAAGTCAAATGAGCCCTTTGGATCCTGGCAAAGCTCCTGGTCTTTGTGAGTGGCTGAGGACGGAAATCCCAAGCCTTTGGGGCTAGGCCAGCCTTGCCTTTCCCATGAACTTGACCTCATTGGACAATTGTTTAACTTCTTTAAGAAATGGAGACATCTGCCTTACCTCCCCAAGCAGATCAAATGGGATAATGAACAGCAAAGTGCCTTGGAAAGTGTAAACACTACCTAATTACCTTTGCTTTTTCCCTCCTTCTCTCCCTTCTTCTCTCTCCTCTTTCTCCCTCTGCTTCTCCTTCTGCCCTCCTTCTCTCTCTCCCTCCCTTCTCCCTCTCCCTCTTTTTCTGCCTCTTCCTCTTGCCCTCTCAACCTCAGTTCTCCCAAGTGCTCAACAGCACTGGGTTGCTATTGATTTGCCCTATTGACGGAATCCTTCCACTCTGACCTGAGTCAGAGTATTTCCACTTTGTAGATAAGGAAGTTAAGGAAGCCAAGTCTCACAGTTTAAGTAAATAGCTCCAGGTTACAAAACTAGTCATATTTGTATTGCCAACTTCTCAAAGTTGTTTTGAGAAAAGTGTTTTGAAAAAGGAAACAATTGTATTGTAAAGAATTTTAGGAAATTGTAAACAATTAGGGTATTATTATTATTATCCATCCTCTGTACAGCTACCAATGTATTTTCCTAAAGCAGAAGTTGGACCATGTTACTCACTTACTTAATAAACTCCCTTTTTGACTCACTATGACCTTAGGATTCAAGTAAAAACTTCTGTTTTTTACTGTCTTTTACTGTCTTTCAAAGCCTCCATCTAGCCTACTTCCCAGTCTTCCATTAGTTGTCCCCTTTACATGCTTTAAACAGATTCCCCTTCTGATTTCTCCTATCATAGATGAAATCCCATCTCCCACTTCTGTGCTTTTGCCCATGCTGTTTCTTATGTCCAGAACACCCTCCTACATCAGCTCTGAGTGTTAGAATCCCAAGTTTTCTTCCCAAAGTAGCTCCAGCACTGCTTTCTAAATGGTTCCTTTCTGAGTCCTCAGCTGTTGTTTATGGCCCAAACACTTTGTACATGTTCATTTTGTATATATCCATAGATGTACAAGGTGTCTCCTCTAGGGGAATATAAGCTCTTGAGGACAGTGATTATTTAGTTTTTGTATTTGTATGCCCAGCACCTGACACAGTATCCAGCATGGTCGCTGCTTAATAAAGACTTGTTAATTGATACACAGATCTCTTAGTGCTAGATTCTAGTAGAACTTCACCAGTTCATGGGATGTGTCCTATCTTTGTCATCTCCTCTGGCACCTAGGACTGCACCTTGCCTGGCTATAGGGATACTTAGTGTTTTGGGGATAAAAGAAAGGTATATCCTTCCCATCCACTAGACAATGAAGAGAGGAGAGTCTCAGCCAGAAATGATGGATGTTCAGAGAATGCTTATTCAACCATTTTTGATCCTATCCCCCCTCCCCAAATAAAAAGAAAAGAAAAAGAAATTCCATGGCCTTCTGTTAGGTGCTAGACTTAGGTCCAAGTGGAAAGATTTGGTCAGAGCAGGGCAAAGGTCAGCATAGAGGACACCAAATCACTCCAAACAAACTCCCCATGTAGCTACAGAAATACACCAGGGTTGTAATCATTGTCAATCCATTGATCCCTTGTCCTCAGAACTCTTAGATGGATCTTTGGCTCTGTTAAAGGGAATTGAACTCCATTCTAAATTCACCAGCTGCTGAATCTCCCATTATTAACTGTTCAATAGGGCTAGAATTGTTTGCATACATGTCAACCTGCTCTCAAGTTTTGTGTGTCTTGAACATTGGTCCAGATGTCACTGACCTAGAGTCAACTTGTTTGGCTGTGCAGAAAAAGAATCATTCAAAGAGAAGCTGGATGACCTCTTAATGGATAGGAATGCTGTGGAGAGTCTTCTTCTTTTGGATTGGGGTAGAATCAGACACTCTCTGGGCTCCCCACTCTTAATTTTATTCTGACCTGATCCTTGCCATGATTTCCTGGTGGCCTGGTGACAGCCAGGGCATTAGCTTCATATTTGACACAGCTGTGCTCTCTAAAAGTCTGATATAATTTTATTAGATTTAGCCCATCTACAGTCAGGCTCATAACTAGCTGAACATGGGTTCCTCCCTCTGGTCTGATTCAAGGGCATTCAAAGGAACACTTTCTTAAAGATCTCTACTACCATTTTAAAATGACCATAGTCAGAATTATCTGGGTAGAAGTAGGATGGTACTGGAAAAGCCCCTTTCCTTTTGATAGACCATAAGTTTCTTGAAAGCAGGAATTATTTCATTTTTATTTGTATCCCCAAGTGTATAGTAAGCATTTACTAAAAGCTTGTTAGATGAATGAAGCAATGACTTGACTTACTGCTACCTTTATTGACCCATTCACTTTTTTCTCTGAGTCTTTCCTCAACTGTGAAATGTGTGAAACTAGATGGTAATAATAGGTAACAATAATCGTGGTGGTTGTTGTTATTGTAACAACAGTGAGAAAAACAACTGTAGCATTTTATGATCCTTATTTCTGCCTCTTGCTTTCCCTGCCTCCTTTGAATCCCAAATAAAATCCCACTTCTACAGGCCAGTCTTCACCTACCACTCTTAATTTTAGTATCTTTTCTCAGTTATCTTGTATATAGCTTCTTTGTATATATTTATTTAATACTTATCTCTTATTATACTGATTGCTCTTGAGGAGACAAACTGAATTTTACCTCTTATTGTAGTCCCTGCACTTAGCACAGTGCCTGGCATGTAATAGGCACTTAATAAATGTTTATTAATTTACATAGTACTTTAGATTTGAAAAATGCTTTGCAAATGTGATCTCATTTGATCCTCACAGCAACCCTGGGTAGGAGATGTCATTAGTAGCCCCTTTTACAGGTCTGGCAGCTGAAGCAAATAGAGGTCAAAAGTCTTACCCTGACAGTAATACAGTGTTGGTGGAACTGTGAATGGATCCAACCTTTCTGGAGAGCAGTTTGGAACTATACTCAAAAAGTTATCAAACTGTGCATACCCTTTGACCCAACAGTGTTTCTACTTAGCTTGTATCCCAAAGAGATCTTAAAGAAGGGAAAGGGACCCACAGGTACAAAAATGTTTGTGGCAGCCCTTTTTGTAGTGGCAAGAAACTGGAAACTGAGTGGATGTCCATCAGTTGGAGAATGGCTGAATAAATTATGGTATATGAATGTTATGGAATATTATTATTTTGTAAGAAATGACCAGCAAGATGATTTCAGAGAGACTTGGAGAGATCTACAGGAACTGATACTAAGTGAAATGAGCAGAACCAGGAGATCATTGTACAGGGCAACAAGACTATACAATAATCAATTCTGATGGACACAGCTCTCTTTCACAATGAGATGATCCAGACCAGTTCCAATGGTTTGGTGATGAAGAGAGCCATCCATCTAACCTAGAGAGAGGACTGTGGGAACTACGTGTAGATCACAACATAGCATTCTCACTCTTTTATTGTTATTATGTGGCATTTTATTTTTCTTCTCTCTCTCTCTTTTACTGGTTTGATTTGATTTTTCTTGTATGGAACAAAAATTGCATAAATCTGTATGCATACATTGGATTTAACCTGTATTTTTTACCATGTTTAACATATATTGGACTACTTGCCATCTAGGGGAGGACTTGGAAGGAAATTGGAACACGAGGTTTTGCAAGGACTAATGTTGAAGAATTGTCCACATATATGCTTTGAAAAATAAAAAGCTTTAATAAAAAAAAATAAAGTTTAAAAAAAAAGTCTTACCCAAAATCACAAGCTAGTAAACCTCTAAGGCTACTTTTGAACTTGGAACTTCCTGACTCCAAGAATGCTCCAGCTACTGTGTCACCCAGTGCTCTTATTCGGTGACCTGTAAGGGTCCTTCTAGCTCTAAGTGTGCTCTATGACCTTAGCAGAATTTTTTTCCAGAAAGCTCTCATGAGAGTGAAAATGTCCATAGGACAGAATTGGGAATAGGAGTAAGCCTAATGAGGACAGCCATCTCGGGCTCACTCAGACTTTGTGACTGTATTAGGAGAGACCCTTTTCAATGCATTTCAAGGTCATCTGCCCAATTAGCAAGGTGATGATCTATCCAGCCCTGGAAACTCTTGAAACCTCTTCATTAAAGTGATAGAGTTGCAATCTTTATCAATGAGGGGGCCATAGAATACTCTTAAAGTATTGAACCAATTTTATACATGTCTATTTTTATGACCTCAGAAAGTCCTGCTTTTGGTAGAATGTGGGCATCCATTTTGAAAAGACAGGTCCTATATATTACCATTAGAGCTAAAAACCTTTTGGTGGATAGGGACAAAGTCCCATTTTCAAACCTGGCCTTGGTGCATGAATACTTATCCAGACTATATACCAACCACCTTAAGTCCTTGGCAGACTGCCAGGGGCACTCACTAGAAGCTTGTGAATTGGATTGAATTTAGAGAAAGGTTGTTCATAAAAGACTGTTGACACTCTTAAAGGTCAGTGTATTCTGCACTTTTGGAACCTTTTTGTGGAGCAAAAAACAATAGGACTCTTAGCAGGGTGATCAAATAAACATCTGGCTTGGGGAGGAGGAGGAAAGGGAGGGGGAGAAGAGGAGAGAAGAAAGTAGGGAGAGAGAGAAGAGAGGAGGAAGGAGGAGGAGGAAGAAGAAAAAAGAAGAAAGGGAAGGAGGAAGGAGGGTGAGAGAAGGAGGGAAATAAAAAGAAAGAAAAGAAGAGAAGAAGGAAGAGAAACAGAGACAGAGAAGAGAATCAGAAAGAGAGAGAGAGAAAGAGATGGAGAGAAAGAGAAAAAAGAGAGAGAGAGAGAGAGAGAGAGAGAGAGAGAGAGAGAGAGAGAGAGAGAGAGGGAGAGGTGAGATTGCAGGATTTGAGAAGTACTCAGCACAAAAGCTCTTGGAAAATTTCTAGATCAATAAGGAAATTTGCAAACCTATTAAAGTGATAGTAACTAATGTTTGTTTGATGCTATAAGGTTTGCAGAATACTTTGCTTAAAACATTGCACAAAAAGGAAAGAGGTAACACAAGTGTGATTCCCTCAAGGATATTATTACCTTTTGGCTACTGAGACTCAGAGAGGCCTCCTCAGGGTCACACAGCTACTCAATATTTGAGTCAGAATTTGAAAACAGCAATTCAGACTCGAGGTTCATGATCCTGCCCACTGGGGCACACTGCCTTCTGATGACTTCTGTATTTTGATAACATAATCCTGAACTGTAACCTCAAAGATAGGACATATAAGCCTTCCTGAAAGGAAGATAAAATGGCCAGTGGATACTTAGCCTAGTCCAATAGGGTCCCACCAAGAAATAACTAGAGAACAGAAGAGTCAAAAATTGCTATTCTGTGAGGAAGAAGGGGAGCTGGGAACTCTCAGAAGACAATCCTTAAACTCTCCATTTCTTCCATGCCCAATCTTGGGGATTCTCACATGTTATAGTCCCTAACCTTTCTCAACTTTTCATTCTTCAGGACTGAAGGGAAGCAACATCCCACCTTCTTCATTCCCAGTTTTGAGAACTGAACATCCAGAGGGGGGGATTCTTCAGCCCCTCCCTGATTCAAAGGATAAGTAAGATTTGAGTCAAGAGTCTTTCAATCACCAGATTGAAAAGCATAATAATAGACAACTCTCAAACTGCAGTCTTTCTAACTTCAGCTCCCAATAACCCCAACTGCCTGTCGTAGATTCAGTGCTGGAAGGAAAGCTAAAGGCTATGTAGTCCAATCTCTTTATTTCACGGGTGAGCAAACAGACTCAGACGTGGAGTGACTTGCTGAGGATCACATAGGTAATTATGTAGCAGAGATGAAATTCAACCCATTGGACTTCACTTATTCTGGCCGGTGGGACTGATGGGGAAGTCCAGCCTTCATTCCACTCCCATGACTCCGAACTCCCTTTTCCAGAGACTCCTGATGCCTGTTATTCTGGCAGGGGCTGAGGAAGTAGGGGAGTGAGTTATTGCCTCCATCCCCTTCCCTTAAACAGCCAAGCTAGCTATCAGTGGTAGGTGGGATCCTGTGAAGGGGCTGAGCAATAAGATACATGAGGAAAGTTGGGGCAGGGGAGGATCACAGTTGGGGAAAGGAGAGTAACTAAGAGGTGAGACCTCAGCATGTAACAGAGCCAGAGCATGTCAAAACAGGCAGGGTCCCAAATAAATTTTATATATTTTCTGTTTCCTGGAGGGTCTGAGGGAAGCAGTTCAAGTGTTTTTAGGTTCCTGTTCCCATTTGGAGTTAGGCCGAGCAGCTGGATGTTTTCCCTTTTCCTTGTGGGTTTACTATTATCATAGTTCAATTGTACAGGATAGTGTGATGGAAAGAGCACCGACTTTGGAGGCAGGACCGGGATCCAGATCTTAATAATGCTTGCTGATGGAATGGACGAAGCCAGACCGGTTCTCTCCGGATGTGTATTGAGGAAAACCTGCACCTGCCTCAGTGGATTCCCAGTCTGATGTTGACATTTCCATGTGCTTGTTCCAGGTCTATGTGGCCTGCCAGTCCATGCTCATTGTGTTGGTGGGCGCCGTACCAGAATACCATATCGACCAGGAAGAGCTTCCCAGGAACCCCGAGGAGCTGGCCAGCCACGTGCACTTTGCAGATAACTTTACATCCATAGTGACAGAGGCAAGTAGCAAAACAGCACGGTGTAAGCCCTGCCTTTCTTTGTCCCTTTCCCATGGAGCTCTATTTTTAGAGGACTTTAAAAATGATAAGCCTGTCTGGATTGCTTAGACCGGGATTGTGTGTGCAGATATATATATATATTGTGTTTTCCCTGTCAAAGGGCCCGTGGGTAGAAATTATCTGTAGTGGTGAAGAGGAAGGCCAGTTAGATTTGAACAGAGAGTCTGGGTTCAGATCCCAATTCTGACTTTCTCTATATCCCACAGTCTCTCTGAGACTCAGTTTCCTTATCTGTGAAATGAATGTATCACCCTTCTGGGCCTCAGTTTTTCCATCTGTAAAATATAAAATGATAAAGACAAAGGTGGAACAAAGAGAAACCTCTCTGGTAACTCTAATAACTGACCATAATTCCAAAGGACCAGTGATGAAGCATCCTTCCCACTGCCCACCTCCCACCAGAAAGGTGATAGAGTCAATGAGACATACATTCGTTTGAGGACTTGGCCAATGGGGGGATTGGTTTTGCTTGACTATCCATATTGTTGCAAGGATTTCTGAGGTCCTTTCCAATTCGAAATGTTTGATCTTATAAAATACACATTAGTTCTGCTTAGTATACAAAGAATGAAGCTTCTCCCTCACCAAAGTGACATAATTTAGGTTAAATTCTTAGTAAATCATTCATATGGCTCTTTTAAATTGGTCTCTCTGAATTTTGAATTCCTTGCCACTGAGAACAGCTGGCTGCCAGGCAAGAGAGGTTATTAAGCAGATTTCACAAAGCATACTTGTCTAAGCCAGAGCATGATTCAAGGCTTCCCAACCCCCCCCCCCCAAAAAAAAATCTTTGTCCCTGTCTGTGGTCTGTCTCCCCAGCTATATTTATCCCCTGGCCTAGATGGAAGTCTCTCCGGTGAGATACTTTGTCAAAAAGCTTTTACTTCCTAATGCACGTTCTGCTGTGAGCAAAGTCAGGAGTGCTGCTAATAGAGCCCCGTGCCAGGATTGGGGCCTGAGTCAGGCCTTTCATGATGCTAATCACCCTTTGGAGATCTGGGGGAGTGGGAGCCATTTATCATGCTGTGATCATACCAGAGGGCGTCAGGGTTTCCGGGAGAGTAGAAAGGAGGAAATATGCTAAGGTAGTGTTTGCCAAGCCTGATTTCATAGACCATAGAGCATCAAATAAAAAAAAAAAATGACTTGGTGGAAATCAGAAAGGTAGTGACAGAAGAATGATCTGAATCTTAAGCCATTGTACCTGCTAGAGAGGCTACAACAGAGGTCAGTTTGTCCAATCCCCTCATTTTACAGAGACTCAAAGAAATATACTGATTTTCCCAGAGTCCTATAGTCCTCTTCCCCATCCCCTTGCCTTCTTTTCTCATCCCTCTTCTTTCCTTCTAGGAAGAGTTCAAGGAACAGATGAGACTTGATCCATCCACTCATGAGGTTTATGCTCTTAGAAGCGTAGGACACACAATTGATTATAAAAATACACAAGATTATATATGACTGGGGTTTAGAGAGGTACAAACAAAGTGCCGCATGAAGTCCAAAGAGAAAGGTCAGCACCGAGTGTAAACAGGGAATTCTTTAAGTTTAAATTTGGCTTTAAAGGATGGGTAAAAATCCAGCCCATGGAAAAGGGGAGGGGAGCTTATTCTAGACAGAGTAAACAGCATGAGCAAAGGTTCGGAGGCGTGTTGGAGGTGCCAGTTTGGCTAGAGAATATCTCCTGGCACCAGGTTGTGAAGGGAGGGTTTTGAATCCCAGGCTGAGAAGTTTGAGGTCGGGTGGGCAGGAAGGGATCATTGATGATTTTTGAGCAGATCTATACATATCAACTATTACCATCTATAGAATATACAGAATATATCCTATAAATATACAGGAAGAAAGATTGGGTGGGAGAAGAAAAGGCTTTGAGTTTTGTCCATCCTATGTTTGGAGGCTCACGCCCAGAGTTTGGCTCTCTGCTAATTAGTCCTACTGCAACTCATAAAAACTCCACTACAGCATGGGGTGGTGGGTTCTGCATTGATTGAAAGGCTATCCTTAATTCTTTCAAGTGTATTTATAACCTATTGAACTTTAGAAGGAGAAATCAGACCCTCAAACTTGGGAGGGACCATTGGATTTTAGGTCAATTGTTGGAAGATACCTTAGAAGCCATTGAATCCAATTCCCCCATTCTCACCAAGAAACTGAGACCCAGAAAAGTGAAATCATTTGCCCAAAGTCACCCAGGTAATAAATAGCAGAGATAGGATTTTGAGCCATAAGCCTTGACCTCAAGTCTGAAACTCTTCAATTCTGGGTTGTCTCCTACTTTCAAATTTTCCAGCCTAACCCAACTTGAAACTTGAATTCCCATCTATGAATATCCCAGCAAGTAGTTTATCCTTGAAAATCTCTAGGGACAGGAAACGCATGCTGTCTCTCTCCAATCTCAAGCTGCCCAAGTCATTATTAGATAATTCTGTTAGGAAATTTTTCTTTATGAAATAAACTGTGGTAGAATATTAATACTCTAAAAAACTGGGGAATCAGTGAGCAACAAAATCATAGAATGATTCTCTATGCTGGAGTCCCGGGGCGGGGACCTGCAAAATCATTTGCTTTGGCCAGCGCTGCCAAGGCAACTGCAGGTGAAAATGAGCTGAAAACTAGGTACAACTACTTCCCACTGGTTGAGTTTTTAAGTTGATAATTTTGTAACACCAGTGAATGATGTTATTTATAAATATCCAAATGGTCTTTGGAAGAAAAAAAGTTCCCCATCTCTTCTGTAGTTTTTGCATACAGTAGGTCCTTGGTAAATGTTGTTATATATTGAATTTACATGAGGGATTGTGGGAAATTACAAATATTTCCATCATTCTTGGATAAAATAAAATAAAAACAAAATGATAAAATAAAAAAAGGAATAATTTTCTGATAATCCTGGGTACAGGGACACTTTATACCCAGGATAAAACATCACGTTAAAAAGCATTTAAGTATCTGCTATGTGCCAGGTACTGTGGGAATAGAATAAAAAAAGGTTTCCATTAACTAATCAACAAACATTTATTAAGTGCTTACTATGTACTGGGTACTCTAAGTACTAAGAATATAAAGAAAACAAAGTAAAAACATCTTTTCCTTTGAGGAGTTTCCAATCTAATGGGGGAGACAGCATGTAAATAAGGAGGATGCCCACAGAATAGTTACATAAAAGGTGATAGCCTGGGTCAGGATGGAATTGTTTTCCTTTAGAAAGTGGCTTTTGAACTGAGTTCTGATAGGAGTCAGGAGTTCTAAGAGTTGGAGATGAAGAGGGAGAGAATTCCAGACATGAATATCAGCTGGTCCAAAAGCATGAAGAGGGAAGATAGAGTTTTCTGTGGTAGAAAGAACAAAAAGACCCTGGAAAAATCAAACATTTTTATATGTCAACACCTCTTTTAAATTGTGGTTTTATAATGTAGATTGGTAATTCTTTGTCCTCAGTACAAATATAACAGTAAAAAAAAGCCTGGTGTGGAAAAAGCAGCATGGTTTATAGCCTTGAAAAGGACATTTTAGATGTTTGTAGCAGCTCTTTTTGTAGTGGCAAGGAACTGGAAAGTGAGTGGATGCCCATCAGTTGGGGAATGGCTGAACAAGTTATGGTATATGAATGTTATGGAATATTATTTTTTATTAAAAGCTTTTTATTTTCAAAACATATGCATGCACAATTTTTCAACACTGACCCTTGCATAGCTTTGTGTTTCAGATTTTCCCCTCCTTCCCCCCACTTCCTCCCTAGATGGCAAGCAATCCAATGTATGTTATACATGTTAAAATATGTTAAATTCAATATGTGTAAACATATTTATACATTTGTCTTGTTGCACAAGAGACATCAGATCAAAAAAGGAAAGAAAATGAGTAAGAAAACAAAATGTAAGCCAACAACATCAAAAAGAGTAAGAATGTTATGTTATGATCCACATTCAGTTCCCCCAGTCTTCTCTCTGGATGTGGCTGGCTCTCTTCATCACAAGATCATTGGAACTAGCATCAGTCATTTCATTGTTGGGAAGAGTCACACCCATCAGAATTGATCATTGTATAGTCTTACTATTGTCATCTACAATGATCTCCTGGTTCTGCTCATTTCACTCAGCATCACTTCATGTAAGTCTCTCCAGGTCTCTCTAAAATTATCTTCCTGATCGTTTCTTATAGAACAATAATTTTCCATAACATACCATAACTTATTCAGCCATCAGCAACTGATGAACATCTATTCAGTTTCCAGTTTCTGCCCACTGCCAGAAGGGCTGCCACAAACATTTTTGCACATATGGGTCCCTTTCCCTTCTTTAAAATCTTTTGGGATATAAGCCCAGTAGTAACAATGGTGGATCAAAGTTTAGGCACAGTTTTGATAGCTTTTTGAACATAGTTCCAAATTGCTCTCTAGAATGGCTGAATCTGTTCACAGTTCTATCAACAATGGATCAGTGTCCCAGTTTTCCCACATCCCCTCCAACATTCATCATTATCTTTTCTTGTCATCTTAGTCAATCTCAGAGGTGTATAGTAGTGTCTCAGATTTGTCTTAATTTGCATTTCTCTGATCAATAGGTATTTAGAACATCTTTTCATATAATTAGAAATAGTTTTAATTTCTTCATCTGAAAATTGTCTGTTCATATCCTTTGACCATTTAACAATTGGAGAATGGCTTGAATTATAAATTTGAGTCAATTCTCTTAGAAATGAGGCCTTTATCAGAACCTTTAAATGTAAAAATGTTTTTCCCATTTTATTGCTTCCCTTCTAACCTTGTCTGCATTAGTTTTGTTTGTATAAAAACTTTTTAACTTAGTATAATCAAAATAATCTATTTGGTGTTCAATTATGAGTTTCAATTCTTCTTTGGACACAAATTCCTTCCTTCTCCACAGATCTGAGAGGTAAACTATCCTATTTTCTTCTAATTTGCTCCTTCTGTCTAAATCATGAACCCATTTCATCTTGGTAGGTGGTGTTAGGTGTGGGTCAGTGCCTAGTTTCTTCCATACTAGTTTCCAATTTTCCCAGAAGTTTTTGTCAAATAGTGAGTTCCTATCCCCAAAGCTGGGGTCTTTGGACTTGTCAAACACTATTGCCTATTTTGTCCTGTGATCCTATCCTATTCCACTGATTGACTACTCTATTTCTTAATCAGTACCAAATGGTTTTGGCGACCTCTGCTTTATAATATAGTTTTAGATCAGGTACAGCTAGGGCACCTTCATTAGCATTTTTCCCCATTAATTCCCTTGAAATTTTTGACCTTTTGTTCCTCCAGACTATTTTATCTAGATCTGTAAAAT
This sequence comes from Sarcophilus harrisii, assembly GCF_902635505.1. Classification (NCBI taxonomy): domain Eukaryota; kingdom Metazoa; phylum Chordata; class Mammalia; order Dasyuromorphia; family Dasyuridae; genus Sarcophilus; species Sarcophilus harrisii. Next base: position 639,223,410 of record NC_045427.1, on the reverse strand, counting down.
AATTTCTTGGGAGTTTGATTGATATGGCACTGAATAAGTAGGTTAATTTAGGTAATATTGTCATTTTTATTATATTCTCTTAGCCTATGCATGGGCAATTGATATTTTTTCAACTGATTAGTTCTGACTTTATTTGTGTGTAAAGTGTTTTATAGTTTTGCTCATATTGTTCCTGACTTTTCCTTGGCAGATAGATTCCCAGATATTTCGTGCTATCAACAGTTATTTTGAATGGAATTTCTTTTTGTATCTCCTGCTGTTAGACTTTGTTGGTAATGTATAACATTGCTGATCATTTATGTGGATTAATTTTGTATCCTGTCATTTTACTTAAGTTTTGAATTGTTTTTAGTAGTTTTTTAGTTGATTCTCTAGGGTTCTCTAAGTATACTATCATATCATCTGTAAAGAGTGATAATTTGGTTTCCTCATTGCCTACTCTAATTCCTTTCATCTCTTTTTCTTCTCTTATTGCCAAAGCTAGCATTTCTAAAAGTATTATTATTTTATAAGAAACAATTAGCAGGAGGATTTCAGAGAGGGCTGGAGAGACTTACATGAACCGATACTAAATGAAGTGAGTAGAATCAAGAGATCATTGTACATAGCAACAACAAGACTATACAAAGATCAATTCTGATGGAAGTGACTCTTTTTTTTTTTTTTTTTTTAACAATGAGGTGATTCAGGACAGTTCCAATAATCTTGTGGTGGAGAGGACTATGGGGACTGAGTGTGGATCACAACATGTATTTGTAGCTTTTTTGTTGTTGTTTACTTGCTTTTTGTTTTCTTTTTTCTTTTTTTTTCTTTTTGACCTACTATTTATTGTACAGCATGATATTTATGAAAATATGTGTAGAGGAACTATACATGATTACCATGTGCCTTGATGTCTAGCTCCCTTAGGAGCTGGGGGAAGGGAGTGAGAAAAAAATTTGAAACACAAGGTTTTGCAAGAAGGAATATTGAAAATTATCTATGCATGTGTTTTGAAAATAAAAAGCTTTTTTTTTATTTTAAAGGATATTTTAGGAAAAACATTTAGAAGGTCTGGACCTTGATTTCTTGGTAAGGAAACTTCCTTTGCTAATTCAATCCAGCACTTTTTTTTTTTAATACTTTGAAGTTTGCCAGAATTATGGAGACACTAAGAAATCAAATGAGTTGACCAGGATGACACAGTCAATATGTATCAGAGGAAGTATCTGAACCCAGGTTGTCCTGATAAATGTAAATAAATGTAGTTTTTTTTTTTTTTTTTAAACCACAACTATAGTTTTATCTGTGTGGGAATCTTGTGGTGTAGAAACTTCCTTCCACTCATATGTGGCAACACACTTAGAGTCTCCCAGAGTTGCCTGGAACCCCGAGAGGTTCTATTATTTGCCCAAAGTCACACAGTCAATCTGTGTCAGAGGAGGAACACCAAGCCAATTCTTCCTGCCTCCGAGTCCGACCTTCTAGTCCTTATGCTATTCTGGCTCTCTGCACAAAAATTAATAACATTGGTGATTAAATTGATTCTCGGGAATGGAAAAGAGAAAATTAGCACTTGGTGTGCTGTGGGCATCTGAGTAATTTGGCAAATTGTGAAAAATGTCATTTCAGGTTAATTTAAATGTGGCGAGGCAGAATAGCATAGCAAATCGTTCAGAACTGGAGGGATGGCTGCCTCTTTTCATAATCCTTTTGGCATACAACCACAGCTAGCTGCTATTGTTCTAGAGTTCACTTCAGTCCAGCAAGTATCTACCATGTGCCAGCCACTGGGCAGACACTAGAGAGAAGTGTAAAAGTGATGTAGTTCTTGCCCTTAAGGAACTTAATCTCTACTAGGCAGAACCTTGTGCACAAATAAATACCCAAATACCATTGCTAGATTTGACTGGTCAATAAACTCCCATGGCTCCTATTACCTCCAGGAATAAATACAAAAGTCTTTCATCCCCCAACCCAGTCCTATCTTAGTATCCACCTTGTATTCTTTGACCCAGGGACCCTAAGTCTCCTGGCTGTTCTGGGAACCAGACACTCCCATCTCTCAGCTTTGGGTATTTTCTCTGGCAGTGTCCCATCCCTAGAACTCTATCTCCTCCACTCTGACTACTGACCTCCCTGGCTTCCTTTAAGTCCCAACTAAAGTCCTGCCATCTACAGGAAGCCTTCTTTAACTCCTCTTATTTCTAGTGCTTTCTCTTATAAAATCATTTCCTGGGGGCAGCTAGGTGGGGCAATGGATCTAGCACTAGCCCTGAAGTCAGGAGGACCTGAGTTCAAATGTGGTCTCAGACACTTAGCACTTCCTAGCTGTGTGACCCTGGGCAAGTCTCTTAGCCCCAATTGCCTCAGGGAAAAAGAATTGACTATTTATCTTGTCTGTAGCTTGCTTTAGATATATTTGTTTGCATATTGCCTCCCTACAATAAATAGATCATAAGCTCCTTGAGGACAGGGATTGTTTTAGCTCTTTTTATATCTGCAGCACACAGCATAGTTCCTGGCACATTGTAGGAACTTAATAAATGTTTATTGATTGATTTTTTTTAAACAAGTGATTATTTGTTTAGAGCCAATGGGTGATCAAGCTTTCCTTTCTATATGACACATACAGAAAGATGAACCTTGACCTTCTAGCCCTAGGACTGCCCCAGTCCCCTACCACTGTCTAAAGGTCCTTATTGCTTTCTCCTCTTCTCAAGGGGACCATTTCCTTGTTGAAAATGGGCCAATTCTTGATGCATTCTAGCTTGAACTACATGTCTAAAATAAAACTCATTAGCTTTCCCCTTAAACCCTCCCCTCTCCAGCATCACTGGCCAGACTTAGGACTTTAGTGTTACTCTGGGCTCCTCTCCCTTATTCTCTTCAATCCAATCTGTCTTCAAGGATTCTCATTTTTGCCTTCATAATTTCCATAGTATGTGTCCTGTACCATTGATTCCTACAGATAGCTCTCTCACACTCCAAACTCAGACTCTTCCAATAACCTGCCTCATGTCTTTCCCCCTCTGTCTATCCACTATTTGGCCATCAAATTGATTTGCCTAAAGTGAAGGTGTAGCTCTGTCACCCTTCCCCTCACCTAATAAACTCCTTGTGGCTCCCTATTACTTTCAGGATCACATATAAAGTTGTCTGTTTAGATTTTAAAACCTTTAATCTCCTGAGCCTTTCCTACCTTTCTAGTCTTAAGCTTTGTTTCCCTTCACAAATTCTGTGGCCCAAATCTTGCCCTTCCTCATACACTCTGGTGTCCTCCATGTTTAGAATACCTCTCTCCTCATCTCTATTTCCCTGATCCCTTCAAGATTCAGCTCAAATAATATCCCTGCAAGAGGCTCTTCTAGGTCCTGTTGCTTTAATATCTTTCCCTCTGAGATTACTTCCCTAGAACTACTGCAGAGATAGGGAAGTTCTTTTATATTGTTGTTTATCCTTTGTTCTCGAAGAAAACCTTGATATCAAGGAGGGGATGCCATGACATGCAAGGGGATTGGATGTGAGGGAGGGAGGGATGGATGGACAAGGTCACCTCATTTTCCCCTCCAGAGCCAGCTGGGTCCAGTGGCCAGCTAGAGAGCAAGATGACTGGAGATGGCCCTGGATGCAGTGGGAAACCCTGGGCTTTTCAAGCTCAGGTCTTTAACAATCTCAGTTTGACTGGGGCCACACCCATTTAGCGCTAGGTAGCAACTGAGGCAAAGAATGGCCTCTGTGTAGTTAGTTATTTGAATATTGAATCCCAATTAGACTTCAAGCTGGAATAGGACTTTCAGGCCATGTAATCCCCCTCCCCCTCTTGGTTCTAAAGTCATAGTGTTATAGATCTAGAGGCAACAGAGTTACCAAGATCATCTAATCCATTCCTCTTCCATTTTACAGGTGAGGAAACAGGTCTAGAGATGTGAAATCAGCAAGTCAAATCAACAAGAATTCATTAACTACCTACTATGTGCTAGGCACTGGGCAAAACACTAAATACAGAGAAGAGCAAATATGTATTTTTAATACATTTAAAAATACAAAGTATTTTTTAAAATTACATATGAAAACAATTTTTAACATTTTTTAAAAAAAACCCATGTTTTTTAGACATGTTTTATTGAGACAATAAGCAATCTGATATAGGTTATATATGTTTTGTTTTTCTTTTATCCCCAATTCTTAGCACAGTGTCTGGCACATAAGCAGGCACCTAGTTAGGGCACATAGTAGGTGTCTAATAATGTCTCAGTAGCTAACATCCCCACTGTCCTAGACCTTTACCATGTTGTTTAAATTGGTGCTTCAGTATGCCTTTATAAGGTTGTTTCAGGTCCCTCACTTGCCGCCCACATATCTGCGACAGCTCACACTGCAGCTGTTTGGGAAAATCTGCTTTGCCATCCACTCTCTGCCCACATGTTCATCCCAGTGGGTCTGTGTGGAAATGATTGTTGTTTTGGAGCTGCTACTGCAGTCCTACAGTGGGTACCCAGGGTGTCCCCAAGCAATCCTTCTGTCCCAGGAACCGGGAGATGTTTTTCTAGGATTTGAGGGTCCCCCTCCTCCATTGCCTGATTTCTTGTATTTACAGTGAAAGAAAGATGGCTAATTTAGTAAATGGAGTCTCCTGGTTGGAACTGGGAGTCTGAGCATTCTCTGGAGATGAAAAGCACAGGTTTACTGAGGCAGAACTGACAGGAGCCATCATTCAAAATGATCCCTTTGCGGGGAAGGGCTGTATTCTTCCATTTGGGATATCACAGCACCACAGACTTCAAGCTGGGAATAGGATTTTCAGGCTACAGTGCTCTACCTCCTCCTCTTAGGTATAAAGTCATAGTGTTAGAGATTTAGAGGCAAAAGAGTTCCCAGAGATCATCTAGTCCCTCCGTCTCCCATTTTACGGGTGAGGAAACTGAGCTCTAGAGAGGTGAAAGCAACAAGTCAAGTCAACGAGAATTTATTAGCTACCTGCTATCTGCCAGGCTCTGGGCAAAACACTGAATAGATGGAGAAGAGCAACTAGGGTCCCTGCTCTTAAGAAATTCACAGTTTAATGGAGATGGAGGGGGAGGGGGAGACCGGGCAGTGTTCAGTATAGTTCATTTATACTATAGTATAGTACAATTCAATATAGTTACTATGTAAATACATTATATACTGTGTATGCACATTATACACTATGTATTCACACCATACACTGTGTCTACATACTATACTCTGGAGACATAAAAATGACTACGGAGGGACAGGAGCTGATGGGAGAATTTGGAGGGGGTCCAAAAACACAACAAGCCTTTAGCATTAAGGGCCATAAAAATGGCTTCTGGTAGAAGGTGGGAGAAAAACCTACGCACTTTAAAATACCAGCTCAATGCTGCACCTTGAAGAAAGCCAAGGAAGGAGGGGGAGAATTCCAGGCCTGGGCTCAGCCAATGAAAACGCCCCAGTTATGACGTGATTAGTCCTGCAAGAAGGCGGGGCTAGACAGGCAAGAAGCCAGTGTCACTCAACTTTGGAAAGAGCCAATAGGAGCAAAATGTAAGGAGACTGCAGAGGCAGGGAGGAGCCCTGCTATGCAGGGCTTTAGAAACCGGGCAGATTTTATGTCAGATCCTGGGTCCTAGGGGAACCGTTTTAATTTATTGAGCAGGGAGGTGGCGTGTGTGGAACTGCCCTTGAGGAAAATCAGTTTTAAGAGCTGAGTTTAATACATAGGAGTCTGGGCCGAGGAAACCAATGGGAAGCCTGGTCCAACAGCCCCGGGGGTTGAGATAATGAAGGCTGGCTGTGGGGTGGGGGCGATGCCAGATTAGATAAGGGAGTATAGACGAGGCACAGTTCTAGAAACAGGACTTGGGCACAGATTGCACTTGGAGCTGGGGAGAAACTTCCCCGGGATCATACATTTAGTAAATGTGGGATTCGAACTCGCTCCCACTGACTTGGGACTCCTTCCCCTGCCCCCTCACTATAGTGCTTCTCTGCTCGGAGAGTCACAGGCTGCCAACTTTGTGCCCAACCTTCTAGCACTACCAGAAAACCATTTGGGAAATGGTGGCTTTGGGGAGCCACAGTAATTCACAGAGATGAGCTGCTGAGGGTAGCAGGGCAGGGGTGCAAGATGAGGTTGTGGAGGACGCAGCCTCCCTGATAAAATTTGGGATTCATGAACTCCTGAAGCAAGTTGGTCAGCCAGGAAGTACTGATTTGCCATTCTAATGACTGAAGTCTGGGCTATTCCCTGAGTGGGATCAGATCTAATCTGTATTAGGAAGCACATGGCTAAAGCTCTCCAGGTCCCTGGTGAATAAAACTGTATCAATTGTAATAATTTACAATTACATTGTAATTACAGTAACATACAGTTTCAAGTGGATTATGTACTTGGAGTCTCCCAAGAGCCCAGGAAGGTTGGTACTACTGGGATTATTCTCCCCATTCCTATAGGAGGCAACTGACGTCCAAAGAGTCTGCACCTGCCTTGGGGGGGCTCGCAGTTTAAGGGAGAGACAATATGCAAACAACTCTGAACATACAAGTTATATCCAGAGAAGGCAATCTGACAGGGGAAGGCATTAGCAACTGGGGAAGGGAGAGGGCAGAGAGATTTTGGGCTTGTCCAGAGTCAGACAGCTAGAGGATGAACTGAGATTTTCCTGACTCTGAGGTCAGGATCCCTCTCAAAATTAAAAAAAAAAAAAAGATATCGATGATCTCTAATTTATAATAGCTAGAATTTAAATGTTTCCTGATTTTCATTCCCATCCTCTATTTCTTAACTCTGTCCATGAAAGCATTAAAATACCTCCCACCACTAAAAAGAAAATTATATGGCAACATACAGGTATTCAAGCAGAGAACAGTTTGAAGGGAACATCTGTCTTTACCTTGTAGTCAAATATGAAAGGTAATTATGCTTTGAATGAATTGGGGGGCTTGACAATGATATTTCCCGTGCTTCCTCTTAGGGTACTCCTGAGCTCTGCTTGGAAAAAAAGCTCCTCTGTAGGTAACCATGGTTTCTGGCTTCAGGGACCTGGTCAGGAACCATTTTAGGAGATTGTATTCTGTTTCAGCAGAGTCACAAAATGGGAGAGAGCTGGAAGGAAGCCCAGTGACCACCTAGATCTGAAAAATGACTGCAGCACAATAATAATAGCTAGTTTTTCTAGAGCACCTACTATGTGACAGGCACCGTGCTGAACACTTTACAGACATCATCTCTTTTGAGTCTCACAACAACCCTGGGAGGGAGTTACTTTTTTTATTTTATTTTTATTACCCCCAGTTTATTATTTTTATTCTTATTACCCCTAATTTACATTTGAAGAAACTGAGGAAGGCTGAGGTCAAGTGATTTACACAGCTAGTAGGTGTTTGAGGTCAGGTTTCCTGAGACCATTTCTTCCAGACCTGTTTTTCTACTCTCTGCTGCCTTCCCCAAATAACCAACCCCCTCTTGAAGCCCTGAGAAGGGGCATCCACTGCCTCCAGAAGCATCCCCCCTTGGCCAGTGGAATGGTTGGGAAGTGCTTTCTGCCATCACGCCTAAATCTCACTCTGCACCACCATCCCCCTCAAATCCTGAGTCTGAAGGTCCCCAAGAAGCCACCTCAGTTCACAGAGGTTTATGTCATTGTTTCTGGAGCCATCCCAGGGGTTTGCAGAGAAAGGTGCACTCTCCAAATCCAGTCTCATCCTGCACTTCCCTCCCAGGCCCAGATCACTGCAGAGTCAGGGAGGCTGTTGGCCCCTGCATTTTCCCAGATGCTTTGGCAAAATTATTATGGGCTTGGCAGCCTCTCTTCTACCTTTCCAATTCCCCATCTGCAAATGCTCACATCTCCGTTCCTGTGTGCCTAACTTGGGAGTGAAGTAGATACCAGGGGAGCCTATTGAGGGGGATAAGATGATTTAACTTCCCTTAAATCACAAAGCGAGCTGCGACTGATAGATTTCTGGAAACCACTCATATGTGTACAGAAACTGAAGTGTTTTTCTCTTTCCCTCTAGCTCTCTCCCTCTCCCTCCCTCCTGTCCTCTCTCCCTCTCTTCCTCCCTCCCTTTTCCTCTAGCTGTCTCCCTCTCCTTCTCCCTCCCAGCCTCTTCTTTTAACTCTCTCCTTCTCCCTCTCTCTCCCTCCCTCCCTTCCTCTCTTCCTCTCCTTTTTTCTCCCTCTTATTTTCTTCCTCCTTCCCCCCTTTTTGCCCCCCCCCCGTTCTCTCTCTTTTTCTGTCTCTTCTCTCTTTCTGTCTGTCTCTGTCTGTCTCTATCTCTCTGTTCCTATTCTCTTTCTGTTTCTGTCTGTGTCTCTTTTTCTTTTTCTCTCTGTCCCTGATTCTCTCTTTCTATCTGTCTCTTGTCTGTCTGTCTGTCTCTCTTTTTCTCTCTGTTCCTGTCTCTTTCTATTTCTGTCTATCTGTCGTTTTCTTTTTCTCTGTCCCTAATTCTCTCTTTCTGTCTATCTGTTTGTATCTGTCTGTCTGTCTCTCCTTTTCTCTCTGTTCCCGTCTGTCTCTTTCTGTTTGTCTGCTCTTTTTCTTTTTCTCTCTGTTCCCGACTCTCTGTTTATCTATCTCTGTCTCTTTTTCTTTTTCTCTCTCCCCCTGACTCTCTCTTTCTGCCTGTCTCTCTCTGTCTGTCTTTATCTCTCTCTTTTTCTCTCTGTTCCTCTCTTTCTGTCTCTGTTAGTCTGTCTGTCTCTATCTCTTTTTCCCCTCTGTTCCTCTCTCTCTCTCTCTATTTTTATCCTGTCTGTCTGACTCTCTCTTTTTCTGTCTCTGCCTCTCTTGTCTCTCTCTTTTTCTCTCTGTCCCTATCTCTTTTTCTCTTTCTGTCTCTGTCTGTTTCTATCTACCTCTTTTTTCTCTGTCCCTGACTCTCTCTTTTTCTGTCCTTGTCTGTCTGTCTCTGTCTGCCTGTTTCTCTCTCTTTTTTCTCTGTCCCTATCTCCCTTTGTCCATCTATCTGTCTCTGTCTGTCTCCATGTATCTGATCTTTTCTCTCATCTGTCTCTACTTCTGTTTTGTTCCTCTCTCTCTCTTTCTCCCTTTCTTCCCTCCCTTCTATACTCTCCTCTCTCCTCTCCTTTCTTTCTTACCTTAGAGAGAGATTGATACACAGAAAACAATATATTTATGTTTGTTTGTATGCGGTGGTGGGAAGGAGGGAACAAGAGAGGATGAGAGAGTGAAAAGAGGGAGAGGGAAGAGAGAGAAAGAGAGGAAAGAGAACAGGTGAGGGAGGGAGAGACAGGCAGACAGAGAGAGAGAGAGAGAGAGAGAGAGAGAGAGAGAGAGAGAGAGCACACAGACAGAGAGAGAGCACACAGACAGACAGACACGCACGGGGGAGGGAAGTGGAAAATCCATAAGTCTGAGTTGTTTTTTCAATGATTCATTTATCCTAAAAGTAAAAGGGTTGGCAATGGGAAGTATTTACACTGGAAGTGCTACAACATGTTTGCAGAATAGTCATCCATTTTGCTTTGCAGGCTCATCTGGGCTTGCATCTCCCTTTGAGAAGTTTGTGCTGGGGAGGGGGCTCTCCCAGCCCTAGCCCTGGTGCAGGAGCAGTCACGTTCTAGGCTGCTCTCTGATTAAATGCATGACGTCACCTGTGCAAGAAAGAGAGGCTAAAATACCATCTTCCTGTTCTCCACAGTGGTGCTTAATCAAACAGGAAGCCTATAAAGTGAGCCTGGCGTCATCCTTGTTCTTTGCGGGGCTGCTCATTGGAAACATCACCTTTGGCCCATTATCAGATAAATTTGGCAGGAAGCCAGTGTATTTGACAGGTAAGAGATTCAAAGGAGTTTCTTTTTTTTCTGAAATGTCCTTTCCACAGAACAACTAGTAGGCCGATGGATGGGATGAGGACTGAGTACATGAATGAATAAATCAGAGAATGAGAAAGCTTTTATTAGGTGCTTGTTATGTGCCTGACACTGTGCTGGGGCACTGGGGACACACTGCCTGGCCCTTAATAGCTCTCCTTATGAAGTTGTGGGGACACGGGGTTCAGGGGAAGGCCTTAGGTCCTATCTGGGGTTCAGTCAGGGAAACGGGGTGTCTTCCTCAGGAAATAGGGTTCACGGTCCCATTCCTGGCTTTCAACATTTCTTAAGATGGATCTTGAGAGATTGGCGTGGCTGCTGGGAGTCTGAGGCCTCTGTCTGTCTAAGGTTTATAAGCTTAGGGCATCTTGACATAATGTCAGAGGATGGGCATGTCAAGGAGAATTCCTGTGAGACAGGTCCAGTGCTTCAGGAACCATGGAGACAGGAATCAAATAAAGGCAAGAGAGAAGATGCTGCTTTTTCATCCTTGGGAGGAAAGTGGGTATCAGGGTTTTGACCATATAGAAGTTATTATAGGGGAAAAACAGGATTAGAGCGATCCCCACATTCCTCAGCCCTTAGTCAGGTTGTCCCACTGAAGAGGAATATTTCTGAGCAAGGGAGTGTCCCTTTGGTTGATGATAATGGGGTGTAGGACCTGATGTGTTAATTGTGTAAGCTAGGACCCCAATAGTGAAGGGACACACCAGGGCCAAATGTTTGCAAAAAACAAACAAGCTAAAATCATCTCTGCCCTCAAGAGTTTATATTCTGGTAGAGGGAGATAGCTCAGAGAAAGGAATGGTAACTGTGGAGGAGTGTTTTGGACAGGGTGGAGACACAGAACAAATGATCAATCCCTCTTTTTTAGGATTGGGACTGTTGATTTCTTTGCTCCCATCAGAGCTGGATTTGGAAGTGAGAGAAAGGTTCACAGGTGCATTGACCTGACACTCCCCATGGCTGGGGAGTGATATGATGAGTAAGATAAGGAGAAAGCTTGTGACTCATGTTGAACCTGTGGTCTTTTGAAACTTCCAAATCTTTTTCAAATCAATTGCTATCTAGTCAGAGCTTGCCCATCTTGTACTTGTGAAGCTGATTTTAAAAAAAAGAAAAAAATGTGTTCCTAAAGGCTCCTGATGGAAAATGCTGTCCACATGCAGAGAAAGAACTGGTGGAGTCTGAATGCAGGCTTATTTATTTATTTATTTGGGTAGCTTTTTCATTTTGTTCTCTTTCTTCTCTTACCACATGACTAATATGGAAATGTTTTTCACAATTGTATATATACAATACCAAATCAACTTGTTTACCATTTTAGGGAGGAGGGAGAGGAGAGAAAGAGGGAGAAAATTTGCAACTCATAATTTCACTTATTTATTAATTAAAGCTTTTTATTTTCAAAATATATGCATGGGTAATTTTTCAACATTGACCCTTGGAAAACTTTGTGTTCCAAATTCCTCCCCTTTCCCCCATCTCCTTCTCTAGATGGCAAGTAATCCAATATGTCACAATTTTATTCTTCAAAATGTTAAAAATTGTTTTACATGTAATTGGGGGAAAACTCCACTATTTAAAATGGGAATTAAAAAAAATCCAAATGTAGAAGCTTAGCTGGAGAAGGATATAGCAAATCACTCCAGTATCTTTGCCAAGAAAACCCCAAATGGGGTCATAAAGAATCAGACCCAACTCAACAACAACAGTAGCAGCAACAGAATCTTGTTTATTTTTTGTTTTATCTTTATCTTTTCTTTTCTTTTCTTTTTTCTTTCTTTCTTTTTTCTTTTCTTTTCTTTTTTTTTTTTTTTTTTACTAAATTTCATTATATTTGGTTGGATCCTATGTTCCAACCCACTGAAATTTTTTTGGACATTGTCATCCACTATTAGAGGTAGCCATTATCTACTGCAATGAAGTCACTGGTCAGGGACTGACTTTAGACCACCTTCATCAGTGAATGGGAGATGCAGGTCATCATCAATAGCTAATTAGAAGGCAGCATTCCCTTTTTCTGATACTGTAATCATGTTACTTCTGTCAGAGGGAATTGATAGGACCTTTGAATGTTTAATTAGGTGTTACAAGTCAGCTGGTATAGTCAGTCATAGCAACTGTCATTGTCATTATTTGCTTTTCTATCATGATATTAGGAGAACCAATTTCCTTCCAATGAACTCAAAGGTTTTAGGGAGGGAGATGGTATGTGGGAGAAAATAAGGGAGATAACAGGGGACAAAATCTTGCTGTCTGAAATTTTTTTTACAGGAAAGATTTAAAAAAACATTCCAGGGCTTCTTCTTAAAATCCTAATAATTTTTTGGCTTGTTTTGAAATTTCTATTTATACATTTAAACCATGATGTCATTTGGTCATCCCTTCTTCCTACCCACTTCCAAACCTTTAAAAAATGACTTTTAAATGTTGACACCTTCATAAACCAAGTGAATTGGGATGTAGGGATTTTCATTAGCTCATCGCCAGAAAGGATGATAATAAAATGTGGATTTATATTCACTTAAATTGTTGGTCACTTCCTACCAATAGACTCAGAATGTCTTTGCAAGGCGTCTCCATAGCAACTGGTTCACTTACTTCTGTTCCCAACTGAGACAAATTGGGCTGGACTCTTAGTGTGAATGAGCTCGAATTAGTTTAACCCCCCGATTTCACAGTACCCAAATGGATATAGTTTTACTCTCTTTACTTAACATGTCTCTGGATGTTGTAATAGCTTCCATGGAAATTAAAATCTACTGGACATACAAACCTGATGCTGATATTAAAATACAAATGTCTTCCAAAGGACTTCAGGGTTTCTGGTCTGATCAGTGTCTGTATTCCTTTCACCAATGATGATTGTTGTCTATGTTCTCCCCTAGATTCTCCATAGAGGAACCACCCAACATATTAGAAGTCTTCCCTAGTGCTTTTAATTTTTAAAGGTGACAATATGCTCCTTGGGCTGTCCATTTAAGATCCCTCACTTTTGTCCCTTGATCAGCTCATCAACTATTCAATCCTCCATCTTTTTAGTCATGTCTCTTACATTCATTTCTGACCATGGCATCAATGGAAACCCATCACGTGTCTCTTTATTACTTTTGGGCTTTACATGCACACATGCTAACACACACAAATATACCAAAAAAAGGTCTATATCTTTTTAAAGGGAAGAGGTTTTTTCCTTATTTTTCCAAACCTTGCTTATTACATAAAGTTTTTCTTGATCTCTTTGTTAGTGCCTTTCTTTCCTAATAACCTTGTATTTATATTCTTAATCTACTTATCTATATGGATAAGTCTTCATTGATAGGATGTAAATCCCTTGAGAACAGGACCTGTCTCAATTTTGTCTTTGTCTGCCCAGCATTCAACATCCTGCCCAATATGTGGTAGGCATTTAATAAATGCTTATTTATTAAAGTTGATGATTCTACAAGTTTTTGTTTTCAGTTCTACAAATTTCTCACAGATATGCATGGACAATCAGATTATATGGTCCTAGGAGTATTGACCATTATATGGTCAGTGGAACATAGAATGAGTCCAGTGGGATAATACATTTCAAGCTAGAATGTGCCTCAGAGTTCAACCATTCATTTTACAGATGAATAAACTGGGGCCCAGAGAGGTAAAGGGCTGCCCAATGGCCGCATAGGGAGTAAGTCAATTGTAAAGCTAGAATTCAAACCCAGGTCCCCTCATTTCAGACCCAATCCTCTTTTCACTGCTTCTCCTTCAAGGCCCTTTTAATGTCCCTTTCATCGTTAATTCTTTGGGCCAATGGATTCATCTAAACTTGTCATTGTACCCAAAGATATAAAACACAGTCCTTATATCCTCAGACCCTCCATGACCTTTAAGGTCCTTTAAAATCTACAAAGCATGTTAATTAACTAGATTCCACAGGAGTTCTGGGTATATCAAAAGCTGAACCTTGACTAAATACTATCATTTCCCTGAGCAATCTCTTCAAGACTGAACATCCTTAATTCCTTCAATCACTCCTTCTATGACATGGACTGAAGACCCTTTGCTATGTTGGTAGCCTTCCTTTGCAAATTCTTCTGCCTGCCAGTGGCTTTCCTAGATTGTGACCCACAGAACTGAATACAGTCTGACCAGGACAGAGGACTGAGAAATGACAGCCTCCCCAGTCCTGGGCATCAAACTGTTCTTGAGGCAGCCCATGATCAAGTTAACCTTCTTAACTGCTGTGTATCACTGTTGACTGCTAGTGAGCTTACAATCCATTTTTAGAGAGGAGAAAAGAACAGAAATGCCTGCAGATTCCATGTGAAAATGCCAAATGTGCCCAAGTTTCCTGTTTTTCAGATCTTTTGGAGATGGGGGTGGGAATGGATTGAAGTATCCTGTGGTTAATATTTTTCATGCTTTTTGTGTGTGTGTGCTTATTTCCTGTTTGCAACCAGAATTGCTCGAAGGAGACCAAAAGAAATTAATATCCTTAATTTTTTTTCCTTTTGGGGGAGATGGTTGGATGTGCATTGTAAAGTCTACAGTTCAATACTTGAATCTTGCCCCCTACTAAATGATTATTGTCTGGTTCATGACCCAAGGCAAGACTCAAACTAAGAATTCCTTCTTTGTTTTAGAGTTCCCTTCCCTATTCCAATGGTATCCTCTTTTGAAAGAGTTCTTTTTCACATTTTTTAGTTAGTTGTGCACATTTGTTATTTGACTGACTTCCTGGGCTTTGATCCAGCTCAGTTTAACTTTGTTTATTGGGTCTCAATCTTCTTTTGAAATGGATGACTTTAAGAACATTCTGATTTTTGAGTATCCTCTTTAAGTGTTTTCTGGCCCAAACCATTTTTATATTTCCCTCATTTTCAGCTTCCACAATTCTCTTCTCACCAAGCTCCTAATCCTATTCCCTAAAAAAAAAAAAGTTTTTTCCCATTTTATCTATTTTTGTACATAATTATATTTTAATTGTCCTCCCTCATTCATTCATAACATTTGTCATCCTTTTTTAAAAATAACTTTTTATTGACAAAATAATGGGTAATTTTTTACAACATTATCCCTTGCACTCACTTTTGTTCCGACTTTTCCATTCCCTCCCTCCACCCCTCCCCTAGATGGCAGGCAATCTTGTACATGTTAAATATGTTATAGTATATCCTAGATACAATAGATGTGTGCAGAACTGCACAGTTCTCTTGTTGTACAGGAAGAATTGGATTCAGAAGGTAAAAATAACCCGGGAAGAAAAACAAAAATGCAAATAGTACACATTCATTACCTAGTGTTCCTTCTCTGGGTGTAACTGATTCTGTCCATCATTGCTCAATGGGAACTGAATTAGATCTTCTCTTTGTTGAAGAAATCCACTTCTATAAGAATACATTCTCATATAGTATCATTGTTGAAGCATATAATAATCTCCTGGTCCTGCTCATTTCACTCAGCATCAGTTCATGTAAGTCTCCCCAAGCCTCTCTGTGTTCATCCTGCTGCTCATTTCTGTTCTGCTATTCATACAGAACAATAATATCTCATAACATTCATATACCACAATTTACCCAACCATTCTCCAATTGATGGGCATCCATTCATTTTCCAGTTTCTAGCCACTACAAAGAGGGCTACCACAAACATTTTGGCACATACAGGTCCCTTTCCCTTCTTTAAGATCTCTTTGGGGTATAAGCCCAGTAGTAACACTGCTGGTTCAAAGGGTATGCACAGTTTGATAACTTTTTGGGCATAGTTCCTAATTGCTCTCCAGATGGTTGGATCCATTCCCAGTTCCACCAACAATGTATCAGTGTCCCAGTTTTCCCACATCCCCTCCAACATTCATCATTATTTTTTCCTGGCATCTTAGCCAATCTGACAGGTGTGTAGTGGTATCTCAGAGTTCTCTTAATTTGCATTTCTCTGATCAGTAGTGATTTGGAACACCCTTTCATATGTCATTCTTTTCTTAAAAATATTCTCTCTTCCCTACCCAATTTAGCTAAAATTCCCTTCCCCCTTAATTTCTGCCTCAGGTCGTAATCTCAGAGAGAAATTATGGCTAGATTGGAAACTCGCACAGGACAGGGACCCTATCATTTTCCTTGCCTTCTAGATACTTGATTAGAATAGGCACTTGCATGTTTGAATAAACAAGTGTTAGCCTTTATATTTAGCATTTAATAAATTTTAATTTAACATTTGTACTAAATATAAATAAATATAATAGATAATGTATAAAATATATTAAGATAAAATTATATTAATAAAATAATAACAATTTAACATTTAATAATAAATAGTTAGCATTTAAGGTTTACAAAATATGATCTTGTTTAGAGAAATATGGTCTTGTTCGACCCTCACACAACCCTGGGAGGCAGATGCTAATATCCCCCTTTTACACACGAAGAAACAGAAACAGAGATTAATTGACCTGCCCAGGGTCACATAATCAGTAAATGGTGGAAATTATATTTGAACTTGGGTCTTTTTTACTCTATCCAATGCTCTATCCACTTTACCATCTATTTGACTCTATGACTAACTCAAGATAATAGAGTGCTTAACTTGGTGAAACTTCCCCAAATTTGTTTATATTCGAGTTTTTGATATTTTAGTTTGGTATCTAATACTTCCTAGTGAAAGTTACTAGAGCCTATGCTAAAGACTATTTTCCCCATCCCAAATAGATTTTCTTTTATGAAAGGCAGTGAAGCAAAATGGATAGACAGCTGGTTTTGGAACTGAGCTAAATAGTAAGCCATCCTCAGAAGGCAGGAACAGCAGCCACAGTAGTGAGCAAAGCAGGTTCTTCCATGAGCAAAACTAGGTCAGAAACTATAGAAAGCAAGGCTCCTGTGCTTAAAATAAAGGGATTCCCAGACAGTGTGGGTGCCATGTCTTCTGTGGTGAGTGGGAGGAAAGCAAGTGAGTATTCCAACATTAGGAGCCTCTTCACACTTTCCAATCTGTGCTTGGGGGATTGGAGAGACCAAGGGGGTTTGGGTGGGGAGATTAAATCCCGTGGTTATATTTCTATGGGTTAAAGTTAATCCTAGGTAATACCGCTGTTTTAGGATGCTTCCATAAGATAGTTAAATATTTTTTTCCTTACTATACACAGAAGCTTGAGTAATTAGGAAAGAGTGGAGAAGAGAATGAAAGGGAGGAGTTTTCTAAACAAGATGGGAGTATCACATTCTTGGTCTGATTAGATAATCCATCCCAACCACCAAACTAAGAAAAGAATAGCACTGATGAAAGGCTTGGAGCAGGAAGTGGGTGGCAGAAAACTCTTTGAGATCCTTAGAGAAGTAGATGAGACTCTGTGGCTTATTCCAGAGTGACTTCTAGTGTTGAATGGCACCCATGACATTTGGGCTGAATGTTGGGGTTGCCAACAGCTCCTGGCTGTTGGACAGGACCAGGGACAGGTCACAGGGCTCCTTCTACCACTTTTAGAGAACTCTAATTGTTCTATTAACCCTAAATTTGCCTCTCTTCAATTTGAACCATTTGCTTCTGGTTCTTTCTTCTGAGACTGAATACTTGAAGATTTTCTTTCCTCTTCTAGCCTTTTCTTCTACAGGCCAAACCTTCCTACATCTTTCAACCCTTCCTCCTCTCCATTTCCACCCCTACACACATCCCTTTTGACCTTTGGCTCTAGGCACAGTAAATATATCAATTGCTTCTGGAAGTGTGTCTGTTGGCTGCTTTCTGGATCAACTCATCCTCCCTGTGACTTCCTTGACATTCTTTCTCTGGTCACTATTGCCTTCTCCTACTAGAACATAAACTCCCTGAGAGTAGGAACTTTCTCATTCACAGTAGCTTCATCAATGCTTTTACATCCATGTCTGTAGTATGAACTCCAGGCCCCTCAGCATTCTGTTTTCCCAGCCATGAACATTTGCTTGTCCATCCTATCCATATCAAGATAGGATAATACCACCCTATTAGGATTTTACCTATTAGATATTACCATCCTATCCTAATATCCAGCCTAAAAAAGAATATGGTATCCCAGGGATAGTATCAAAAAAGTATAGACTGAGGGATTATCATCTCCTTATTCCTGGTTGCCACATTTCCATGAATGATCATCACTGAATAAAGGCAATGCTCATCCCAAAGAAATCAAGGATTTGTGAAGGACTAAAGTATATGGGCATTTGGCATCTAATCAGTGTTTCTGCTTTACATGTGAGCATGACATGAAGTGATAATTATAATGGAAGCATTGAGTGGTAAGCCAAACACAGGAACAGCACTTCCTTGAATTGAAATGTATGATAGAAGAGATATATCAACCTCATTTCCCAGAATCATTTGATTTCCTATGAAAATCATTTAATCTTTTCTTTTTTTCCCAATAGTATTTTATTTTCCCAAACATATGTAGATATGTAGATAATTTTCAACATCTATTTTTGGAAAACTTTGTGTTCTAAATTTTTTCCCCTCTTTCCCCTATCTTTCCCCTCCCCAAGACAGCAAGTAATCTCATATAGATTAAAGATGTGTGCTCCTTTTAAACATTTCCATATTTGTCATGTTGTGCAAAAAAAAAAAGATCAAAAGAGAAAAAAAACATGAGAGAAAAAAATGAACAAACAAACAAACAAAAATGGTGAAAATGCTATGCTTATGAATCTACATTCAGTCTCCACAGTTCTCTCTCTGACAGCAGATGGCTAATCTTTTCTTGAAAAATGAATCTAACACTATCTTTTTTTACAGTGTGAAAAAAAGGGGGCATGTTAATCCACTCTTGCCATGGCATAGGTCACGATTTTGCAAGTTGAAGAACAAATTTGGATTTGTTCAACCTACAACTTACAAATAGCTGTAGTTCTACACCTTGACTTGGAAAAATAGCTGGAACTGACAAACACATATTTCCTCTAGAAGCATGTGGTGAATGGTGATTAGGTTCCCAAGTTGGCCTGTATAACCCATTGAACCCCCATGTATTTGTCATGAAAAGCCCAGGGAGTCAAGTCCAATCAGTCCTTAAAATATTTATTAAGTGTTTACCACATGAAAAGCACTCCACTGGTGCTAGAGATACAGAGAAAAATGGACCATAGCCCATGGCCTCAAGCAACTTATACTCTATCAGAAGAAAAATGAGAAAATAATCATAAACATAATAATAACAACATTTCTATATTTCTTTAAAGTTTGCAAAACAATTTGCATATGTAATGTTATTTCAGCCTCCAACATATATTGTAAACATTATTATTCCCATTTTACAAATGGAGAAACAGACTCTGCTTTTGGCCACTGAGGGTAGGGTTTGTAACCCCTCTTTTTTTACTGACTGACAGGATTTTAAACCAGGTTTTCCTGACTTCACATTCAACAGTCTATCTGCTATGCCCCAGGCATTGGGACTATGTGCTTTAGGTGTACTGTCCTTCCCCCTCCTAACTCTCTCTCTGTAAAGTTCCTTTAATTCCATGTTTGGTACCTGTGCCTAATACTTGTGGGTGAGCAAAAATACAGATGTTGCTCTCTGCCCGGGAAGCCCAGGTGAGTTGTAGTTGGGTGGAGGAGGACTGGGAAAGTCAGAGGAGCAGGTCAAAGGGTACCCAGGGAACAGTCAGCAGCCTTAGCATTGAATCATCTCAGTTGGCACTCCAAGACTGCTGCTGATTCTAAAGTACCCCTGAAGGAGGTCAGAGGTCTGCCCTGCTGTGGATAACATGCCACCCAGAGGATTGACTGGACTGCCTGGGTGTGATGAACAGCGTCTTCCCAGTAAGAGATTAAGGGGCACTGGTTTTCCCCGGTCAGAAGTCTGCCATCTCTTACAGCTACATCAAATGCCCAAAGTCCTAAGTGATTTATTTAAATCATAGATTTAAACATGGACCAGACTTTCAAGATAATCTGAGACCAACTCATTCATTCACCGGAGACTCGTACTAGTAATTAAAGAAAACAAATTAAAAAAATTTTTTTTTCATGTTCTTCTAAATGTCCTTTTTCTTATTTCTTCCCTGGCCCAGTCACTGACTCAATCCAGTTTTATTACCTTCACCTTGGATTATTACAAGGGTCTCCTATTTGTTCACCCTGTTTCCAGTCTTTCTTCCTGAACTCTGGCCCCAGCATTCCCCAGCTCCTTGAGTTTCTGCTTGGTTTTTCTTTCTCAAAGTCTCCCCTGCACCATCTAGTTAAAGTAGTTCTCATAAGCTCTAGTTACTAAAGTCTACTGGCTCCTTGTATATCTGGGATCCAATATGAAATTCTCTATTTGGTATTTAAAACCTCCCTATTTTCCAAATTCTTTCTCTACCCTCCCCCATACATTTTGCCATCTATTTACTGAGCTCTCCATGAAGTTCCTTGCAAAAATGCTCTAGTCCCTGAATCTTTGTCTTGTCTGTCCCCCATCCCTGGAGTACTCTTGCTATTGCTCATTCTCTCTTCTGAGTAGGAGCTCCCCAACTTAGCCTGTGTTCTGTTAGTGCTGTTCTAGCCAGACTTCCATTTCCTCTATCTCTATAATATGTCGGGGATTTTTTTTTTGTCTTTGCAGGTCTCTTTTTTGATGTCATTTTGGGCTATATCTCAGCCTTTGCCCCCAATTTCCAAGTCTTTGCCATGTCACGCCTTGGTGTTGGCATTATGAACGGTGGAACGGCCTTAGTATCTTTTGTCTTAACACAAGAATATGTAGGGAAATCATTCTGGGCACTAACAGGTAAGAAAAGCAAAGAGATTCAGTGTTACCATTATTGATGAGCCAGGTGATGATATACTGAACAATTGTTCTGTTTTTCTCCTCACCAATCCTGTGACTTCCCTGCCAACCCTTGTTTCCTTGGCAACGGTTTCCTCTACATGTTGTCCTCTCTCAGTAGGATGCTAGTTCCTTGAGATCATGGACTATTTTGCTTTCTTTCTTTCTTTTTTTTTTATCCCCAGCCTTTAGCTCAGGGCTTGGAACATAGTCGTGCTCGATGGATGTTTTTTTTTCATTTATTCTTTCATTTACTTGTTCATTCATTCATTCAATCACGGAGAGAAGCTAAAGATGGATTTTTATTCATCTTTACAAATTGAGAAGATTGTTCTGGGAGCACTTTTAAATCTGGGACATAAGGAGATTTGCACACAAAGAAGTGGTAGAAAAGACCATTATGGAGGAAATGGAGGCCTGGAATGAGAGACTGCTTGAATGGTGCATCCATTGGTGTTCCTGAAATGCTCAAATAATAGGAACATATCAAAAGTGGTAGATTTTGAAGGATACCTGACAATATAGCTAACACAAAGCCCTCTACTCGTATTATCTCATGAGATCTTTTTAATAAAGCTGTGACATAGCCTGCACCATTATTCTCATATAAACTGAGAGAACAAATTTAGAGAACTCTGTTCGATGACTTGGACAGAGCCAGAAGGCCAGTAAATATCTGAGATAGGATTGAACCCTAGCCTGACTTCAGGCTCAGCATCCTATTCACTGTGTGGATAGGGATGGAAGGCTGATTTAAGAGGACATAGTGGGAGGACTAAACAAAAATGGAGGAAGAGGAAAAGGAAACCTTAGGATGTTTGAGAGAATCAGGAGACAGCAGTTCCCAGTTCCTAGTCCCCAGCAGGCATTTAATCAGTGCTTCCTAGAGAGAACCAAATGATTTCACCCCATGGGTACAGATCCATCCTCAGCAACTTAGTCAATGGTCTTTTCGAGGTGAAGAAGCCGATAAGATTCATTCTCAGGGGGTCACCAGTATCCTGGAAACCAGCTGGTGCATGTACCTTAGAGAACAGCCTTTCCGACTGTGACTCGGTGCCTGGGGAGCACCTCAGTCAGTGTGCCTTTTGCAAGCCTACCCTTGGGGAGCTAAGGGTCACCTCCACCCCACAGGGAGACGTCAGCCCCAAAACAGATCTGAAAAGACAACACATTTAATCTCAGCCTCAGCCCGAAAGCAGAACATGGAGGGGATGGGCCACAGGACACAGCCTTCTCTCTGTTATAGATGCTGAGGCTGAATCTGATCAGGGGGCAGCCCTCCTGAGGCTTGGGACAAGGACTGGGAGACTCCAGGTTTTGTATGCCTTTTGGGGCTGTTGAAAGCCAGGAGTCAGGAAGACATAATGTGAATCCTGTCTAGTTTTCTCAGCCACTTCAACTTCAATTTCCTCATCTGTCAAATGGGTCCCACCTCATAGGGTTATGGTTAGGATCCGATGAGGTAAGATATTTGGAAACGCTGAAGCATAATCTAAATGCTAGCCATTATTATGAAGGGAAAAAGCCTTGTTCAGAACCATGCTGTCCTTTCAAGATCCCCCTTATTTCCTCCCCTGACAATGAACTCTGCCTGCTGAGCTAATAATACATCCTCTTCCTTTCCAATCATGAGGACCATTTTGCTCTTTGGGATGGCGGAGGCTTCATTTTTTTTTAATGACGCACATGATTGATTTCTTGTGCTTAATCCCTCCATACAAAGCCCTGGTTTGCTCTGGCCTGGGAAGGGAGCCTTTTTTTTTCAGTGGATCCCTTGTCTTCGGCAGTTAATTTAAAGCATCCTTCCGTTGAGTTAATGCTTCTGGCTGGGCTAATAACCTTGCAAGGTAATTGAGGTGTCCTTTCCTTTCTCCTCTTCTGCCTCTTTTGCCCACGTGATTCTTGTTGCTCTGAGTCCTTTCTCCGAGTTCTTTGCCCTTCTCTCCGCCCGAACCTCCCACCGAGCAGCAAATTAATATCCCATGAAGCTCATAAAATCTAGAACAATAAAAGTACAAAATCAAATCCTCATGGCTTCCCCTAAGAAAAGCTGTAGGGCATGGCTGATTTCTGGCTTTTGTGTACAAAGAATAAATCATATTGAGGGCTGATGAATGGCCTCAGAGCAAGGGTGCAGACATTTATTCTCCAGCGATCCCCATGAGGTCAAAGCAGGCATTTGTAACAATTCCCATCTTATAGGGGAAGCGACTTGTCTTGGACCATAAGTGGACTTTTTAGATGCTGCCTTGAAGCAATTCAGTTCAGTGAACATTGATTAAACCCCTGCTGGGGGCTAGTCCTAGGCTAGGCTCTGGGCACTTTCATCCAAGAACATAGGCTGTGTGACCATGGCAGGAACCAGCTGTGAGCTTGAATAAGCCACTTAACTTCCTAGATCATCCCTGAAGTCTCTTCCAACATCTATTCCTTCCCAAATAATTATACCCAGTTTAAAAGAGCCATTTATTTCGGATTATGTTTTAGTTCCTATATTTTCTTTTTTTGTTTTATTGGTGCCTTTTGTAAACATCATATTCCCTTCCTGTTATACCCTTCTCCTCACCCACTGAGGTTTTCTATAACATAGAAACAGAGAGTTAAGCAGATGTAACCAACATAGCTACTGTGTCTGACAGTGCTTGCAAGTGCTTAAAAAACTCTCTCTCTCTCTCTCTCTCTCTCTCTCTCTCTCTCTCTCTCTCTCTCTCTCTCTCTGTTTCTGTGTCTCTGTTTCTCTTTTCCTCTCTGTCTCTCTCTTTCTCTCTCTTTCTTTCTCTTTCTCATTGCACCCTCCACCAACATTCTGCATCTGCTGTCTCTGGCTCCTGGCCAAAAAAAACTCATTATGATTTCATTAGTATGAAGCCAATTTTTGAAGCTTTTAAAATCAGACCTTTGATTTCATTGGTCTACCAAAATCTTGGTGAAGGATCTCGCTTAGTGTATAGCCTTGCCTTATGGTCCTTCCTGCAATGCTGAGAAATTGGATGACTAGACTGGCTGTCTACTGTGAATAAGAAGAAGGGAGGAAGTTGTTTGTTTCCATGGCTTGAGACTGATCCTTACAATTTTGCAGAGTTTGGCTACTATTACTTTTATTTAGGGTAGTTCCTGTGTATGTTGTTCTCCTGGTTCTGTTCAGTTTATCCAGCCCTTCCCCCACTTCTCTGAATTAAGGGAATCATAGATTTAGAACTGGTTTAGCAAAGGTTTTCTGGCCCAATGCTTTACCTTGTATTGCTGTCAAGATACAGTTCTATTCCATTACATTCATGCACCAAAATTTGCTCAGTCATTCTCCAATGGATGGGTATCCATTTTGTTTCTGTTTTTTTATTTTTCACAAAGGCTTTACTGCTTCTTCATGTTGCTTTCCTGCAGTATTTTAAGATGACTTTGGGGTTTATTGTTTTCATTTTATTTCATTTTCAGGCTCATTGGCCAACATGACATTTGCCGTGGGCATTGCATTCTATGCCGTGCTAGGGTACTGCATCAGGGACTGGCGTACCTTGGCCTTTGTCTCAAATTCTCTCGGGGTTTTCTTCTTTCTCCTTTCCTGGTAAGTTGTTGGAAGGCTTTGCATGGAAGAAACCAAAGTACAACTTTAAGTTCTCTAATTCTTGGATCTGTTTCTTTCTTTCTTTTTTTTTTAAATGGAAGCTGTAGGACTAGAATGATGCATGGGGAGCACTCTGGGAAAGCTGGCTCCCTTAGTGCCAAATAGTTGTCTCATTGCACTGACGTGCTTGTAACTAATTAATTGGATTTTGTCTCCTGGGGAGATCGCCCACTTTATATTCTATTTTTCCCCCAACCGGACCTTCATATAATTGATGCTGAGAACTCTTGGTGAGCAAACGCCTTCTATTAGCATCTTCTCTGCAGCTAATGAATTGAAGAAATGTCTCAGGCGCTACAAGGTTAAGTGATTTTGTGAGAGTCCTGTAGCCTGTAATAGAGAAAGGATTCAAATTCAGGTTTTTCTGTCTCCAGGTCTAACCATCCATCCATCCATTTTCCATGATACCTTTCCTCCTTGGAGTACCATAGTGGAGGATATCCAGGTCTTTTTGCTCCTAAATATACTACTCTAGGGCTACAAAAATAAAATAGGATTGGAGCTTAAAGAATGGGGTAAAGCCCATTGGCTTTAGCATCAGAAAGCCTGGCTGCCTCTTGCTTCCTGCCTTTGTGACCTTGGACCTCAGTTACCCTCTTAGTCAAGAGAAAGGGTTAGCACGGTTCCTGCCACAGAGTAGGTGCTTAATAAGGTTAAGATGACTCTGAAATTTTTTCCTGCTTTAGAGCTCTTCTTATTCAGAATCTCTCAGCTCAGACTCCATAACAACTAAGACCCTTTACATGACTAGAATAGAGAAGACTTGTTTATGGATGGCTATGGAGGGGATAATTCAGAACTGAGTTTTAGGATGGAAACTTCCCAGGTTACCAAGCAGGGTCCTCTTTATATCTGGTTGCTGGGTTTCCAGATCTGGCAGTGACCCCGAATGGCTTGGGCACTTGTTTATTTTCCCATGACAGAGCAGAAAGCCGAAGTGTCCTTGAAGATCTGCTTGATTTGGAAACACTGGGACAGACAAGCTATTGCTGTTGCTTAGCACTGCCTTGAAATCGGAAATAGCTGATTATTCTCCTGGCTCTGGAAACCAGCTGAGCCCTCCCTCTGTTCTCCAAGTCTGAAAATGCAGGCAAGATGACCTTATAAGCTTATGCCTCTAACTGATTCGTGAAGGAGAAAAGGGAGGCTTGGAGGAAATTGTGTCTGGCTGGAATGAGTTTTCATGGTCTTGGCCCCCCTCCCCCTCTTTCTTTCTTTCTTTCTTTTTTTTGGCAGTCTGCTCCCTGAATCACCAAGGTGGCTGCATTCCCAAGGGGCTGTGGAAAAAGCCGAGGCCATAATGCACTCCATAGCTTGTGGTAATGGAAAAGAGAGGCTGAGGATCAAATTGAAACCACTTGGAGGGTCAGGGAACATCCAAGACTCAGCACCTGGTGTTCTCAATCTTGTGACACACCCAGTTCTGCGCTGGCGGACGGTCATCCTGATGTATGTTTGGTAAGTGAGCAGGTGAGGGCCGTGGGCCAGACCGAGGGAGGCTGGCTTGGTCAAGCGTGGAAAATGGGCCAGCCTCCTACCCTTTGGACACAGGTTTTAAAAAAAAAGTTTTCCCATTGCTTGTTTTTGGAATAAGTGATCTATTTTTTTTTCAATCCTAGGATTCTATCACAATAGGAAACTCCTAATGCAGAGAATTCCTTCATTGATGCAATTTAGGAAGGACTCCAAAGATATTCTTGGAGAGTTGTTTGATACTAAGAGATGAAGAGTAAGAGATACTAAGAGATGGGTGATTGGTCCAAAAGTACATGATGGGCAAGTTTTAGAGGCAGGACTTCCTGATCTGAAAGCTGTCTTTTTCTCCATTGAATCCTACTGTCTTGCCTTCAGGGATCTTACATTCTGCTGAAATTTATGAACATCTCTGGCTTCATGGAAGTAACTGCTAGCTTTGTTCCCATTTTTGCATTAAATGGTCAATTTTTTTTCAATTCTCTGATTCCATCACAATAGGAATCTCTTAATGCAGAGACTTCCTTGATTGATATAATTTAGGAATGCCTCATAATATTCTTTGGTAGTTGTGTAAGATACTAGGAGATGATGTGATTGATCCAAATGAACAAAATGGGCAAGTTTCAGAGGCAGGACTTCCTGATTCTAAAGCTTTTCCATTATCCATGGCAGCCCTAAAAATATCAGTGTCAAAGATGAGGGTTTTGACAACAGAAAGGGATTTGGAGTTCTTGAACATAATGTCTTGCCCACAATATATTCAGCTGACATCTATGAACATCTCTGTCAGAGAGCTAGATTCATGGAAGAAACTGCTAGCTTTGTGCCCATTTTTGGAACAAATTACATATATTTGTTCAATCTTATGAATCCATGACAATAGGAAACACCTAATGCAGAAACTTCCTTCACTGAGGCAATTTAGGAATGTCTCTAAAGATATACTTGGAGAGTTTTGTAAGGAACTAAGAGATGCTGTGATTGATCCAAAGATACAGTGAGCAAGGTTCAGAGACAAGATTTCCTGATTTCAAAGCTGTCCTTTTCTTCATTAAATCCTACTGTCTTGCCTTCATGGTTCTTACATTCTGATGAAATTTATGAACATCTCTGTCAGATAGCTAGATTCATGGAAGAAACTGCTAGCTTTGTCCCCATTTTTGGAACAAATTATATATATATATATATATATATATATATATATATATATATATATATATATATTTGTTCAATCTTGTGAATCCATGACAATAGGAACACCTAATGCAGAGACTTCCTTCATTGATACAATTTAGGAAATGTCTCTAAATATATACTTGGAGAGTTGTGTAAGGTATCAAGAGATGCTGTGATTGATCCAAAGGTACCCAATGGGCAAATTTTGCAGACAGAACTTCCTGATTTCAAAGCTGTCTCTTCATTCATTACAGCCCTGAGAATATCAGTGTGAAAAATGTGGGCTTTGGCAGCAGTGAGGGAATTGGAGTTTTTGAACATATTGCCTTGTCCTCAAAGAGCTTATATTCTGCTGACATCTAAGCATTTTTGGAATAAATGATCTATTTTTTTAACCCTATGATTTTATCAGAATGGGAAACTTCTAATGCAGAGAATTCCTTCATTGGTGCAATTTAGAAGTCTTTTCTTGGAGAGTTGTATAAAATACTAAGAGATGATTTGATTGATCCCAAGGTACAGAGTGAGCAAGTTTCAGAAGCAACACTTCCTGATTCCAAAGCTGATCTTTTCTCCATTAAATCCTTCTGCCTTGCCTTCAGAAATCTTACATTCTGTGGAAATTTATGAACATCTCTGTCAGACAGCTGGCTTCCTGGAAGAAACTACTAGCTTTTTCTCCATTTTTGGAATAAATGATCTATTTTTTTTTCAATCCTATGATTCTATCACAATAAGAAACTCTCAACACAGAGACTTCTTTGATTGACACATATTAGGAATGTCTCTAATAATATTTTTTAGGAGTTGTGTAAGATACTAAGAAATGATGTGATTGATCCCGAGGTACACAGTAAGCAAGTTTCAGAGGCAGGATTTCCTGATTCCAAAACTGTCCTTTTCTCCATTGAATCCTGCTGCCTTGCCTTCAGGGATCTTACATTGCGCTAAAATTTATCAACATCTCTGTTAGACAGGTGGCTTCATGGAAATAACTGCTAATTTTATTCCCAATTTTGGAATAAATGATTTATTTTTTCAATCCTATGATTTCATCACATTAGGAAACTCCTAATGCAGAAACATCTTTTATTAATTCAATTTAGGCATGTCTCTAAATTTATTCTTGAAGAGTTCTTTAAGGTACTAAGAGATGATATGAGTGATCCAAAGGTACACAGTGAGCAAGTTTCAGAGGCAGCAGATCATGATTCCAAAGATGGCCTCTTATCCATTACAACCCTGAGAATATTAAAGTTAAAAATTGGAGCTTTGGCAGCAGAGGGGGATTTGGAGTTCTTCAACTTCTTTGCCCTGCCCTCAGGGAGCTTCCATTCTGCTGACATCTTTGAAAATCTCTGTCAGATAGCTAGGTTCAGGAAAGAAACTGCTAGATTTATCCTCTTTTGTGGAAGAAATGATTTTTTTAAATCCTGTGATTCCATCACAATAGGAAATTCACAATGTAGAGAATCCTTTGATTTATTGAGGAATTTAGGAATGTCTCTAATAATATTTTTTGAGAATTGTGTAAGGTGCTAAAAGATGGTGTGATTGATCCCAAGGTACACAGTGAGCAAGTTTCAGAGGCAGCACTTCCTGACTGAAAAGCTGTTCTTTTATTGACTGCAGCCCTGAGGATATCAGTGTCAAAAATGTGGACTTTGTCAGTGGAGAATGATTAGGAATTCTTGAATATATTGCCTTCCCCTCAGGAAGCTTATCTTCTGCTTATATCTATGAAAATCTCTGTCAGGCAGCTAGGTTCATGGAAGATACTGTTAGCTTTGTCCCCATTTTTGGAATAAATTATATGTATTTGATTAATCCTATGAATCCATCACAATAGGGAACTCCTAATGCAAAGACTTCCTTCACTGATGCAATTTAGGAATGTCTCTAAAGATGTTCTTGAAGAATAATGGAAAATACAAAGAGATGATCTGATTGATCCAAAGATACAGAGTGAGCAAGTTTCAGAAGCAGGATTTCCTGATTCTAAAGCTGTCTTTTTATCCATTATAGCCTACTGCCTTAACCTCAGGGAGGTTACCATCTGCTGACATCTTTGACCATCTCTAACATATTGCTAGGTTCATGGAAGAAACTGCTAGTTTTGTTCCCATTTTTCAAATAAAATATTTATTTTTCTAAACTATTATTCCATCACAATAGGAAACTCCTAATGCAGAAACTTCCTTCATTGATGCAAATTAGAAATGTCTCTAAAGATATTCTTGGAGAGTTGTATAGGATATTAAGAGAGGATCTGATTGATCCAAAGGTACACAGTGAACAGGTTTCAGAGGCAGAATTTCCTGATTCCAAAGCTGTCCTTTTATCCATTATGACCTACTGCCTTGACCTCAGGGAGCTTACATTCTGCTGACATCTATGAACATTTCTGTCAGAGAGCTAAGTTCATGGAAAACATTGTTAGCTTTGTCCCCATTTTTAGAATAAAAGATATATTTCTTTCAATCCTATGAGTCCATCAAAATAGGAAACTCTTAATGAGGGAACTTCCTTCATTGATGCCATTTAGGAATGTCTCGAAAGATATTCTTGGAGAGTAGTTTAAGATACTAAGAGGTGATGATATTTGTCCAAAGGTACACAGTGAGCAAGTTTCAGAAGTAGGACTTCCTGATTTTTAAGCTGTCCTTTCTCTATGAAATCCTACTGCCTTGACTTCAGGAAACTTACATTCTACTGACATCTATGAACATCTCTGTCAGATTAGTTTTTTCATGAAAGAAACTGCTAGCTTTTCCCCCACACTAAGAGATGATATGATTGGTGCAAAAGCAGACAATGGGCAAGCTTCAAAGGCAGTACAACCTGATTCCAAAACTGCCCTTTTATCCATTATAACTCTGAGAATTTTAGGGTCAAAATTGGGGGCTTTTGCAGCAGAGAGGGAATTGGAGTTCTTGAATATATTGCTTTGCCTTCAGAGAACTTTTATCTGCTGAAATTTATGAACACCTCTGTCAGATAGATAGGCTCATTGAAGAAACTGCTAGACTTGTCCCCATTTCTGCAATAAATGATCTACTTTTTAAAATCCTTTGATTCCATCCCAATAGGAAGCTCCTAATGCAGAAACTTCCTTCATTGATGCAATTTAGCAATATCTCTAAAGATATTCTTGGAGAGTTGTATAAGATACTAAGAGATTTTGTGATTGATCCAAAGGTACACAGTGAGCAAGTTTCAGAGGCAGATCTTCTAGGTTCCAAAGCTGTCCTCTCATCCATTACAGTTCTGAGAATATTAGTGTTAAAAATACGAGCTTTGGTAGCAGAGAGGGATTTGGAGTTCTTGAACATATTACCTTTTCCTCAAGGAGCTTACATTCTTATGATATCTAGAACATTTCTGTCAGACAGCTAGATTCCTGGAAGAAACTGCTAGCTTTTCCCCCATTTTTGGAACATATTGTAGATATTTGTTGAATCCTATGATTTCATCACAATAAAAAACACCTAATGCAGAGACTTCCTTCTTGGATGTAATTTAGAAATGTCTCTAAAGATATTCTTGGAAAGTAGTTTAAGATGTTAAGAGGTGATGTGATTGGTCCAAAGGTACACAATGGGCAAGTTTCAGAGATAGGACTTCCTGATCCCAAAGCTGTCCTTTTCTCCAATAAATCCTTGCCTTCAGAGAGCTTATGTTCTGTGGAAATTTATGAACATCTCTGTCAGACAGCTGGCTTCCTGGAAGAAACTACTAGCTTTTTGTCCATTTATGGAATAAATGATCTATTTTTTTCAATCCTATGATTCTATCATAATAAGAAACTCCCAACAGAGAGACTTCTTTGATTGATACATATCAGAAATGTCTCTAATAATATTCTTTAGGAGTTGTGTAAGATACTAAGAGATGATATGATTGATCTGAAGGTACACAGTGAGCAAGTTTCAGAGGCAGGATTTCCTGATTCCAGAGTTGTCCTTTTCTCCATTAAATTCTGTTGCCCATCCTTGAGAGGTCTTACATTCTACTGAAATTTATGAACATCTCTGTCAGACAGGTGGCTTCATGGAAGTAACTGCTAGCTTTATTCTCAATTTTGGAATAAATAATGTATTTTTTTCAATCTTATGATTCCATCACAATAGAAAACTCCTAATGCACAGACTTTCTTCATTAACACAATTTAGGAATGTCTCTAAAGATAGAATTGGGGAGTTGTGTAAGATACTAAAAGATGGTGTGATTGATGCAAAGGTAAACAATGAGCAATTTTCAGAGACAGCAGATCCTGATTCCAAAGCTGGCCTCTTATCCATTACAACCCTGAGAATATTAAAGTTAAAAATTGGAGCTTTGGCAGCAGAGGGGGATTTGGAGTTCTTCAACTCCTTTGCCCTGCCCTCAGGGAGCTTCCATTCTGCTGACATCTTTGAAAATCTCTGTCAGATAGCTAGGTTCATGGAAGAAACTGCTAGATTTATCGTCTTTTGTGGAAGAAATGATTTTTTTAAAATCCTGTGATTCCATCACAATAGGAAATTCACAATGTAGAGAATTCTTTGATTTCTTTAGGAATTTAGGAATGTCTCTAATGATATTTTTTGAGAATTGTGTGAGGTACTAAGAGATGGTGTGATTGATCCCAAGGTACACAGTGAGCAAGTTTCAGAGGCAGCACTCCATGACTGAAAAGCTGTTCTTTTATTGACTGCAGCCCTGAGAATATCAGTGCCAAAAAATGAGGGCTTTGTCAGTGGAGAGTGATTGGGAATTCGTGAACATATTGCCTTCCCCTCAGGGAGCTTATCTTCTGCTTATATCTATGAAAATCTCTGTCAGACAGCTAGGTTCATGGAATATATTGTTACCTTTGTTCCCATTTTGGAATAATGATATGTATTTAATTAATCCTATGAATCCATGACAATAAGAAAACACCTAATGCAGAGACTTCCTTTTTTGATGCAGTTTAGGAATATCTCTAAATATATACTTGGAGAGTTCTGTAAGATACTAAGAGATGATCTGATTGATCCAAAAGTACACAATGAACAAGTTTCAGAAGCAGGATTTCCTGATTCTAAAGCTTTTTATCCATTATAGCTTACTTCCTTGATCTCAGGGAGCTCACCATCTGCTGACATCTTTGACTATCTCTGTCATATTGCTAAGTTCATGGAAGAAACTATTAGCTTTGCCCCATTTTTGGAATCAATGATATATTTGAGATTTCCTTCATTGATGCAATTTAGGAAAGTCTTTAAGAGTTGTTTAAGATACTAAGAGGTGATGCAATTGGTCCAAAAGTATCTAATGGGCAAGTGTCAGAGATAGGACTTCCTGATCCCAAAGCTGTCCTTTTCTCCATTAAATCCTTGCCTTCAGAGAGCTTACATTCTGTGGAAATTTATGAACATCTCTGTCAGACAGCTGGCTTCTTGGAAGAAACTACTAGCTTTTTCTCCATTTTTGGAATAAATGATCTATTTTTTTTAATCCTATAATTCCATCAGAATAGAAAACTCCTAAAGCAGAGACTTCCTTCATTAACATAATTTAGGAATGTCTCTAAAGGTATTCTTGGAGAGTTGCATAAGATACTAAGCAATGATAAGATTGATTGAAAGGTATACAGTGAGCAAGTTTCAGAGGCAGGACTTCCTGATTCCAAAGCTGTCCTTTTATCCATTACATCCCTGAAAACACCAGTGTCAAAAACGTGAGGTTTGGCAGCAGAGAGGGAATTCATGTTCTTGAACATATTGCCTTGTCCTCAGGGGATCTTATATTTTGCTGAAATTTATGAACTTATCTGTCAGACAGTTAGGTTCATGGAAGAAACTGCTAACTTTGTTCCCATTTTTTGAAATGGTCTATTTCTTTCAACTCTATGATTCCATCAGAATAGGAAACTCCTAATGCAGAAACTTCCTTCATTGATGCAAATTAGAAATGTCTCTAAAGATATTTGGGGGGAGTTGTATAAGATATTAAGAGAGGATCTGATTGATCCAAAGATACACAGCAAGTTTCTGAGCCAAGTCTTCCTGATTCCACAGCTGTCCTTTTACCTATTACAGCCTACTGCCTTGCTCTCAGAGAGCTTACATTCTGCTGACATCTATGAACATCTTTGTCTGACAGCTAGGTTTTTTGAAAAAATAGTTAACTTTGTCCCCATTTTTCATATAAAATATTTATTTTTTCTAAACTATGATTCCATCACAATAGGAAACTCCTAATGCAGAAACTTCCTTCATTAATGCAATTTAGGAATGTCTCTAAAGTTCTTGGAGAATTGTGGAAGATACTAAAAGATGACCTGATTGATCCAAAGGTACACAGTGAGCAAGTTTCAGAAGCAGAGCTTCCTGATTCCAAAGCTGTCCTTTTATCCATTATAACCTACTGCCTTGACCTCAGAGAGCTTACATTCTGCTAACATCTATGAACATTTCTGTCAGATAGCTAGGTTCATGGAAAAAAATTGTTAGTTTTGCCCTTATTTTTAGAATAAAAGATATATTTCTTTCAATCCTATGAGTCCATCAAAATAGGAAACCCTTAATGCAGGGACTTCCTTCATTGATGCCATTTAGGAATGTCTCTAAAGATATTCTTGGAGATTTGTTTAAGATACTAAGACGTGATGATATTTGTCCACAGGTACACAATGGGCAAGTTTCAGAGGCGGGACTTCCTGATTTTTAAGCTGTCTTTTTCTCTATGAAATCTATGAAATCCTACTGCCTTGCCTTCAGGGAACTTACATTCTACTGACATCTATACATTCTACTGGCATCTATTCTACTGACATCTCTGTGAGATGGCTAGCTTCATGAAACTGCTACCTTTGTCCCCATTTTTAGACATATTGCATGTATTTGTTCAATCCTATGATTGCATCACAATTAAAAACACCTAATGCAGAGACTTCCTTCTTGGATGCAATTTAGAAATGTCTCTAAAGATATTCTTAGAGAGTAGTTTAAGATACTAAGAGGTAGTGCCATTGGTCTAAAGGTACTCAATGGGCAAGTTTCAGAGACAGAACTTCCTGATCCCCAAAAGTTGTCTTTTTCTCCACTGAATCCTACTATCTTGCCTTCAGGGATCTCACATTAATTTAGAAATGTCTCTAAAGATATTCTTGGAGAGGAGTTTAAGATACTAAGAGGTGATGTGATTGGTCCAAAGGTACACAATGGGCAAGTTTCAAAGACAGGACTTCCTGATCCCAAAGCTGTCCTTTTCTCCATTGAATCCTTTCCTTCAGAGAGCTTACATTCTGGTGACATCTATGAACATCTCTGTTAAATAGTTAGGTTCCTGGAAGAAACTGCTAGCTTTGTCCCCCCTTTTTGAACAAATTATATATATTTCTTCAATGCTATGATTCCATCCCAGTAGGAAGCTCCTAATGCAGAAACTTCCTTCACTGATGCAATTTAGGAATGTCTCTAAATAGATACTTGAAGTGTTTTGTAAAATACTAAGAGATGCTGTGATTGATTCAAAAGTACACAGTGAGCAAATTTCAGAGGCAGGACTTCCTGACACCAAAGCCATCCTTTTATCCTTTGCAGTCCTGAGAATATGAATGTCAAAAATGTGAGCTTTGGCAGCAGCGAGGGGATTGGAATTGTTGAACATATTGCCTTGTCCTCAGAGAGCTTACATTCAGGTCTCTCTACAAACATTTCTGTCAGACAGCTAGATTCTTAGAAGAAACTGCTAGCTTTGTTCCCATTTTTAGAATAAATGATGTATTTCTTTCAATTCTGTGATTGCGTCAGAATAGGAGACTCCTAATGAAGAGACTTCATTATACAGTTTAGGTATGTCTCTAAAGATATAAGTGGAGAATTGTGTAAGACACTAAGAGATAGTGTGATTGATGCAAAGGTACACAGTGAGCAAATTTCAGAGGCAGCAGATCCTGATTCCAAAGCGGTCCTTTTCTCCATTAAATCCTGCTGCCTTGCTTTCAGGGATCTTACATTCTGCAGAAATTTATGAACCTCTCTGTTAGACAGGTGGCTTTATGGAAGCAACTGCTTAGTTTTGTTCCCAATTTTGGAATAAATAATATATTTTTTCAATCCTATGATTCCATCACAATAGAAAAATCTTAATGCCCGGAGTTTCTTCATTAATACAATTTATGAATGTCTCTAAAGATATAATTGGAGAGCTGTGTAAGACACTAAGAGATGGTATGATTGATGCAAAGGTAAATAATGATCCAGTTTCAGAGGCAGTAGATCCTGATTCCAAAGCTGTCCTTTTATCCATTACAACCCTGAGAATATTAAAGTTAAAAATTGGAGCTTTGGTAGCAGAGGGGGATTTGGAGTTCTTAAATATATTGCTTTGCCTTCAGAGAACTTTCATTCTGCTGAAATATATGAACATCTCTGTCAGATAGATAGGTTCATTGAAGAAACTGCTAGACTTGTCCCCCTTTCTGCAATAAATGTTCTACTTTTTTAAATCCTTTGATTCTATCTCAGTAAGAAGCTCCTAATGCAGAAATATCTTTCATTGATGCCATTTAGGAATGCCTCTAAAGATATTCTTGGAGAGTTGTATAAGATACTAAGAGATTTTGTGATTGATCCAAAGGTACACAGTGAGCAAGTTTCAGAGGCAGATCTTCTAGATTCCAAAGCTGTCCTCTTATCCATTACAGTCCCGAGAATATTAGTGTCAAGAATATGAGCTTTGGTAGCAGAGAGGGATTTGCAGTTCTTGAACATAGTGCCTTTTCCTCAAGGAGCTTACATTCTTATGATATCTAGAACATTTCTGTCAGACAGCTAAGTTCCTGGAAGAAACTGCTAGCTTTTCCCCCATTTTTGGAACATATTGTATATATTTGTTCAATCCTATGATTTCATCACAATAAAAAACACCTAAGGCAGAGACTTCCTTCTTGGATGCAATTTAGAACTATCTAAAATATTCTTGGAGAGTAGTTTAAGATGTTAAGAGGTGATGCGATTGGTCCAAAGGTACACAATGGGCAAGTTTCAGGGATAGGACTTCCTGATCCCAAAGCTGTCCTTTTATCCATTGAATCCTACTATCTTACCTTCAGAGAGCCTATATTCTGGTGACATCTATGAACATCTCTGTTAAATATCTAGGTTACTGGAAGAAACTGCTAGCTTTGTCCCCCTTTTTGGAACAAATTATATATATTTCTTCAATGCTATGATTCCATCACAATTAGAAACACCTAATGCAGAAGCTTCCTTGTTGCACTTTAGGAATGTTTCTAAATGTATACTTGGAGATTTGTGCAAGATGCTAAGAGATGATCTGATTGATCCAGTGAACAAATTTCAGAGACAGGATTTTCTGATTCCAAAGCTGTCCTTTTATCCATTATAGCCTACTGTCTTGACCTCAGGGAGCTTACATTCTGCTGACATCTATGAATGTTTCTGTCAGAGAGCTAGATTCTTGGAAGGAACTGCTAGCTTTGTTCCCATTTTTAGAATAAATGATGTATTTCTTTCAATTCTATGGTTCCAACAGAATAGGAAACTCCTAATGCAGAGATTTCCTTCATTACTACACTTTTGTTATTTCTCTAAAGCTATAGGTGAAGAATTGTGTAAGACAGTAAAGGATGGTATGATTGATGCAAAGGTACACAGTGAAAGTTTCAGAGGAAAGATTTCTTGGTTGCAAAGCTGTTCTTTTATTGATGTCAGCCCTGGGAATATCAGTGTCAAAAATGTGGGCTTGGTCATCAGACAGTGATTACACATTCTTGAACATATTGCCTTGCCCTCAGGGAACTTACCTTCTGCTGTAGTCCATGAACATCTCTGTCAGAGGGCTACCTTCATGGGAGAAACTACTAGCTTTGGCTCTATTTTTGGAATAAATTATCTATTTCTTTCAATGCTATGATTCCATCACAATAAGAAACACGTAATGCAGAGACTTTCTTCATTAATACAATTTGAGGAATATCTCTAAAGATATTCTTGGAGAGTTGTGTAACATATTAGGAGAAGGACTGATTGATCCACAGATACACAGTGAGCAAATTTTTGAGGCAGGCCTTCCTGATTCCAAAGTTGTCACTTTATGAATTACAACCTACTTCCTTACCTTCAGGGAGTTTACATTCTGCGGAAATTTGTGAACATCCCTGTTAGATGGTTAACTTCATGGAAGAAACTGATAGCTTTGGCCCCATTTTTGGAAAAAAAGATCTTTTTCTTTTAATCTTATGATTCCATCACAATTGGAAACTCTTCAATGCAAAGACTTTTGTGATTGGTGCAATTTAGAAATGTCTCTAAAGATATTCTTGGAAAATTGTGGAACATACTAAGAGATGATGTGATCGATCTAAATTTACACAGTGACCAGTTTTCAGAGAAAGGAGTTCCAGATTCCATAGTTGTCCTCTTATCCAGTACAGTCATGAGAATATCAGTGTCAAAAATGTGGGCTTTGGCAGTAGGCAGGGATTTGGAACTCTTGAACATATTAACCTGTCCTCAGGGAGTTTACATTCTGCTGTCATCTATGAATACCTTTGTAGATAGCTTGGTTCATGGAAGAAACTGCTAGCTTTTTCCCCAATTTTGGAATAAATGATCTATTTTTTTAATCCTATGATTTCATCACAATAGGAAACTCCTAATGCAGAAACTTCCTTCATGAATATAATTTAGAAATGTGTCTAAAGATATTCTTGGAGAGTTTTGTAAGATACTTGATCAAAAAGTGATTAAGTTTCAGAGGCAGGACTTCTTGATCCCAAAACTATCCTTTTATCCATTGCAGCCCTATCTGTGCCCCAAAAAGTGGGCTTTGGCAGGGAGAGGGATTTTGAGTTCTTGAACATATTGCCTCGTCCTCAGGGAGCTTACATTTTGCTGACATCTATGAACCTTTCTGTCAGCTTCATGAAAGAAACTGCTATCTTTGTGCCCAATTGTGGAATAAATGATTTATTTTTTTCAATCCTATGATTCTATCACATTAGGAAACTCCTAATGCTGAAACTTTCTTCATTAATATAATATAGGAATGTCTCTAAATATATTCTTGGATTGGTTTGTAAGATACTAAGAGATGATGTGATTGATCCTAAGGTACACAGTGAGCAAGTTTCAGATGCAGGAGTTCCCTGATTCCAAATCTGGCCTTTTCCCCATTAAATCCTACGTCTTGCCCTCAGGGATCTTACATTCTGCTGCAATTTATGAACATATTTGTCAGACAGCTGCTTATTTCCTGAAAATAATTGCTAGCTTTGTTCCCATTTTTGGAATAAATGATCTTTTTTCAATCCTATGATTCTATCACAATAGGAAACTCCTAAGCAGAGACTTCCTTAGGAAGGTCTCTAATAATATTCTTTGGGAGTTGTGTAAGATACTAAGAGAAGATGTAATTGATCCAAAAGTACATAGTGAATACGTTTCAGAGGCAGGACTTCCTGATTGCAAAACTGTCTTTTTACCCATTGCAGCCCTGAGAATATCAGTGCCACCAAAGTGGGCTTTGGCACAGAGAGGGATTTTGAGTTATTGAAGATATTGCCTTGTCCTCAGGGAGCTTACATTCTGCTAACATCTACGAACATCTCTATCAGATAGCCAGGTTCATCGAAGAAACTGCTAACTTTGTCCCCATTTTGGGAACAAATTATATATATATTTCTTCAGTGCTATGATTCCATCACAATAAGAAACACCTAATGCAGGAACTTCCTTCACTGAAGCAATTTAGGAATGTCTCTAAAGATATTCTTGGAGAGTTTTATAAGATACTAAGAGATGATTTGATCCAAAGTTACACAGTTGGCAAGTTTCAGAGCCAAGTCTTCCTGATTTCAAAGCTTTCCTTTTATCCATTAAATCCTTGCCTTCAGAGAGCTTACATTCTGTGGAAATTTATGAACATCTCTGTCAGACAGCTGGCTTCTTGGAAGAAACTACTAGCTTTTTCTCCATTTTTGGAATAAATGATCTATTTTTTTTAATCCTATAATTCCATCAGAATAGAAAACTCCTAAAGCAGAGACTTCCTTCATTAACATAATTTAGGAATGTCTCTAAAGGTATTCTTGGAGAGTTGCATAAGATACTAAGCAATGATAAGATTGATTGAAAGGTATACAGTGAGCAAGTTTCAGAGGCAGGACTTCCTGATTCCAAAGCTGTCCTTTTATCCATTACATCCCTGAAAACACCAGTGTCAAAAACGTGAGGTTTGGCAGCAGAGAGGGAATTCATGTTCTTGAACATATTGCCTTGTCCTCAGGGGATCTTATATTTTGCTGAAATTTATGAACTTATCTGTCAGACAGTTAGGTTCATGGAAGAAACTGCTAACTTTGTTCCCATTTTTTGAAATGGTCTATTTCTTTCAACTCTATGATTCCATCAGAATAGGAAACTCCTAATGCAGAAACTTCCTTCATTGATGCAAATTAGAAATGTCTCTAAAGATATTTGGGGGGAGTTGTATAAGATATTAAGAGAGGATCTGATTGATCCAAAGATACACAGCAAGTTTCTGAGCCAAGTCTTCCTGATTCCACAGCTGTCCTTTTACCTATTACAGCCTACTGCCTTGCTCTCAGAGAGCTTACATTCTGCTGACATCTATGAACATCTTTGTCTGACAGCTAGGTTTTTTGAAAAAATAGTTAACTTTGTCCCCATTTTTCATATAAAATATTTATTTTTTCTAAACTATGATTCCATCACAATAGGAAACTCCTAATGCAGAAACTTCCTTCATTAATGCAATTTAGGAATGTCTCTAAAGTTCTTGGAGAATTGTGGAAGATACTAAAAGATGACCTGATTGATCCAAAGGTACACAGTGAGCAAGTTTCAGAAGCAGAGCTTCCTGATTCCAAAGCTGTCCTTTTATCCATTATAACCTACTGCCTTGACCTCAGAGAGCTTACATTCTGCTAACATCTATGAACATTTCTGTCAGATAGCTAGGTTCATGGAAAAAAATTGTTAGTTTTGCCCTTATTTTTAGAATAAAAGATATATTTCTTTCAATCCTATGAGTCCATCAAAATAGGAAACCCTTAATGCAGGGACTTCCTTCATTGATGCCATTTAGGAATGTCTCTAAAGATATTCTTGGAGATTTGTTTAAGATACTAAGACGTGATGATATTTGTCCACAGGTACACAATGGGCAAGTTTCAGAGGCGGGACTTCCTGATTTTTAAGCTGTCTTTTTCTCTATGAAATCTATGAAATCCTACTGCCTTGCCTTCAGGGAACTTACATTCTACTGACATCTATACATTCTACTGGCATCTATTCTACTGACATCTCTGTGAGATGGCTAGCTTCATGAAACTGCTACCTTTGTCCCCATTTTTAGACATATTGCATGTATTTGTTCAATCCTATGATTGCATCACAATTAAAAACACCTAATGCAGAGACTTCCTTCTTGGATGCAATTTAGAAATGTCTCTAAAGATATTCTTAGAGAGTAGTTTAAGATACTAAGAGGTAGTGCCATTGGTCTAAAGGTACTCAATGGGCAAGTTTCAGAGACAGAACTTCCTGATCCCCAAAAGTTGTCTTTTTCTCCACTGAATCCTACTATCTTGCCTTCAGGGATCTCACATTAATTTAGAAATGTCTCTAAAGATATTCTTGGAGAGGAGTTTAAGATACTAAGAGGTGATGTGATTGGTCCAAAGGTACACAATGGGCAAGTTTCAAAGACAGGACTTCCTGATCCCAAAGCTGTCCTTTTCTCCATTGAATCCTTTCCTTCAGAGAGCTTACATTCTGGTGACATCTATGAACATCTCTGTTAAATAGTTAGGTTCCTGGAAGAAACTGCTAGCTTTGTCCCCCCTTTTTGAACAAATTATATATATTTCTTCAATGCTATGATTCCATCCCAGTAGGAAGCTCCTAATGCAGAAACTTCCTTCACTGATGCAATTTAGGAATGTCTCTAAATAGATACTTGAAGTGTTTTGTAAAATACTAAGAGATGCTGTGATTGATTCAAAAGTACACAGTGAGCAAATTTCAGAGGCAGGACTTCCTGACACCAAAGCCATCCTTTTATCCTTTGCAGTCCTGAGAATATGAATGTCAAAAATGTGAGCTTTGGCAGCAGCGAGGGGATTGGAATTGTTGAACATATTGCCTTGTCCTCAGAGAGCTTACATTCAGGTCTCTCTACAAACATTTCTGTCAGACAGCTAGATTCTTAGAAGAAACTGCTAGCTTTGTTCCCATTTTTAGAATAAATGATGTATTTCTTTCAATTCTGTGATTGCGTCAGAATAGGAGACTCCTAATGAAGAGACTTCATTATACAGTTTAGGTATGTCTCTAAAGATATAAGTGGAGAATTGTGTAAGACACTAAGAGATAGTGTGATTGATGCAAAGGTACACAGTGAGCAAATTTCAGAGGCAGCAGATCCTGATTCCAAAGCGGTCCTTTTCTCCATTAAATCCTGCTGCCTTGCTTTCAGGGATCTTACATTCTGCAGAAATTTATGAACCTCTCTGTTAGACAGGTGGCTTTATGGAAGCAACTGCTTAGTTTTGTTCCCAATTTTGGAATAAATAATATATTTTTTCAATCCTATGATTCCATCACAATAGAAAAATCTTAATGCCCGGAGTTTCTTCATTAATACAATTTATGAATGTCTCTAAAGATATAATTGGAGAGCTGTGTAAGACACTAAGAGATGGTATGATTGATGCAAAGGTAAATAATGATCCAGTTTCAGAGGCAGTAGATCCTGATTCCAAAGCTGTCCTTTTATCCATTACAACCCTGAGAATATTAAAGTTAAAAATTGGAGCTTTGGTAGCAGAGGGGGATTTGGAGTTCTTAAATATATTGCTTTGCCTTCAGAGAACTTTCATTCTGCTGAAATATATGAACATCTCTGTCAGATAGATAGGTTCATTGAAGAAACTGCTAGACTTGTCCCCCTTTCTGCAATAAATGTTCTACTTTTTTAAATCCTTTGATTCTATCTCAGTAAGAAGCTCCTAATGCAGAAATATCTTTCATTGATGCCATTTAGGAATGCCTCTAAAGATATTCTTGGAGAGTTGTATAAGATACTAAGAGATTTTGTGATTGATCCAAAGGTACACAGTGAGCAAGTTTCAGAGGCAGATCTTCTAGATTCCAAAGCTGTCCTCTTATCCATTACAGTCCCGAGAATATTAGTGTCAAGAATATGAGCTTTGGTAGCAGAGAGGGATTTGCAGTTCTTGAACATAGTGCCTTTTCCTCAAGGAGCTTACATTCTTATGATATCTAGAACATTTCTGTCAGACAGCTAAGTTCCTGGAAGAAACTGCTAGCTTTTCCCCCATTTTTGGAACATATTGTATATATTTGTTCAATCCTATGATTTCATCACAATAAAAAACACCTAAGGCAGAGACTTCCTTCTTGGATGCAATTTAGAACTATCTAAAATATTCTTGGAGAGTAGTTTAAGATGTTAAGAGGTGATGCGATTGGTCCAAAGGTACACAATGGGCAAGTTTCAGGGATAGGACTTCCTGATCCCAAAGCTGTCCTTTTATCCATTGAATCCTACTATCTTACCTTCAGAGAGCCTATATTCTGGTGACATCTATGAACATCTCTGTTAAATATCTAGGTTACTGGAAGAAACTGCTAGCTTTGTCCCCCTTTTTGGAACAAATTATATATATTTCTTCAATGCTATGATTCCATCACAATTAGAAACACCTAATGCAGAAGCTTCCTTGTTGCACTTTAGGAATGTTTCTAAATGTATACTTGGAGATTTGTGCAAGATGCTAAGAGATGATCTGATTGATCCAGTGAACAAATTTCAGAGACAGGATTTTCTGATTCCAAAGCTGTCCTTTTATCCATTATAGCCTACTGTCTTGACCTCAGGGAGCTTACATTCTGCTGACATCTATGAATGTTTCTGTCAGAGAGCTAGATTCTTGGAAGGAACTGCTAGCTTTGTTCCCATTTTTAGAATAAATGATGTATTTCTTTCAATTCTATGGTTCCAACAGAATAGGAAACTCCTAATGCAGAGATTTCCTTCATTACTACACTTTTGTTATTTCTCTAAAGCTATAGGTGAAGAATTGTGTAAGACAGTAAAGGATGGTATGATTGATGCAAAGGTACACAGTGAAAGTTTCAGAGGAAAGATTTCTTGGTTGCAAAGCTGTTCTTTTATTGATGTCAGCCCTGGGAATATCAGTGTCAAAAATGTGGGCTTGGTCATCAGACAGTGATTACACATTCTTGAACATATTGCCTTGCCCTCAGGGAACTTACCTTCTGCTGTAGTCCATGAACATCTCTGTCAGAGGGCTACCTTCATGGGAGAAACTACTAGCTTTGGCTCTATTTTTGGAATAAATTATCTATTTCTTTCAATGCTATGATTCCATCACAATAAGAAACACGTAATGCAGAGACTTTCTTCATTAATACAATTTGAGGAATATCTCTAAAGATATTCTTGGAGAGTTGTGTAACATATTAGGAGAAGGACTGATTGATCCACAGATACACAGTGAGCAAATTTTTGAGGCAGGCCTTCCTGATTCCAAAGTTGTCACTTTATGAATTACAACCTACTTCCTTACCTTCAGGGAGTTTACATTCTGCGGAAATTTGTGAACATCCCTGTTAGATGGTTAACTTCATGGAAGAAACTGATAGCTTTGGCCCCATTTTTGGAAAAAAAGATCTTTTTCTTTTAATCTTATGATTCCATCACAATTGGAAACTCTTCAATGCAAAGACTTTTGTGATTGGTGCAATTTAGAAATGTCTCTAAAGATATTCTTGGAAAATTGTGGAACATACTAAGAGATGATGTGATCGATCTAAATTTACACAGTGACCAGTTTTCAGAGAAAGGAGTTCCAGATTCCATAGTTGTCCTCTTATCCAGTACAGTCATGAGAATATCAGTGTCAAAAATGTGGGCTTTGGCAGTAGGCAGGGATTTGGAACTCTTGAACATATTAACCTGTCCTCAGGGAGTTTACATTCTGCTGTCATCTATGAATACCTTTGTAGATAGCTTGGTTCATGGAAGAAACTGCTAGCTTTTTCCCCAATTTTGGAATAAATGATCTATTTTTTTAATCCTATGATTTCATCACAATAGG
Source organism: Sarcophilus harrisii (assembly GCF_902635505.1). Classification (NCBI taxonomy): domain Eukaryota; kingdom Metazoa; phylum Chordata; class Mammalia; order Dasyuromorphia; family Dasyuridae; genus Sarcophilus; species Sarcophilus harrisii. The sequence continues at coordinate 639,179,384 of NC_045427.1, read as the reverse complement.
AAACTCCTAATGCAGAAACTTCCTTCATGAATATAATTTAGAAATGTGTCTAAAGATATTCTTGGAGAGTTTTGTAAGATACTTGATCAAAAAGTGATTAAGTTTCAGAGGCAGGACTTCTTGATCCCAAAACTATCCTTTTATCCATTGCAGCCCTATCTGTGCCCCAAAAAGTGGGCTTTGGCAGGGAGAGGGATTTTGAGTTCTTGAACATATTGCCTCGTCCTCAGGGAGCTTACATTTTGCTGACATCTATGAACCTTTCTGTCAGCTTCATGAAAGAAACTGCTATCTTTGTGCCCAATTGTGGAATAAATGATTTATTTTTTTCAATCCTATGATTCTATCACATTAGGAAACTCCTAATGCTGAAACTTTCTTCATTAATATAATATAGGAATGTCTCTAAATATATTCTTGGATTGGTTTGTAAGATACTAAGAGATGATGTGATTGATCCTAAGGTACACAGTGAGCAAGTTTCAGATGCAGGAGTTCCCTGATTCCAAATCTGGCCTTTTCCCCATTAAATCCTACTGTCTTGCCCTCAGGGATCTTACATTCTGCTGCAATTTATGAACATATTTGTCAGACAGCTGCTTATTTCCTGAAAATAATTGCTAGCTTTGTTCCCATTTTTGGAATAAATGATCTTTTTTCAATCCTATGATTCTATCACAATAGGAAACTCCTAAGCAGAGACTTCCTTAGGAAGGTCTCTAATAATATTCTTTGGGAGTTGTGTAAGATACTAAGAGAAGATGTAATTGATCCAAAAGTACATAGTGAATACGTTTCAGAGGCAGGACTTCCTGATTGCAAAACTGTCTTTTTACCCATTGCAGCCCTGAGAATATCAGTGCCACCAAAGTGGGCTTTGGCACAGAGAGGGATTTTGAGTTATTGAAGATATTGCCTTGTCCTCAGGGAGCTTACATTCTGCTAACATCTACGAACATCTCTATCAGATAGCCAGGTTCATCGAAGAAACTGCTAACTTTGTCCCCATTTTGGGAACAAATTATATATATATTTCTTCAGTGCTATGATTCCATCACAATAAGAAACACCTAATGCAGGAACTTCCTTCACTGAAGCAATTTAGGAATGTCTCTAAAGATATTCTTGGAGAGTTTTATAAGATACTAAGAGATGATTTGATCCAAAGTTACACAGTTGGCAAGTTTCAGAGCCAAGTCTTCCTGATTTCAAAGCTTTCCTTTTATCCATTATAGCCTAGTCCCTTGCCTTCAGAGAGCTTATATTTTGGTGATATCTATGAACATCTCTGTCAGATAGATAGGTTCATGGAAGAAACTGCTAGTTTTGTCTCCATTTTTGGAATAAATGATCTAATTTTTTCTTCAATCCTATGATTCCATCACAATAGGCAACTCTAAATGCAGAGACTTCCTTCATGGTGCAATTCAGGAATGTCTCTTAAGATATTCCTGGAATGTTATTTAAGATAATAAGAGGTGATGTGATTGGTTCAAAGTTACACAATGGCCAGATTTAAGAGATGGGCTTTCCCGTTTCCAAAACTGTTTTTTTTTTTTTCTCCATTAAATTCTACTGCCTTGCCTTCAGGGAGCTTACATTCTGCTGTAATGTATGAACATCTCTGTCACATAGCTAGCTTCATGGAAGAAACTGCTAGTTTTGTCCCTAATTTTGGAACAAATTATATATATTTATTCAAAACTATGATTCAGTTACAGTAAGAAACATCTAATGCAGAAACTCCCCTCATTGAAGCAATTTAGGAATATCGCTAAAGATATACTGGGAGAGTTTTGTAAGATACTAAGAGATGATGATTGATTCAAAGGTACACAATGGGCAAGTTTGAGAGGTAGGACTTCCTGATTCCAAAGCTGTCCTTTTTATCCATTGCAGCCTACTGCCTTGCTCTGAGAGAGCTTACATTCTGGTGACATCTATGAACAGCTCTGTTAAATAGTTAGGTTCTTGGAAGAAACTGCTAGCTTTGTCCCCATTTTTGGAACAAATTATATATATATATTTGTTTAATCATATGATTCGATCACAATAAGAAACACCTAATCCTTCTTGGATGCAATTTAGGAATGTCTAAAGTTATTCTTGTAGAGTTGTGTAAGACACTAAGAGATGGTATGATTGATGTAAAGGTAAACAATGAGCAAGTTTCAGAGGCAGTATTACCTGATTCCAAAGCTGTCCTTTTATCCATTACAAGTCTGAGAATATTAAGGTCAAACATGAGGGGGATTTGGAGTTCTTCAGCATACTGCCCTGCCCTCAGGGAGCTTACATTTTGTTGACATCTTTGAAAGTCTCTGCCAGATAGCTAAGTTCATGGAAGAAACTGCTAGCTTTGTCCCCATTTTGGAACAAATTGTATGTATTTGTTCAATGCTATGATTCCATCAGAATAGGAACCTCTTAAAGCAGAAACTTCCTTCATTGATGCAATTTAAGAATGTCTTTAAATATATTCTTGGAAAGTTAAGATACTAAGAGATGACATGATTGATCCAAAAGTACACAGTGAGCAAGTTTCAGAGGCAGCACTTCCTGATTCCAAAGCTGTTTTTTCTTCATTGTAGCATATTTCCATGCCCTCAGGGAGCTTACATTCTGCTGTCATTTATGAACATCTTTGTCAGATAGCTAGTTTCATGGAAAAAACTGCTAACTTTGTCCGCATTTTTGGAATAAATGATCTACTTCTTTCAATCCTATTATTCTATCACAATAGGAAACTCCTAATGCAGAGACTTTTTTCATTGATGCCATTTAGGAATGTCTCTAATGATATTCTTGGAGAGTTGTTTAAGATACTAAGTGATGATGTGATTGATCCAAAGGTAACCAAGAAGCAAGTTTCAGAGGTAGGACTTCCTGATTCCAAAGCTGTCCTATTATACATTGCAGCCCTGAGAATATTAATTCTCAAATGAGAGCTTTGGTAGTAGAGAGGGATTTGGAGTTCTTGGACATAGTACTGTGCCCTCAGGGAGCTTACATTTTGCTGATATCTATGAACATCCCTGCCAGATAGCTGGGATCCTGGAAGAAACTGCTAGCTTTGTCCCTATTTGTGGAACAAATTATATGTATTTGTTCAGTCCTATGAATGCATCACAATAGGAAACTCCTAATGCAGAGACTTCCTTCATTAATACAATTTAGGAATGTCTCTAAAGGTATACTTGGAGAGTTGTGTAAGATATTAAGAAATGATGTGATTGAACTAAAGGTACACAATGAACAAGTTTCAGAGACAGGACTTCCTGATTCTAAAGGTGTCTTATTATCCACTGCAGCCCTGAGAATATCAGTGATAAAAATGAGGGCTTTGCCAGCAGAGAGCGATAAATAATTCTTGAATATATCCTCTTGTCCTCAGGGAGCTTATATTCTGCTGACATCTATGAACATCTCAGTCAGACAGATAGGTTCATAGAAGAAACTGCCAGCTTTATTTCCATTTTTGGAATAAATCATCTATTTTTTCCATCATATGACTCCATCACAATAGGAAACTCCTAATGCAGAGACTGCCTTCATTAATACAATTTAGGAATGTCTCTAAAGGTATACTTGGAGAATTGTGTAAGATACTAAGAGATGATGCGATTGAACTACACAATGAATACATTTCAGAGATAGGACTTCCTGATTGCAAAGTTGTTCTTTTATTGATTGAAGCCCTGAGAATATCAGTGACAAAAATATGGACTTTGTCAGCAGAAAGTGATCAGTAATTCTTGAACATACTGCCTTGTCCACAAGGAACTTACATTCTGCTGACATCTATGAACATCTCTGCCAGATAGCTAGGTTCATGGAAGAAACTGCTAGCTTTGTCCCCATTTATGGAATAAATCATCTATTTTTTCCCATCTTATGATTCCATAACAATAGGAAACTCCTAATACAGACAGAGACTTCCTTCTTTGACACAATATAGGAATGTCTCTAAAGATATTCCTGGAGAATTTTGTAAGCTGTTAAGAGATGATATGATTGAACCAAATGTCCACAATGAGCAAGTTTCACAGGCAGCAGTTTCCAATTCCAAAGCTGTCCTTTTACCCATTACAGCCTACTCCATTGCTCTCAAGGAGCTTCCATTCTGTTGACATTTATGAACATCTCTGTCAGACAGCTAGCTTCATGAAAGAGACTGCCAGCTTTGCAATCCCATTTCCCACAGAAGGTCCATGTCTTCTTTTCCTACTTTTTATCGTAATGTGCTTTAATCAGAGATTTTTTTTTTTTTTTTACTGGTTTCTTTACGGATGTAAACAAGCCTACTGCCTCTGGCCTTCTTTCAAGGCTGTAACTACTTTGAGTGGAGACATAAATGAATGGCCTTGGATTTTTTGCTCTGCCACTTTGAAGTAAAGGATATATACATGACATATTAGGTCATGTTATCCATAATGGATATCGAGCTAGGTCATGGGTACTAATGAAGCTATAGCTCTCTCAGAGCAGCTCTCAAAGGCACCATCCAATCAACCCATGAACAGACGTGTTTATGAAGCACTTTTGATGTGACAAACACCATGCTGATGACACATATCTTTTCGCCCCCAACATCATCCATGCTTGAAAAACAGATGAGTGTATGTGTGCGTGTTTGTGTGTAACAATTAATCATAGCGCTTCTGTTAAAGGTTAATCCACTTTCACGTGTCTTCTAAGATGGAGAGCCACGGGTCTCAGCTTATTACGTTCCTGGATTCATAGCCATGTAACATCTCTGAGAATATCAGTGTCAAAAATATGGCCTTTGGCAGCAGAGAGGAAGTTGGAGTTCTTGAGCAGATTGCTTCGTTTCCTAATTCCCCCCTTCCAGTTCTCAAAGGTTTATGAAATGCTTTTCTAATAGCAATCCTGTGACATGCTTTGAGATAGTCATTCAGTCAGCAAGTATACAAGAACTCTTAAGATCTCTATTATGAACTTTAGAATTCACTACCCCTGAATTCAGGAGGATCTGAGTTCAGATCTGCTCTCAGACATTTAACATGTCCTAACTCTATGACCCTGAGCAAGTCACTTAACCCAATTACCTCAGCAAAGACAAAATAAAACAAAAACAAAACCCAAACCAAAAAACCCTTTAGAATTGATCATATGACATGGGAGACACTGGCACAGAACCACCCAGCATGGCGTGCCCTCCTCAGAGAAGGGGTCGTGCTCTAGGAGCAAAGCAGGATTGAATTAGCTCAGAAGAAATGTGAGATGCACAAAATTAAAGAATCTACTCCAAATGTTCATAGGGACTATTGTTTCCAACCTGTGACAGAGCATTCTGAGCTCGTGTTGATCTGATCAGTCAATCAGGCACACTCACTTGACTCTAATATAGTGATGCCCTTTGGGTCTTCTTCAAGGAATCCAGGACAATCACCAACCAACCAACCAAATGTCCAGTGAGATCTTTCTCTAGGCTAGGTGCTGAGCTACAAAGAAAGGCAAATCAAAAACCACAACCCCTGTGATCCAGGAGCTTGTATCATGGTCTAATGGAGTATAGAACATGAACTTGAGTCAGTATGGACCATGTTGATTTGTAAAAGAATCCAGGGGTCATGAGGAAGTGGAGGTGATAAGGGAGAGTGTATGGCCTGGGGCAGAGCCAGGGCAGAGGCTTAAGTTGGAGGACAAGATGGACAACAGCAAGGATCTCAGTGTACTTAAATTTAGTGTGTATGGAGGCTCTTCCTTCGTCTAGTATAATAAGTTTGAAAAGGTGGTAAGGGTCAGGTTGTGAAGGGCTTTAAATACCAAAGAGAGGACTTTCTCTTGAACCCCAGAGGTCATAGGGAACCAGTGAAGATTATGGAGCAGAGGAGTTATGTGGTCAGTTCTATGCTTTAGAAAAATCACCATCGTGGCTGATTGAAAGACTAGGTTGGAGTGGGAAGTGTCTTGAGGCAAGACCACCAGTAATGAGGCTCTTAGAATAAGAGATCATGAGGACCTGGACTAGTGTTGTCATTGGGTAAGTAGAGAGAAGGAGATGTGTATGGGGGATGTTGTGAAAGCAGAAATGACACTATTTGGCCAGAGATCAGATATGCAGAATCAAGGATGAGCTCAAAATTTCACACCTGAGTGACTGGGAGGATTGATAGAATGCTTGTAATGGGCAAATGATAAGGGAGTTTAGGAAGTGATAGAGTTTGGGAGAGGTGATAATGAATTTTGTTTTGGACCAGTTGAATTTGAGATCTTATGAGCTATCCGGATCAAGATGATGAAGATGCAGTTGGAAAGGCACATCCTGACTTCTTTTCCTTGGATTTCATTCATAGAGGGAACTCCAGGATGAGGAAACACCCTGGGTTGTCTAGAGGGTTGCCCAGAGGGCTAAAAGGTTGAGTGCTGTGCCCTGAGGTGCCCAGCCAGGATGTGTCAAGGGAAAACATGGACTCAGATCTTCCTGATTTCGAGATTCTCAATTCATTATACTCCCACTGCAAGGATCATTATTAACCCTGTTTGTAGAGATGGAAGCACTGAGCTACATAGGAGTGAAATAGTCCCATAGGAGTGAAGGGTTGTCCAGCAAATACACATCCAAGCTGGCAACTGGAAAACCTAGTCTCCTTAAATTGGGGCCAATGTATTTCATGCTATTCCTTTGAATCAGTCAAAAAGTGCTTACAGAGGGCCTGCTATGTGCCAGGGACTGAGCTATGTGTTGTTTCATAAATATCACTTATTTAGCCACTTCCCTTTGGACAAGATTTAAGAACCTAAGTAAAAGTATTATTAAATGCAAAATAATTGTCTACTGGAGGCAATGGTCTCAATTCTATTGGATTATCATCTTTTAAGCAAAGATTGTTTAGAAGCAGCTGGTGACTTGATGCATCGAGTTTTGCAACTGTAGTTAGGAAGATTTTATTTCAATTCCAGCCTCAGACACTTATTTGTGTAACCCTAGGCAAAGAGATATAACCTTGGTTTGCCTCAGTTTTCTCATTCTTCAAAATGGGGATAATATTATTGTTTACCTCTCAAGGTAATTGTGATAATCAGATGAAACAATATTTATAAATAGCTTTTCATATCGGAAAGTAGTATGTAATGCTAGTTTTTATCATTATTTCTGCCATCAAGGATTGTTAAAGAAGGGATGTTCAGGAGTGGGATGGAATGCACAGCCTCTGTGGTCCCTTGCAACTCAGAGGTACATGGAAAGTGCTACATTTTCCTAGATCTTTGTAATTATTAACCTTTTTGTTTTTGAAATTACTTTGGTTAGAGATTGTGCCTGCTTTTCTATATCTATATCTCTAGCTATATATCTGTCTCTATATATTGTTGTTCCCTGTCCCACCTTTACCCTCTATAAAAATATATCACTATAAAATATAAAAAAATATATAAAATATAAACTACTTAAGGGACAGGCTTATTCATTTCATTTTATTTTTTATTATAACTTTTTATTGACAAAACTTATGCATGGGTAACTTTTCAACATTGACCCTTGCAAAAACTTCTGTTCAACTTTTCCCCTCCTTCCCCCAGTCCCCTCTACTAGATGGCAGGTAGTCTAATACATGTTAAATGTGTTAAAGTATGTGTTAAATACAATATATGTATACATATTAATATAGTTATCTTGCTGCATAAGAAAAATCGGATTTAAAAAGAAGGTAAGAATAACATGGGAAGAAAAAAATGCAAGCAAATAATAACAGAAAAAGTGTAAATGCTATGTTGTGGTCCATACTCATTTCTCAGTGTCCTTTCGCTGGCTATAGCTGGTTCTGTTCATTATTGATTAGTTGGAACTGATTTAGATCCTCTCATTGTTGAAGAGAGCCACATCCATCAGAATTGATCCTCATACAGAATTGTTGTTGAAGTGTATAGTGATCTTCTGGTTCTGCTTATTTCACCCAGCATCAGTTCATGTAAGTATCTCCAGGCCTCTCTAAAATCATCCTGTCGGTCATTTCTTATAGAACAATAATATTCTATAGCATTCATGTGCCACAATTTATTCAGCCATTCTCCAATTGATGGGCATCCACTCAGTTTCCAGTTAGTTGCCACTACAAAAAAGGCTGCCACAAACATTTTTGCACATGTAGGTCCCTTTCCCTCCTTTAAGATCTCTTTGGGATATAAGCCCAGTAGTAATACTGCCAGATCAAAAGGTATGCATAGTTTGATAACTTTTTCAGTATAGTTCCAAATTGCTCTCCAGAATGGCTGGATCTGTTCACAACTCTACCAACAATGCATCAGTGTCCCAGTTTTCGCACATCTCCTCCAACATTCAGCATTATCTTTTCTTCCCATCTAAGTCAATCTGACAGGTATGTACTGGTGTCTCATAGCTGTCTTAATTTGCATTACTCTGATCAATAATGATTTGGAGAACCTTTTCATATGAGTAGAAATACTTTCAATTTCATCATCTGAAAATTGTCTGTTCATATCCTTTGACTATTTGTCAATTGGAGAATGGCTTCATTTTTTATAGATTTGAGTCAATTATCTATATACTTTGGAAATGAAGCCTTTATCAAAACCTTTGAATATAAAAATGTTTTCCCAATTTATTGTTTCCCTTCTAATTCTTGTCTGCATTAGTTTTGTTTGTACAAAAGCTTTTTAACTTGATATAATCAAAATTATCTATTTTGTGATCAATAATGATCTCTAGTTCTTTTTTGGTCACAAATTCCTTCTTCCTCCACAGGTCTGAGAGGTAAACTATCCTATGTTCTTCTAATTTATTTATAATCTTTTCATTCTTTATGTCTAGATCATGAATCCATTTTGATCTTATCTTGGTGTACGGTATGAAGTATAGGTCAGTGCCTAGTTTCTGCCATACTAATTTCTAATTTGCCCAGCAGTTTTTGTCAAATAGTGAATTCTTATCTCAAAAGTTGGGATCTTTGGGTTTGTCAAACACTAGATTGCTATAGTTATTTACTATTTTGTCCTGTGAACCTAATCTATTCCACTGATCAACTAATCTGGTTTTTTAGCCAATACCAAATGGTTTTGGTGACCACTGCTTTTATAATATAGTTTTAGGTAAGGTACATCTAGGTCACCTTCATTTACTTTTTTTTTTTCATTAGTGCCCTTGAAATTCTTAAACTTTTGTTCTTCCAGATGAATTTTATTATTTTTTCTAGGCCATTAAAATAGTTTCTTGGGAGTCTGATTGGTATAGCACTAAATAAATAGATTAGTTTAGGTATTATTGTCATCTTTAGTATATTTGCTTGACCTATCCAAGAGCACTTAATATTTTTCCAATTGGTTAGATCTGACTTTATTTGTGTGGAAAGTGTTTTGTAGTTTTGCTCATATAGTTCCTGACTTTTCTTTGACAGATAAATTCCCAAATATTTTATACTATTGACAGTTAGTTTAAATGAAATTTCTTTTTGTATCTCTTGCTGTTGTATTTTGTTGGTGATATAGAAAAATGCTGATGATTTATGTGGATTTATTTTGTATCCTGCAACTTTGCTAAAATTGTGAATTATTTCTAATAGTTTTTTAGTAGAATCTCTGGGGTTCTCTAAGTATACCAACCTATTATCTGCAAAGAGTAATAATTTGGTTTCCTCATTACCTACTCTAATTCCTTTAATCTTTTTCATCTCTTATTGACAAAGCTAGCATTTCTAATACAATATTGAATAGTAATGGTGATAGTGGGTAGCCTTGTTTCACTTCTGATTTAATGAGGATGGTTCCAGTTTATCCCTATTACACATGATGCTTATTTACATTTAAATAGATGCTACTGACTATTTTAAGGAAAAATTCATTTATTCCTATACTCTCCAGTGTTTATTTTTTTAATAAGAATGAATGTTGGATTTTAACAAATGATTTTTCTGCATCTATTGAGATGATCATATGGTTTTTGTTAGTTTGGTTATTGATATAATCAATTATGTTAATAATTATCCTAATAGTGAACCAGCCCTGCATTCCTGGTATAAATCCTACTTGATCATGGTGCAATATCCTGGGAGGATTTTCTGTAATCTTTTTGCTAATATTTTATTTAAGATTTTTGCATCAATATTCATTAGGAAGATTGGTCTATAATTTTCTTTCTCTGTTTTCATCCTACCTGGTTTAGGTATCAGTATCATATCTGTTTCATAAAAGGAATCAGTAGGATTCCTTCAATCCCTATTTTTTTTCAAATAGTTTATATAGGGGCCTATTCATTTTAGTCATTGTCTCTTGGTTCCTTGCATAGGGTCTTGTATGGAGGTAGGAATTTAATCAATGCTTGTTGGATCAGATTTTTAAAAAATTTATTAACTGCCTACTATGTACAAAGCACGATGTTATAACTAAAGCCAGGGCAGGGACTATAATCCAGGTGAGAAACAACAATAAGTGGGTTCATTAAAATAGGCCTTTGATGGTTTCTTTTGTTGAACTTCTATAGTTTTTTGGCCTTAGTAGCCACTAAGTGAATAGTTCATTCATTCATTCATCCATCCATCCATCCATCCATTAATTCATTCAACAAGTAGTTTCTTGAAATATGCAGAATAGCCTATGAGCTTCAGCCAGATTTTGTTCCCAAATTAAAAGTGCTAATTCCAAAAAAATCCTTTTTGAGACTAAGTCTCTCCAATTCAATTTATGAAATATAAATGGTGACTATTAGGATAAATGGGGAAGAAGCAAATGGAGTCTTGGACTGGGAATCAAAGGAGCTGGCTTGAAATCTCAGTTGCATCATTTACTATTTATGTGATCTTAGGCAAATTGTGCTTTCCCCCAGTTTCAGTTTTCCTTTCTTTAAAACAAAAAGTTCCATTTTATTTATAAAGTCCATGATAAACTCAGTTGTAGAAATCATTTTTTATTTTTTTGAGGTTATTGGGGTTATGTGAGTTGCTGAGGTCATATAGCTAGTAAGTATCTAAGGCTAGATTTGAACTCAGGTCCTAGTTGAACACAGTTATACAAACCCCAAATCAATTTTTTATTAAAGCCTTTTATTTTCAAAACATATGCATGGATAATTTTTCAACATTAATCCTTGTAAAACCTCATGTTCCAATTCTCCCTTTTCTCCCCACTCTCTCCCCTAGATAGCAAGTAATCCAATATATGTTAAACATGATAAAAACATATGCTAAATCCAATATATGAATATATATTTATACAATTATCTTGCTGCACAAGAAAAATCAAATCAAAAAGGAAAAAAAATGAGAAAAAATAAAATGCAAGCAAACAACAACAAAAAAAGCATGAAAATACTATGTTGTGATCCACATTCAATTCCCACAGTCCTTTCTCTGGGTATAGATGGCTCTCTTCATCACAAGGTCATTGGAACTGGATCATCTCATTGTTGAAAAGAGCCACATCCATCAGAATTGATCATTGTATAGTCTTGCTGTTGCCGTGCATAATCAGCTCCTGGTTCTGCTTATTCAACTTAGTATCAGTTCATGTAAGTCTCTCCAGGCTTTTATGAAATCCTCTTCCTGATCATTTCTTACAGAACAATAATATTCTGTAACATTCATATACCATAACTTATTCAGCCATTCCCCAACTGATGGGCATCCACTCAGTTTCCAGTTCCTTGCCACTAAAAAAGGGCTGCCACAAACATTTTTGCACATGTGGGTCCCTTTCCCTCCTTTATGATCTCTTTGGGATATAATCCCAGTAGAAACACTACTGGATCAAAGAGTATGCACAGTTTGATAACTTTTTGAGCATAGTTCCAAATTGCTCTCCAGAATGGTTGGATCTGTTCAGAACTCCCCCCAAAATGTCTTAGTGTCCCAGTTTCCCCACATTCTCTCCAACATTTATCATTATCTTTTCCTGCCATCTTACCCAGTCTGAGAGGTGTAAGATACCTCAGTTATCTTAATTTGCATTTCTCTGATCAATAGTGATTTGGAGTACCTCTTCATATGACTAGAAATAGTTTTAATTTCTTCATCTGAAAATTGTGCATATCTTTTGACCATTTATTTATCAATTGGAGAATGGCTTGAATTTCTTATAAATTTGAGTTAATTCTCTATGTATTTTAGAAATGAAACCTTTATCAGAACCCTTGAATGTAAAAAATGTTTTCCTAGTTTTTTGCTTCCCTTCCAATCTTGTTTGCATTAGTTTTGTTTGTACAAACATTTTTAACTTAATATAATAAAAAATATATATTTTGTGTTCAATGAACTCCAGGTCTTCTTTGGCCACAAATTCCTTCCTTTTCTACAAATCTGAGAGGTAAATTATCCTTTGTTCTTTTAATTTGCTTATAATATCACTCTGTCTAAATCAACCTTATCTTGGTATATGGTGTTAGGTATGGGTCAGTGCCTAGTTTCTGCCATACTAGTTTCCAATTTTCCCAGCAGTTTTTGTCAAATAGTTCTTATCCCAAAAGCTGGGGTCTTTGGGTTTTCAAACATTAGATTGCTATAGTTATTGACTACTTTGTCCTGTGAACCTAACCTATTTCACTGATCAATTGCTCTGTTTCTTAGCCAGTACCAAATGATTCTGATGACCACTTCTTTATAATATAGTTTTAGGTCTGGCACAGATAAGCCACCTTCATTTGCATTTTTTCCAAATTCTTGACCTTTTGTTCTTCCAGGTGAACTTTGTTATTATTTTTCTAGATCTGTGAAATAATTTCTTGGGATTTTGATTAGTATGGGACTGAATAAATAGATTAATATAGGTACTATTGTCATTTTATTGTCATTATTATTTTATTATACTCGGCCTACCCATGAGCACTTGATATTTTTCTAATTGTTTAGATCTGACTTTATTTGTGTGATTACTATTTTTGTCGTTGTGTTCATATAGTTCCTGACTTTACCTTGGCAGGTAGGCTTCCAAATATATTATTGACAGTTATTTTAAATGCAATTTCTTTTTGTATTTCTTGCTGCTGGACTTTGTTGGTAACATATAAAAATGCTGATGATTTATGTGAATTTATTTTGTATCCTGACACTTTGCTAAAGTTATGAATTATTTCTAGTAGTTTTTTAGTTGATCTCTAATGGTTCTCTAAGTATACCATTGTATAATCTACCAAGAGTGATAATTTGGTTTCCTCATTGCCTACTCTAATTCCTTTCATCTCTTTTTCTTCTTTTATGATAAAACTAACATTTATAATTCAATATTGAATAGTAATGGTGATAGTGGGCAACCTTGTTTCACCCCGATCTTATTGGGAATGGTGCCAGCTTGTATCCATTACATATGATGCTTGCTGATGGTTTTAAATAGCTGCTACTTATCATTTTAAGGAAAACTCCATTTATTCCTATAATCTCTAGTGTTTTTTATAGGAATGGATATTGGATTTTATCAAATGCTTTTTCTGTAGCTAGTGAGATAATTATATGATTTTTGTTAGTTTGGCTATTGATATAGTCAATTATGCTAATAGTTTTCCTAATATTGAACTCACCATGCATTCCTAGTATAAATCCTACTTCAAACTATTGTTTTTTTGTTTTCTGTTTTAACAACAGGGACTCTATATGAGTTCCTGTAGGGTAGGGACTGTATTTATATCTATATTTTCATGACCCTATTTGGAATTTTCCTGGCAGAAATACTGAGGTAGTTGATCAATTCTTTCTCCAACTCTTTTTAGAGATGGGGAAATTGAGGCAGACAATGTTAAGTGACTTGCCCAGAGTCATACAACTAAATGTGTGTGATAATTTGAATTTCTAACTCCAGGCTTGTTACTCTATCTACTATTTTACCTAGATCTGCCTTCACTGGGCATATAGTCATAAAAAGGAAGATATGAATTTGAGTGTATGAAGTAAACATTTCAAAGAATTAAAGGAAATAATTTATCTCATAAGGACAGAGCCAGAAGCCTCCAACTTTTCTTAGGATCAATTTCAGCCTATTTCAAAACTTTTCCTTAGGCTAAGTCTCTGAGGATTTAAAGTAATGTTCATGTATATTCTTGGATTTGTGGATAATCTTGAGAATAAATAGCTACTAATAGAAATAATGACTCTGCCACTTAGAGTATTAAGTGGTCAACTTTGTAAAACAACTCCTCCTCCCTCCCTGAGTTGTTTTTTGATCTGTTTGGTGATCCCCATCTCCCAGTCCCATATTCCTTCCCCACCCCCATGCTATCTTAGTAATTCAATGATTTTGGAAGAATGAATTCCTTTGGCTAAAGGGACAAGATCTGTTTGGTGTGTCAGTGTGTGTGTGTGTGTGTGTGTGTGTGTGTGTGTGTATGTGTGTGTATGAGAAGTAGATTATTCCAATCTGGAAAATGCAATGATACCTCCTTTTTTTTTTTTTTTTGGTCATAAACTCTTATAGGAGACTCCCACTTTCTCCCAATGGTGTGACTTACCTTGATGAGGCAGACTGATGTTTATAATGAGAATTCTGAGCTGTTAGTGTGGTGTAGGAGAAAGTGTTTTGGGTTAAGAATCAAGAGATCTGAGACTGAGCAAATCACTAAATCTTGTAGCCAAAGTTTCTCATCTGACTGACTAGTGTATTCTAAGGCCATTTGTCCTACTAATTTGGGAACAAGGAAAGAAATAAGTATTTATATAGTGCCTATCATAGACACAGCATTTAATAGACACTGTGCTAAACACTTTTTTACAAATATTATCTAATTTGATTCTATGCCAGATGGTACTGTTACTCTCCTCGATTTATAGTTGAGCAGACTAAGGCAAACAGGGTGAATGACTTGCCTGAAATCACACAGCTAGTGTTTGAGGTGATATTTGAACTCGGGTCTTTATGAATCAGGCCCAACACTGTTTGCTATTATTACCTAATCTGCTGATGTACTTCAAAGATCCCTGAACTGTTCCATCTATTTTTTTTCTTAAGAGATCTTGGGCCTTGCCATTCATGTTATACCTGCACTCAGGGTATATATTGTATCTTTTCCTTTAGAATATAAGCTCCTTGAAAGTAGGGGCTGTCACTCTTAAAAAATCTGCACCCCCAGTGCAGTGCTTAGAACAGTGCTTGCACACAGTAAACATTTTATAAATGTTCATTCATCCAATAATTCCATAGTCCTATAATTAAAAAAAATTAATAATAGCTTTTTATTTTCAAAATGCAAGCAAAGATAGCTCTCAACGCTCACCCCTGAAAGATCTTATATTCTGAATTTTTCTCCCTCCCTTCCCCCCACTCTCCCAGACAGCAAGTAATCCAAAATAGGTTAAATATGTGCGATTCTTCCAATCATATTTCCACATTTATCATGCTGCACAGAAAAAATTAGATCAAAAAAGGAAAAAAAAAAAACAAGCAAACAACAATAAAGGTAGAAAATACTACATTATTATCCAGATTCAGTTCCCACACAGTTCTGTATTTAATGATTAATTAGATTTAATGAATTATATAGGAATATTTACCATTAAACTAGATGATCTAAGATTGCTATGCTTTTTCAGTTGCTTTTGGCTTTTATTATTTTTTCTGTTCCTTCCTTTACTCCTAGCTATGATTTTTTGCAGTTTTTAAAGTTCTAACCTCCAGCAACACCCTCCAGAATTTTCCTAATTGGCTGCTTTGAAAATCCTTTAGGATGAGAAACCATATCACCAAACTTATTAGATTTGTACTTAAATTAAGAGTTAATAGGCTCTGAATGGGTTCTCTTTTTAAAGCATGACATATAGACTTAAAGAATTAAGAATTGCAAGACACCTTAAAAATCATTTAGTCCTACTCCCTCATTTTGCAGGTAAAGGAACTAAGACTTCAGTAGAGGGATGTATGAGGTGAATTGCTCAAAATATTGCTAAACATTGGCAAGGAAATGAGAAAATCAAGATTTGAAACTGGATTTTTTTTGTTCCTTAATCCGATGTTCCTTTGTTATACACTGTGTTCCTTGCATTTTGCCATATTCACTTTGAGTAGATTTCTTTGTTTCTCGCATGTTTTTCAGTTATGCTTTGAGAGGCTGAGAGATGAGATCTGAATAAGTAGGTCATTAGTGTCCTATTTCTTTGTGCTATTAATTTATTCTAAGTACTTATCACTGTCCTTCCCCTTGGTCTCTGTTCCTTTCAGTTCCTCCAATGCTCCAAGAATCATGGTTCTTTGGAGACTGGGCAAAGGAAAGAGGAAAGGTGATGACAACTCATATTCTTGGAGCATTTCAAAATTTCCAAAGAATTTTCTCCAATAAAACTCTTTGAGATAGATAATATTCTTCTTTTTATTAATTATTCTCTCTCTCTCTTTTTTTTTTTTTTTTTTTTTTTTTTTTTACAAAAATGGAAACTCAATTTCCCATAGGTAAGTATGACATAGTATGGTAATAATAATAGCTAGAATTTATATTTTGAGGTTTGTAAAATATTTTATAAATGTGATCTCATTTAATCTTCATAATAACCATGTGAAGGAGGTGCTATATTAGTTCCACTTTGTAGGACCTACCTCACTCATACTTTATAGATGTGGAAACTGAGGCTGAGAGAGACTAGGTGATTTTCCCATTATCATGTGGTTAATAAGTACCTGAAGCAGAATTTTAATTCAGGTATTCCTAATTCCAAGTTCATTCCATTCTCCACTATCCTACTTGACTGTCCTGACTGTAAGAATAGTGCCAGGTACTAATGGTTAGAGTAAGCTTAGTCTGACAAGGAAATTCAAGGATAAAAGCCAAGAGTTTTTTTTTTTAAGCTATATTTTAAAGCTATATTTATATATAGCTATATAAAGCTATATTATTTTTTTAAATCTATATATTAAAGTTATATTTATTTTTTAAAGCTATATATTGATCTATATCTAGATCAAAGAGAAAACAACTCTTGTTGCTTGGGTTGGAGAGGACAAAGATATTTGGCCTGGAAACACTAGAACCAAAGTGGTTAATACTCAAGATAAGTAAGGCAACAATAATAAGGTAGTACTTATCTGTCCTTGATCCATAAAGCAACTAGTCAATATTTATTAAATATCTAATATGTGACAAACACCAGGCATTAAAGGTGATGAGTTCAAGTCACCTGTCACAGATGAACTGCATCCTTGAGTACTGACAAAACTGGAAGATGTGATCATTGAGAAACTGTCAATGGTCTTTGGAAGATCTTAGGGTACAGGAGAGGTCCTGGACAATGGTCCTGATTTTCAACAAAATGAAGAAATTAGAAACTCTAGACTACAGGCCATTGAGCTTGACTTCGCTTCCTGGAAAAAATTCTAGAATGCATTTTTAAAAATAAATTTTAAAAATTATTATTATTACAGCTTTTATTTACAAAACATATGCGTGGGTAATTTTTCAACACTGACCCTTGGAAAATCTTCTGTTCCAACTTTTCCCCTCCTTCACCCTCCTCCCTTCCCTAGATGGCAGATAGTTCAATACATGTTAAATATGTTAAAGTATATTTTGTTAAAGCCAATAAATGTATACATATTTATACAGTTATCTTGCTGCACAAGAAAAATCGGATCTAGAAAGAAAGAAAAAAACCTGAGAAGGAAAACAAAAATGCAAGCAAACAATAACAGAAAGAGTGGAAAAGCTGTGTTATGGTCCACACTCATTCCCCATAGTTCTCTCTCTGGGTGTAGATAATTCTCTTCATTACTGAACAATTGGAACTGGTTTGAATCATCTCACTGTTGAAGAGAGCCAGGTCCATCAGAATTGATCATTGTAGAATATTGTTATTGCCGTGTGTAATGATCTCCTGGTTCTGCTCATTTCACTTAGCATCACTTCATGTCTCTCCAAGCCTCTCTGAAATCATCCTACTGGTCATTTCTTATAGAACAATAATATTCCATAACATTCATATACCATAACTTATTCAGCCATTCTCCAATCTATAAGCATCCACTTAGTTTCTAGTTTCTTGCCACTACAAAAAGGGCTGCCACAAACATTTTTGCTCATGTGGGTCTCTTTCCCTCCATTAAGATCTCTTTGGGATATAAACCCAGTGGTAACACTGCTGGGTCAAAGGGTATGCACAGTTTGATAACTTTTTGAGCATAATTGCAGATCATTCTCCAGAATGGCTGGATGTATTCACAATTCCACTAGTGATGTATCTACATAGTTTCATATGAGTAGAAATAGTTTCAGCTTCATCATCTGAAAATTATCTGTTCATATCCTCTGACCATTTATCATTTGGAAAGTGTTTTATAGTTTTGCTCATATAGTTCCTGACTTTCCCTTGGCAGATAAATTCCCAAATATTTTATACTATCAACATTTATTTTAAATTGAATTTCCCTTTGTATCTCTTTCCCACATCCCCTCTAAAATTCATCAACATCTTTTCTTCTCATTTTAGCCAATCTGAGAGGTGTATAGTGGTATCTCAGGATTGTAGTAATTTGCATTTCTCTGATCAATAGTGATTTGGAACACTTTCATATGAGTAGAAATAGTTTCAGCTTCATCATCTGAAAATTATCTGTTCATATCCTATGACCATTTGTCATTTGGAAAATGGCTTGATTTCTTATAAATTTGAGTCAATTCTTTATTTATTTTGGAAATGAGGCCTTTATCAGAACCTTTGAATGTAAACATGTTTTCCTAGTTTATTGCTTCCCTTCTAATCTTGTCTGCATTAGTTTTGTTTGTACAAAAACCTTTTAATTTAATATAATCAAAATTTTCTATTTTTTGATTAATAATGATCTCTAGTTCTTCTTTGGTCACAAAGTCTTTCCTCCTCCACAGGTCTAAGAGGCAAACTATTCTTTGTTCTTCTAATTTATTTATAATCTCATTTTTTATGTTTAGATCATGAACCCATTTTGACCTTATCTTGGTGTACAGTATTAAGTGTGGATCAATGCCTAGTTTCTGCCATACTAGTTTCCAATTTTCTTAGTAGTTTTTGTCAAATAGTGAATTATTATCCCAAAAGCTGTGGTCTTTGGATTTGTCAAATACTAGATTGCTATGGTTATTGACTGCTTTGTCCTGTAAACCTAACCTATTCCACTGATCAACTAGTTTATTTCTTAGCCAATACCAAATGGTTTTGATGACTGCTGCTTTATAATATAGTTTTAGATCTGGTATAGCAAGACCACCTTCATTTGATTTTTTTTTTCATTAGTTCCCTTGAAATTCTTGACCTTTGGTTCTTCTAGATGAATTTTGTTGTTATTTTTTCTAGGTCAATAAAATAGTTTCTTGGGAGTTTGATTGGTATAGCACTAAATAAATAGATTAATTAAGGTAGTTTTGTCATCTTTATTATATTCTCAACCTACCCAAGAACACTTAATATTTTTCCAGTTGCTTAGATCTGACTTTATTTGTGTGGAAAGTGTTTTGTAGTTTTGCTCATATAGTTCCTGACTTTCCTTTGGCAGATAAATTCTCAAATATTTTATACTATCAGCAGTTATTTTAAATTGAATTTCCCTTTGTATCTCTTGCTGTTGGATTTTGTTAATGATGTATAAAAATGCTAAGGATTTATGTGGATTTATTTTGTATCCTGACACTTTGATAAGTTATAGATTATTTTGAATAGCTTTTTAGTAGATTCTCTGGAGTTCTCTAAGTATAACATCATATCATCTGCAAGGAGTGATAATTTGATTTCTTTATTACCTACTCTAATTCCTTTAATCTTTTTCCTCTCTTATTTCCAAAGCTAGTATTTCTAATACAATATTGAATAGTAATGGTGATAGTGGGCAAACTTGTTTCACTCCTGATCTTATTGGGAATGATTCCAGTTTATGCCCATTACATATGATGCTTGCTGATGGTTTTGGATAGATGCTACTGACTATTTAAAGAAAGAGTCCATTTATTCCTAAACTCTCTAGTGTTTTTAGGAATGGTGTTGGATTTTATCAAATGCTTTTTCTGCATCTATTGAGATGATTATATAGTTTTTGTTAATTTGGTTATTGATTTAGTCAATTATGCTAATAGCTTTCCTAGTATTGAACCACCCCTGCATTCCTAGTATAAATCCTACTTGTTCATGGTGTATTATCCTGGGGATTTTCTCTAATCTCTTTGCTAATATTTTATTTAAGATTTTTGCATCAATATTCATTAGAGAGATTGGTCTATCATTTTCTTTCTCTATTTTTGTCCTACCTGGTTTAGGCATCAGTACCATGTCTGGGTCATAAAAGGAATTTGGTAGGAGTCTTTCATTCCCTAATTTTTTCAAATAGTTTATATAGTATTGGAATTAATTGTTCTTTAAATGTTTGGTAGAATTCACATGTAAATCCATCTGATCCTGGGGATTTTTTCTTAGGGAGTTGATTAATAGCTTGTCCTATTTCTTTTTCTAAAATGGGACCATTTAAGCAATTTACTTCCTCCTCTGTTAATCTGGACAGCCCATATTTCTGTAAGTATTCCTCCATTTCACTTAGGTTAAATTTGTTGGCATAAAGTTGGGCAAAGCAACCACTAATTATTCCTCTAATTTCCTCTTCATTGGTGGATAGTGCTCCCTTTTCATTTTTAAGACTAACAATTTGATTTTCCTCTTTCCTTTTTCCAATCAAATTTGCCAAAGGTTTATCTATTTTGTTGTTTTTTTCAATAAACCAACTCTTAGTTTTATTTATAAATTCAATAGTTTTTTTTTTTTTTACTTTCAATTTTATTAATCTCTTATTTTTAGAATTTCAGGTTCAGTATTTGATTGGGGGGTTTTAATTTGCTCTTTTTCTAGCTTTTTAAGTTGCAAGCCCAATTCACTGATCTTCTCTTTCTTTATTTTATGCAAGTAAGCCTCTATAGATAAAATTTCCTATTATTACTGCTTTGGCTGCATCCTATAAATTTTGATATGTTGTCTCATTATTGTCATTCTCTTGGATGAAATTATTAATTGTGTCTATGATTTGCTGTTTCACCCATTCATTTTTTAGGATGAGATTATTTAGTTTCCAATTACTTTTTGTTCTATTTTCTTCTGGCTTTTTATTGAATGTAGTTTTTATTGCATCATGATCTAAAAAGAATGTATTTACTATTTCTGCCTTTTTGTATTTGATTTTGAGGTCTTTATATCCTAAGATATGGAGATGAAAGTGTACTCCTTTCTGTCTCCAATTTTTTCCAAAGATCTATCATATCTAACTTTTCTAGTATTCTATTTGCCTCTTTAACTTATTTCTTATTTATTTTGTGGTTTGATTTAGCTAGTCAGAAAGTGCAAGGTTGAGATCTCCCACTAGTATAATTTTGCAGTCTATTTCTTCTTGCAGTTCTTTTAACTTCTTCTTTAGGAATTTAGTTGCTACACCACTTGGTGCATATATGTTTAATATTGATATTGTTTCATTATCTATGATACCCTTTAGCAAGATATAGTGCCCTTCTTTAGCTCTTTTAATTAGTTCAATTTTTATTTTTGCTTGATCTGAGATCAGGATGGCTAACCCTGCTTTTTTTTTTACTTCACCTAAAATATAATAGATTCTGCTCCAGCCTTTTACCTTTATTCTATATGTATCACCCTGCTTTAAATGTCTTTCCTGTAAATAACATATTGTAGGATTCTAGCTTTTAATCCAGACTGCTATCTGCCTCCACTTTATGGGGGAGTTTACCCCATTCACATTTATGGTTAAAACTACTAATTCTATGTTTCCTGCCATCTTATTATCCCCAGATTATACTCTTTTCTTTCCTTTTCCCCTTACTCCCCTCCCCAGTATTTAACTTATGGGCACCACTTTCCTCAAGCAGCCCTCCCCTTTAGAATCCCTCCTCCTTTAGAGTCCCTGCCCCTTTCTTATACCCTACTATTTCTGTATTCCCTTCTATTTAGACTACTCCCTCCCTTTTTGCTTTTCCCCTCCCACTTTTAAATAAGGTTAAGAAGTTTCTCTGTAAACCACATATGTCTAATATTTTCGCTTTGAGCCAAATCTGATGAGAGTAAGATTCACACAATGTTCCTCCCCCTCCTTTCTTTCCCTCAAATACAATAGGTTTCCTTTGTCTCTTCTTGAGATGTAATTTCCCTCTTTTTACCTCCACTTATCCCTTTTTCTGGTACAATCTCCTTTCCACTTCTAGTTCCTTTTTCATATTATAGCAATAAAATCAAATTATATGTGTACTCTCTATGTATACCCATAACAGAAATAGTCCTATTTTTGGAGGTCAGATTTTTTGTTTGGCTCTGGTTTTTTCATCAGAATTAAATGGAATTCATATGTTTCATTGAATGTCCATCTTCTTCCCAGGGAGAAAATGCTCAATTTATCTGGATAGTTTATTCTTGACTGCATTCCTTTGCCTTTTGGAATATTAGATTCCAGGTCCTTCAGTCCTTTAATGTGAAAGTTGCTAGATCCTGAGTAATCCTTATTGTGGTTCCTTGGTATTTGAATTATTTTTTTCTGGCTACTTGTAATATTTTTTCTCTGGTCCAATAGTTCTGAAATTTAGTCACAATATTCCTTGGAGTTTTAATTTTGGGGTCTCTTTCAGGAAGTGTGTGATGAATTCTTTCAATGGCTATTTTACCTTCTGGATTCCATGCCATCTGGGCAGTTGTCTATGCCAGTACTGGGCAGTATTCCTGAAAAATAGTGTCTAGCTCTTTTTTTCATGATGATTTTCGGGGAGTCCAATAATCCTTAGGTTATCTCTCCTAGATCTGTTTTCCATGTCTGTTGTTTCCCCAAGTAGGTAAGTAGGTATTTGACATTTTTTTTTCTATTTTTTCTTTTTCTTTCTTTTTTTTTTTTGCTTTTGCTTGACTGATTCTTGGTGTCTCCTCAAGTCATTCATTTCCATTTTTAAAATTCTGATTTTTAATGAATTGTTTTATTTACTTTTAACATTTCTTTTTGTAATTGTCCAATGAAGTTTTTAAATGAGTTGTTTTGTTCTAGGGAATTTTTTCCCATTTTGCCAATTTTATTTTTTAAGGAGTTATTTTTTTCTAATTCATTAATTCTGTTTTCCTGGGAGTTCTTTACCTTTTCCATTTCACAAATTCTGTTTTTCAGGGAGTTGTTTTCTTTTTCCATTCTATTTTTTAATGAGTTATATTTGCCTTTTCCAAACCCTCTTGCAAAGTATTCCTTTCCTTTCCCCATTTTTCTTCTAGCTCTCTTTTAAGATGCTTTTAAATTTCTTCTAGCAAAGTCTTGTATGGTGAGGACCAAGTATATCACCCTTTGGGGTTTCATCTGGAGACAATCTGCTTTTAGTGTCCTCAGGGTCTGAAATCTGTTCTCTTTCACTATAGAAGCTGTATATAGTTAGAGCTCACTTTGCCTTTTTACTTATTTAAAAAAAAAAGTTGGGATCTGCTTTTAGGGCAAGGAAGTTACAAATTTCCTCTACAGACACAAGGAAGTGGCAGCGGCTAACCTTGGTTCATGTTGATTCACTCCCAATGTTGGGTGGGTGTGGGCCCTTGAGGCTTTGTTGCTTTGGGGTTCACTCTTTATCTTTTGTGTTTATGTTGGATGTTTTATAACTTCTCTGATGATCTATTGGCTTGCAACTAGGGCAGAGTGGCCAAAACTGTGCTAGAGTCCTCCCTGTAGATTCTCCCCCCCCTCTCCACGTCAGGAGACCGCCTGCCTTCCCCCCACTTCCCCAGTCTGCTTAGTGTGAACTGGTCTCTGTGCTCTGCCTCGCTGCCTGCGCCTGGCCTCCTCCCACTCCTAACCAAAATAGACCTTTTTCTGGTGATCTTCAAAATTATCTTCTTTTGATAATTTGCTGCACTCCCAATATGTGTGGATTCTGTCAGTCCAGCACTATTTCAGAGGCTGAATATCATAATTAGTGTGAGGGTAGTAGGAGAGCTCAGAAAGAATCGTAAGGTCTTATCCTAGGATACAAAAAGCCATTGTTAAAGGCAAGGTTGGTGAACCCTAATCAAGAAAAGAAAGCAGCAATCACAAAGAATTAGCATGGCTTCATTAAGAAAAGGTCATATTAGACCAATCTTGTTTCCTTTTTTGATAGTGTTATTAACCCAGAAGATCAGTTGTAGAATTAAAGTATTTGAAAAAAGTTTTGAGAAAAAGATGGCTCAAAGTGGATGAGAAGATAGCACTTGAAACTGATTGGATGATTGTGCCCAAAGAGTATTGTCAGAGGAAGGAGAGCTTAGGCGACTCCTGCTTGGAGTGGTGCTGTTTTGTGTTTTTTCATGGCCGGGCTGAAGGCATTAGTGCAATTCTTGCCAAGTTTTCAGATGTCTAAAAGTTGGGAGGGCTGGCTATGACACTGGATGGTACCATCAGGTTTCCAAAAGAACTCAACAAATTAGAATGTTGGGTCTGACTCTGCTAAGTAAAATTTAGTTGAGTCATGAGTAAGGTCTTATCCTAGGATACAAAAAGCCAATTTCACAAATACAAGGTAGAGGAGATGTGACTAAGCAGCCATTGATCTGAAAAAGTTTTGGAGGGGTTAATGGATAGCAAGGTAATATGGTAACAAAAAAAAGGATATATTTCAAAATCAATAAAGGGGGGGAGAAACATGTTACCAATACTAATTGATATTAACATTAATGGATGTTTTCAGGTATGTCTGTAGCTTGGTATACTATGGCCTTACCTTGAATGCTGGTGAGCACAAAGGAAATCTGTACCTGAATATAGCTTTGTATGGTCTGGTGGAAGTCCCAGCATGCCCTCTGTGCATTTACTTCATCGAGAAACCTTGGTATGTATTATTTTGAGTGACTAATTTTCTCTCATAGGTCTATAAAAATGCTTCTTTGGAGAAACTTGGATCATTTTTCTTTTCCAAAGTAACCCATTCCATAGTTGAGAAGAAACTTTAAATCAGTTCAATTTAAGAAACAGATTAAGCACCTTTTGTTATTTATTCTTTGTTGTCCTAGAGAACCATGATCTCAGGGAGGTGATTCCATGCCATGCAAGTGATTTGAATTTAAGTGCAGGAGGGCTGGGCATTCACTTTCTTTTCCAGAGCCATCTGGTTTCAGAAGCAAGATATAGATTAGGAGGACTGGAGATAGCTTTGGATACAATGGGAGACCTTAGCCTTTTTAAGATAAGGTCTTTTTTATGAGTTACATTTTTTTTAATTATAGGTTTTTATTTACAAAACATATGCTTGGGTAATTTTTTTCAACATTGACCCTTGCAAAACCTTCTGTTCCAAATTTTCCCCTCCTTTCCTCCCCTCCTTCCCCTAGATGGCAGGTAGTCCAATACATGTTAAATATGCTAAAATACATGTTAAATCCAATATATGTACACATATTTATACAGTTATCTTCCTGTACAAGAAAAATCAGAAAAGATAAGGTCTTTAACAGAACTCAATTTGCCTGAGGCAACACCCATTCAGTGCTTAGGGAGTCTCCTGCCTGAGCACTATGATACAGAGATAAAGTGAGATATACCCTGCCTTGTAGACATTTCCATTCCAAGAGGGAATAAATCCAAAAGTCTGAGAAAGCCAAGAGTACACTAAGAAGTGGAGGAATCAGGGAAGGCTTCATCCAAAATATATCAACAGAAAGTAAATTAACTTTATTTTGACCAACAAGGGATTAGAAACTTGCTTGTACATATGTAAGATTGTAAAGCTTTCAGAGAGACCACTTTAGAAAGTAAGTCATTGGCAAACTTTTTTATATGCTAAGATTAGAACTAATAAGTTCTTAATGGCAGTAAGTACTTCTTTTTAAAAAAATTTTTTAAAGCTTTTCATGGCAAGTAGTCCAATATAGGTTAAATGTGGTAGAAATATATATTAAATCCAATATATGCATACATATTTATACAATTATCTTGCTGTACAAGAAAAATGAAATCAAACCAGAAAAGAAAATGATGAAGAAAATAAAATGCAAGCAAACAACAACAAAAAGAGTGAGAATGCTATGTTGTGAACCACACTCAGTTCACACAGTCCTCTCTCTGGGTGTAGATGGCTCTTTTGATCACAAGACCATTGGAATTCGTCTGAATCATCTCATTGTTCAAGAGAGCCACGTCCATCAGAAATGATCATTGTATAATCTTGTTATTGCCGGGTACAATGATCTCTTGGTTCTGTTCATTTCATTCAGCATCAGTTCATGTAAGTCTCTCCAGGTTTCTCTGAAATCATCCTGCTTATCATTTCTTATAGAACAATAATATTCCATAGCATTCATATACCATAACTTATTCAGCTATTCTTCAACTGATGGGTATCCACTCAGTTTCCAGTTTCTTGGCAGTAAGTACTTAAATGAAGTTAGGATGTAGTTGGCACGATTCTCACTTTGGATTTAGGTAAAACTTCTATGAGTCCAGATTTGGAGAAAAGAATTTATACATCATCTAATCCAATCTCTACATTTTAGAGATGAAGAAACTGAGGCACACATAGATTGAGGGATTTGCACAAAGTCTCATAGGAAATGAGTGACAAAGAATACAGATTTAAATCCAAAGCCCTTCACTCCAAATTCAATCATCTTTCATCCAATGATTTTGCCAAGGTCCAGAATCTAATACACATCTTCTGATTCTTACAGCTATTAACACTAGTTAGTACTTTTTAAGCTGTGGGACCTTTAGCTCATCACTTAACCTCTCTCAGGTTGAGTTCCTTTACCTATAAAATGGAAATCATAGTACTTGTAGCACTTACAATGTGGTTGTGAGACTTGAATGAGATAATATATGGTCAGAACTTTGCAGATCTTTGAATGCTTTATTAAATGTCAGTCAATCAATAAGTATTTGTTAAGGGGCAGCAAGATGGCCCAGTGTATAAAGAGCATTGACTCTGAAGTCAGGAGGACTTCAGTTCAAATCTATCCTGACACTTAACTCATCCTAGCTGTGTGACTCTGGGCAAGTCACCTAATCCCAATTACTTAGCCTAAAACAACAACAACAACAATCAACAACAACAGTTTTATTTAAGTACTTACTTATTAAGAATTCTAGGTTCTGGGCTAGGAACTAGAAATAAAAAGAAAAAAGTAAAAATCTGCCTCTCAAGGAGTTTACATTCTCCCAGGGAAGACAATGTCTATACATATAAATACATACAAAATAGATGTAGGACAGTGGGAGCTGGGACTGGAAAATACTAGCAGCTAGAGGAATTCTTAGAGGCTTTGTGTAAAAAATGCCACTTTAAAGAAAACAGAGATTTGAAGAGATGGATGTGAGGAGGAAGTGCATTCAGGCACGGGGACTGGGAAGGCAAAGAGCTAGAAGGTTGTGAATGTGAACCATAAAAGTTCCTCCAAACTGTAGAGTTTGTGAAAGGGAGTAATGTAGATAATAAGATTTCATACTAATTATGGTCATTAGAGAAAATAAAACATTTGCCGGGCTCTTTGCTCATTATTATTAGTTAGTTATTTTTCTTTCACAGAAGACAAATTATTTCCAGAATATCCTTTCCTGGCTCTCCTGGAATGTGTCCTTCTCACGTTGTATTTGTTAATTCTGGGAATGAGTCGAAATTAAGTTTCTTGGAAATTGACCACTCCTTCCATTTACATCATTTCAGCTGTCCTGGGTGAAGTGATGGGGAAGAAACCGTGTTTCCAGATCAAAGTCTCAGTAAGATCTGATTGGGATTTAGTGAAAGCATACTGCTCTTTGAAAAGATGATCTTTTTTTCTTGATCCTGAATTTTGGCTGTCCTTTCTTCTTCTAGCCCAGTCCTCCCCTTTTATAAACAAAGGAAACTGAGACCCAGAGGACTTAAATAATTGATTTAGGGTCACAGAGACAAGAAGTGGAAAGAATGGGATTAAACCAAGATTTTCCAATGCCCAAATCAGGATCTTTGCCAGGAAATGTCCTACACAAAGA
Organism: Sarcophilus harrisii; assembly: GCF_902635505.1. Classification (NCBI taxonomy): domain Eukaryota; kingdom Metazoa; phylum Chordata; class Mammalia; order Dasyuromorphia; family Dasyuridae; genus Sarcophilus; species Sarcophilus harrisii. The sequence continues at coordinate 639,151,532 of NC_045427.1, read as the reverse complement.
CACCCCCCACCCAGATCTTTATAGATCCTGGAAGTTTCTAGATTTCAAACTCTTTTCACTATTTCCTCATTGTCTTTTACAAGTTCTCATAGGATTTAGAACTAGAGGGATTCCAAAGATCATTTAGTTCAGTTTCCTGATTTGATGATGAGGAAATTGAAGTTCAGAAATGGGAAGCAAATCAAGGATGTTACAGATGAAGGAATCGAGGTTCAGAAATGATTTGCTGTTTTACCCATTCATTCTTTAGGATTAGATTATTTAGTTTCCAATTAATTTTTAGTCTATTTTCCCTTGGCCTTTTATTGCATGTACTTTTTATTGCATCATGATTTGAACAAATGCATTTACTATTTCTGCCTTTCTGCAGTTGATTTAGAGGGTTTTATGCCCTAATACATGCTTAATTTTTGTAGAGGTTCCATGAACCACCGAGGAAAAAAAAGTGTACTCCTTTCTGTCTTCATTCACTTTTCTCCAGAGATCTGTCACATCTAACTTTTCTAACATTCTATTTATCTCCTTAACTTCTTTCTTATTTATTTTGTAGTTCAATTTACCTACTTCTGAGAAAACAAGGTTGAGGTCCCCTACTAGTATAGTTTTGCTGTCTATCTCTTCTTGCAGCTCTCAACTTCTCTTGTAGAAATCTGGATGCTATACCACTTGGTGCATATATGTTTAGTACTGTTATTGCTTCATTATCTATGGTGAGATTCAGAAATGGGAAGCAAATCAAGGATGTTTCAGGTGAAGGAATTGAGGTTCAGAAATTGGAAGCAAGTCAAGGATGTTTCAGGTGAAGGGATTGAGACTTAGAATGGTTAACTGATTTGGCCAAAGTCACACAGGTGAAAAGAACTAGAAGTGAGAATTGCACCTTGATTCTCTGACTCTGAATCCAGTTTTCTGCAGCCCTCTCCCTCCTTTTTGTCCCTAGATAGCAACAGCTTAAGCTTGATAGGAGATGCTCTCATTTGCCTGAGAAGCAGATTTCATATTTATCAAGAGACTGGAGGGGCTGAAGCCTGGCCAATTCGCTGTGGGCATCTATCCTCAATTCTTTTGGGGCAAGATTTTAATCCTCTATCGGTCTAAGTTATTTGCATCTTGCCCAGGTGGTGCACAGTAGGATCCATGAGCTTGATGGACAGCTTTCTTTGGCTCAGCCAAGCACTCCAGACTGGGCCAAGAATTCACTGACGTTATTTACTTGTGGAAATGAAGGCAGCCGCCATGCAAAGTGTGCCATCTGCCACGTCTGACCTTGTGTGCTTTTTCTTCTAGGGCAGGGAGACGGAAAACCACCTCTGCTTTTCTCATTTTTGCGGGATTTGCCTGCATGTTGACCATGTTCTTAAGCGAACGTTCAGGTATGTGCAAATAATCCGATGTATGAAAACCTGTTGCTATGAGAGGAATCAGATTATACCCACAAATTCTCAGAGCTCCTTAAAAAATGCTTTAGTAACATGGTGGGGAGGGAGACCTAGAAAATATCCATGGTGTTCATTGACTTAGTGATTTCAAAATTTATAACAAATTTTTTTTTTAATAATCCTTAGAAACTGGCTTATTTTACAATGGAATCAGTTAGCAAACATTTATTAAGCGCTTAGTATGTGTACAAGTCAATCTCTTCATCTTTTTTTCCTTAATCAGATCTTTGATTTCATTAGTGTAGCAAAGTCCTGGAAAGGACTCTCATATAATGAAGATTAAAACCTACTCAGCACCAGATAGTCTTAGAGACTGTCTGGGGCTCTGAGAAATTAAATGACTTGTTGCCCAGGGTGTCTGAGTCTGAAGCAAGATTTGAACTAAGGCTGTCCTGATATTGCTGCCAGCTCTCTGTCCACTTAACTCTCTATCCACCTCTTGATCATTCAAATTAACAGAAGGGAGCTGTTATTAAAAGTAAGCAAATGGGAGACAATCCAAATAATTTAATATTTGCCAGCCTGGGGAGGACATCCCTGGAGTTTAAACTTTTTGAGAGTAAAGATTGTCCTTTGTCTTCATATCCCAGCACCAACTTGGTGTCTGGGTATATAGTAGGCACTGAATGAATGTTTATTGATAATTGATCTTTCCCATTGATATTTGAATGGAAATTCATGGAAAATCTCACTGCCTGATTTAAGAGAACCTATGAAGTAATATATTTATTTTAATCCTGTCCTTTCCTTCCTGCCATTTTAGCTCTTTATTATTCCTTCTGTGTGGTGACTAAGTGCATCACTTGTTAGAGGGATACCTATTAATATTCCTCTTCTCTCTTCTAATTAATTTCTCACCCTCTCTCTCTTCCTTGTTTTCCCAATCTCTGCCTTTCTCCTCTTTTCTCCCCCCTCCCATCTCACTTCATTTTGGTGCAATATGTATTTTTTGTGCTCGGCTCTGAGCCAGCCCCTTGTGGAGGATGGAAGAAGGCAGCATGATGTCACTGAGAAAATGCTCAGGGCCAGGCCGTAGCTGAGTTCTCTGTTTGTTTGGAGGGGAAGTAGAACACTCCCCCAAGATTGGCAAGTTACAGCTTCCGGTGAGAAAGCTTACTCCTGCGGCAATCCCCCTCCTTTCTCTCTTGTTTATCTCCATGGGAAGAAGGCTCCAGCTGCAGTGTGCTCATCCAATCAAGAGTCAGCTCTGGGATTACATCACCAGTTTCTGAGCCTATTACGTCGTTATTTTTGTGATGTCTCATCTCTTGCTAGAATCATAAGACCCTTCCAGCAAGGAGGGGTCTTAAAGACCACCTAGTCCAATTATCTCCATTTTTCAGAGGAGGAAACTGAGGCACACAGGGTCATGCATCAGATGAAAAATTAAAACCAGGTCCTCTGATTCCCAGCTGTACTCAGCTTTTGGAAAGAGGCTTTTTCTTCAGAGGAAAGGACCACTAAATGGTGCATCAATGACAATAACCCTATGAAGTTTAAAACACAACTTGCCCTCCCCAGATGAATCTTATCCCCGGATGGATAAGCTACCCTGTCTAGGTAGAATTTTGTGATATTTTAAAAGTCCATTAGACAATGCTGGAATCCATGAAAGCAGACTATGTCATGTATCTTTGCACCTTCCTCACTGTCTAGACTGCTCCAGTAACTGGCTCATTGTGAATGCTTGTTGAATTAATAGAATGAATGGTCTTTTTAAAAAACTGATTTTTCAAGTGGGAACATTCTTAGTGCTTAGCAAGGCATTCATTTGGAAGGTTTCTGGTGCTTTTGGAGCCTCAGCCCCCATTTCTTACCAATATCAGCTATGAGCCATTGTTGCACCAGAGAGAGATGCTGGATTAGCAGGGTATCACTGATTACTGATTGTGCTTCAGTTTTCTGATCCATAAAATAAGAGACTAGACAAGCTCCCAAATCTCTCCTTCTACATTTATGGAACTTTCTTAGTGCTAAGCAAGGCATTCATTTGGAAGGTTTCTGGTGTTTTTGGAGCCTCAGCCCCCATTTCTTACCAATATCAGCTATGAGCCATTGTTGCACCAGAGAGAGATGCTGGATTTGGAGGCTGTCACTGATTACTGATTGTGCTTCAGTTTTCTGATCCATAAAATAAGAGACTAGACAAGCTTCCAAATCTCTCCTTCTACATTTATGGAACTTCCTTAGTGCTAAGCAAGGCATTCATTTAGAAGGTTTCTGGTGCTTTTGGAGCCTCAGCCCCCATTGTTGGGTCTCACCAATGTCAGCTACCAGCCCATTGTTGCACCAGACAGAGATGCTGGATTAGCAGGGTATCACTGATTACTGATTGTGCTTTAGTTTTCTGATCCATAAAATAAGAGACTAGACAAGCTCCCAAATCTCTCCTTCTTCTACATTTATGGAACTTTTAGTGTTAGCAGAATAATTAAGGTTTCTGGTGTTTGGAGCCAGCCCCATTGTTGGTCTCAAATGTCAGCCCCATTGTTGCCAGAAGAGATGGGATTTGCAGGGTATCACGATTTGATTGTGCTTCAGTTTTCTTCCAAAATAAGAATTAGAAAGTCCCAAATCCTCCTTCTTCACATTTATGGAACTTTGGCTTAGCAAGGCATTCATGTAGAAGGTTTCTGGTGCTTTTGGAGCCTCAGCCCCCATTGTTGGGTCTCACTAATGTCAGCTACCAGCCCATTGTTGCACCAGACAGAGATGCTGGATTTGCAGGGTATCACTGATTGCTGATTGTGCTTCAGTTTTCTGATCCATAAAATGAGAGACTAGACAAGCTCCCAAATCTCTCCTTCTACATTTTTGGAACTTTCTTAGTGCTTAGCAAGGCATTCATTTAGAAGGTTTCTGGTGCTTTTGGAGCCTCAGCCCCCATTGTTGGTTCTCACCAATGTCAGCTACAAGCCCATTGTTGTACCAGACAGAGATGCTGGATTTGGAGACAGTCACTGATTACTGATTGTGCTTCAGTTTTCTGATCCATAAAATGAGAGACTAGACAAGCTCCCAAATCTCTCCTTCTACATTGATGGAACTTCCTTAGTGCTTAGCAAGGCATTCATTTAGAAGGTTTCTGGTGCTTTTGGAGCCTCAGCCCCCATTGTTGGGTCTCACCAATGTCAGCTACCAGCCCATTGTTGCACCAGACAGAGATGCTGGATTTGGAGGCTGTCACTGATTACTGATTGTGCTTCAGTTTTCTGATCCATAAAATAAGAGACTACACAAGCTCCCAAATCTTTCCTTCTTCTACATTTTTGGAACTTTCTCAGTGCTTAGCAAGAAATTCATTTAGAAGGTTTCTGGTGCTTTTGGAGCCTCAGCCCCCATTTCTCACCAATGTCAGCTACCAGCCCATTGTTGCACCAGACAGAGATGCTGGATTTGGAGACAGTCACTGATTACTGATTGTGCTTCAGTTTTCTGATCCATAAAATAAGAGACTAGACAAGCTCCCAAATCTCTCCTTCTACATTGATGGAACTTTCTTAGTGCTTAGTAAGGCATTCATTTAGAAGGTTTCTGGTGCTTTTGGAGCCTCAGCCCCCATTGTTGGTTCTCACCAATGTCAGCTACAAGCCCATTGTTGTACCAGACAGAGATGCTGGATTTGGAGACAGTCACTGATTACTGATTGTGCTTCAGTTTTCTGATCCATAAAATAAGAGACTAGACAAGCTCCCAAATCTCTCCTTCTACATTGATGGAACTTCCTTAGTGCTTAGCAAGGCATTCATTTGGAAGGTTTCTGGTGCTTTTGGAGCCTCAGCCCCCATTTCTCATCAATGTCAGCAACCAGCCCATTGTTGCACCAGACAGAGATGCTGGATTTGGAGACTGTCACTGATTACTGATTGTGCTTCAGTTTTCTGATCCATAAAATGAGAGACTAGACAAGCTCCCAAATCTCTCCTTCTACATTTATGGAACTTTCTTAGTGCTTAGCAAGGCATTCATTTAGAAGGTTTCTGGTTTTTGGACCTCAGCCCCATTGTTGGTTCTCACCAATGTAGCTACAAGCCATTGTTGTACCAGACAGAGATGCTGGATTTGCAGTCACTGATTACTGATTGTGCTTCAGTTTTCTGATCCATAAAATAAGAGACTAGACAAGCTCCCAAATCTCTCCTTCTTCTACATTTTTGGAACTTTCTTAGTGCTTAGCAAGGCATTCATTTAGAAGGTTTCTGGTGCTTTTGGAGCCTCAGCCCCCATTTCTCACCAATGTCAGCTACCAGCCATTGTTGCACCAGACAGAGATGCTGGATTTGGAGGCTGTCACTGATTACTGATTGTGCTTCAGTTTTCTGATCCATAAAATAAGAGACTAGACAAGCTTCCAAATCTCTCCTTCTACATTTATGGAACTTCCTTAGTGCTAAGCAAGGCATTCATTTAGAAGGTTTCTGGTGCTTTTGGAGCCTCAGCCCCCATTGTTGGGTCTCACCAATGTCAGCTACCAGCCCATTGTTGCACCAGACAGAGATGCTGGATTAGCAGGGTATCACTGATTACTGATTGTGCTTTAGTTTTCTGATCCATAAAATAAGAGACTAGACAAGCTCCCAAATCTCTCCTTCTTCTACATTTATGGAACTTTCTTAGTGCTTAGCAAGGAATACATTAAGAAGGTTTCTGGTGCTTTTGGAGCCTCAGCCCCCATTGTTGGGTCTCACCAATGTCAGCTACAAGCCCATTGTTGCACCAGACAGAGATGCTGGATTTGGAGGCTGTCACTGATTACTGATTGTGCTTCAGTTTTCTGATCCATAAAATAAGAGATTAGACAAGCTCCCAAATCTCTCCTTCTTCTACATTTATGGAACTTCCTTAATGCTTAGCAAGGCATTCATTTAGAAGGTTTCTGGTGCTTTTGGAGCCTCAGCCCCCATTGTTGGGTCTCACCAATGTCAGCTACCAGCCCATTGTTGCACCAGACAGAGATGCTGGATTTGGAGGCTGTCACTGATTACTGATTGTGCTTCAGTTTTCTGATCCATAAAATGAGAGACTAGACAAGCTCCCAAATCTCTCCTTCTACATTTATGGAACTTCCTTAGTGCTTAGCAAGGCATTCATTAGAAGGTTTCTGGTGCTTTTTGAGCCTCAGCCCCCATTGTTGGGTCTCACCAATGTCAGCTACAAGCCCATTTTTGTACCAGACAGAGATGCTGGATTTGGAGGCTGTCAAGGATTACTGATTGTGCTTCAGTTTTCTGATCCATAAAATAAGAGACTAGACAAGCTCCCAAATCTCTCCTTCTTCTACATTTATGGAACTTTCTTAGTGCTTAGCAAGGCATTCATTTAGAAGGTTTCTGGTGCTTTTGGAGCCTCAGCCCCCATTGTTGGGTCTCACCAATGTCAGCTACCAGCCCATTGTTGCACCAGACAGAGATGCTGGATTTGGAGGCTGTCACTGATTACTGATTGTGCTTCAGTTTTCTGATCCATAAAATAAGAGACTACACAAGCTCCCAAATCTTTCCTTCTTCTACATTTTTGGAACTTTCTCAGTGCTTAGCAAGAAATTCATTTAGAAGGTTTCTGGTGCTTTTGGAGCCTCAGCCCCCATTTCTCACCAATGTCAGCTACCAGCCCATTGTTGCACCAGACAGAGATGCTGGATTTGCAGGGTATCACTGATTGCTGATTGTGCTTCAGTTTTCTGATCCATAAAATAAGAGACTAGACAAGCTCCCAAATCTCTCCTTCTACATTTATGGAACTTTCTTAGTGCTTAGTAAGGCATTCATTTAGAAGGTTTCTGGTGCTTTTGGAGCCTCAGCCCCCATTGTTGGTTCTCACCAATGTCAGCTACAAGCCCATTGTTGTACCAGACAGAGATGCTGGATTTGGAGACAGTCACTGATTACTGATTGTGCTTCAGTTTTCTGATCCATAAAATAAGAGACTAGACAAGCTCCCAAATCTCTCCTTCTTCTACATTTATGGAACTTCCTTAGAGCTTAGCAAGGCATTCATTTGGAAGGTTTCTGGTGCTTTTGGAGCCTCAGCCCCCATTTCTCATCAATGTCAGCTACCAGCCCATTGTTGCACCAGACAGAGATGCTGGATTTGGAGACAGTCACTGATTACTGATTGTGCTTCAGTTTTCTGATCCATAAAATAAGAGACTAGACAAGCTCCCAAATCTCTCCTTCTTCTACATTTATGGAACTTCCTTAGTGCTTAGCAAGGAATTCATTTAGAAGGTTTCTGGTGCTTTTGGAGCCTCAGCCCCCATTGTTGGGTCTCACCAATGTCAGCTACCAGCCCATCGTTGCACCAGACAGAGATGCTGGATTAGCAGGATATCACTGACTACTGATTGTGCTTTAGTTTTCTGATCCATAAAATAAGAGACTAGAGAAGCTCCCAAATCTTTCCTTCTTCTACATTTTTGGAACTTTCTCAGTGCTTAGCAAGGCATTCATGTAGAAGGTTTCTGGTGCTTTTGGAGCCTCAGACCCCATTGTTGGGTCTCACCAATGTCAGCTACCAGCCCACTGTTGCACCAGACAGAGATGCTGGATTTACAGGGTATTAGTGATTCCTGATTGTGCTTTAGTTTTCTGATCCATAAAATAAGAGATTAGACAAGCTCCCAAATCTGTCCTTCTTCTACATTTATGATCCTATAAGTCATTGTACAGGGGAGTAAATGGAGCCCCACAGAGTGGGAGTGACCTACCCGAGATCATCCATACAAGTAGAAGCAGAATTTGAATTTAGATTCCTGACTCCTTTTCACTATTATCCATGGTTTCTCACTAATATTTGATGTTTTTTTTGCATCTTTTTCTCTTAGCTTTGGTTCTTCTTGGGGAGTTGCCCTGGTAGAAGGTTTGCTAAAAACACCATAATTTCCTGTTGCCATGGCAATGATCATTCCGAACTGACTTTGATGTTCCACTGTTAAGGCCTTTAAAAGATCAGATCTAGCCAAGTATTAATTATTATTAATAGCCAATTAGCTATTTAGCTAATCAAGCATCTGTCCATAGGCAAAGGCTTACTAAATGTTGATAAATGACACTAATGTAACTCTTTTTTTTTAAAGAGGGAATTGGGGTTAAATGACTTTCCCAGAATCACACAGATGGTAAGTGTCAAGTTTCTGAAGCCAGGATTTAAACTCCTGCTTCCAGTGTCGATGCTCTATCCACTGCCCCATCTAGCCACCCCTTAATATCTCCCTCTAAGGTTAATGAAGTGCTTTCCTCGTGCTCATGATCTCCTCTGAGCCTTCGTGAGGTGAATGCTCTCAGGGATTTCATTTTACAGCTGAGAAAGTTGGTGCTGGGAGAGGCTAAATGACAGACAGATGGTGTCCATTTCATCCTAGAACTACTTTGTTCATTGATCCTGCTATCATGAGGATGGGCCACTAGGTGGCTTCAAGTTGCAGAGTCCTGAGCCAGAGGGAGAAAGCTAGAGTTGGTGCATTACAGCTCAGATTTGTAGCATTATAGTCCAGATTTGTAGCATTATAGTTCAGATTTGTAGCATTTTATTTCGGATTTGTAGCATTATAGTTCATATTTGTAGCATTATAGTTCATATTTGTAGTGTTATAGTTCAGATTTGTAACATTATAGTTCAGATTTGTAACATTATAGTTCAGATTTGTAGCATCAATTTAGGGAGAGCAGGGATTGTTCCATTTTTTAAAATCTTTGTAACCCCCACACCTAATACAATTACCTGGCACCCTGTCTTTCCCTAAAATTACTTGTTCACTTGAATTAAAACTCCATAATGACTAGAGAAACTCATGTTTCAGTTCCCAGCAGAGAATAAAAACTTGGTAAGAACTGCCAAACTAGATGGAAACCCACACTGGTCCTAGGGGTGATTTCATGTTGAGGAGACCTTACCGGGGTGATGTGTGAGTCATTTTCCATCAAGCCAGGGCTAGAATTGTTCCTCGGTTCAGAAAGATGTGAGTCAGTCTGAAACTGACTCAGTTCTCAGCATGATGCCGGGTGACTCATTTCCCTCCATGATATAATGTTTGTTCCTTATGTGGCTGACCTCTTGGTTATGCTGGAAGATTAGCTTTTTTTTTCTTTTTCTAAGAAGAAAAAGACACTCTTGCAGAATAATCTAAAATCTTCCCAGGAAGGTAAGATGAGAATAATTTAAATAAATAAGCAAAAAAGGCTCACAATGGCCTGAAAGGAATCATCAGGTTTTAAAGGCATGTCTTACCATTCCCATTTCTGAGGAGTCTTTATTCCCAAGCAACTCAATTTTGGCATGTCACAGAAGCAAAGTGGGCATCCTGAGCACCCAGCTCATCGGAGGATGTTCCATTAGGAAGAAGTAGCCCCTTGACCACAGAATTGGCAGCCGGTAGTCAGAATAAACAATTTGGGATCTGGCATTCCTCCATGCATTCAAGTATAGAAATACAGCATTTAGTTGGAAAAATCACTTTTGTTTTCACAGTGTGGAGGATTTCAGAAACAAAAACAAAGCCCCCCTTTTCATCATGCCCTGATAAGTATATTGTTGACTGGCCAAATGGAAATGAATTTCCATTTTCTTATTCTTGTGGTGCACCTGTGTTTGTGTGCTGAGTTGGAAAGCCCATGTGTAATGCCATGTTCAGGCTGGGAGTCAGGGGCCTTTTTTTGTTCTTTATTTTGTTTCTGTCACTTATGTCCGTGTGACCTTGGAGAAGGCCCGAAACCAGTGTCTAAAATGAGGAGATTGGACTAAATGCCCTGCTCTTGAGGTAGATGAGGAGTGCTCTTGCTTCATTGTTGTGTAGCCTCAGTACCTTAGCACAGTGGCTGGTGTATGGTAGAGTTAATAAAGTGTGTTGATTGATTGAGCTTATAAAACATGCAGAAGAAGGTAAGGCTGCAATAGGGATCCAGAGTCTAGAATTGGTACCTGGGAACTAGCTGGAACAGAGACTGAGTGTTCTTAAAGGAGCCAACTTTCATGTTTCCAGAGCTAGAAGGGACCTTGGTGACTTTCAGAACACCTCTTCTCATTTTTAGATGAAGAAATGGAGTTTGTTGGTCACCTTTCTATTCATCATGCTGCCATCTTGAAGAGGTTTCTTCCTGATCTTCTCACTCTTTGCTCCAAGATTTTCCCCATTAAAGCTAAGGAGTGAGGAAATCTGAAAATAGCCCCAGAGGCAAAATACTAAGGTAGTAGTCACACTGATATTTGTTTCCACCTGTTGGGTGCACACTGGGAACAAGTTTAGGTGTAATGGCAGTAGTACTTTATGGTTCTGCTCAGAAGAATAAGAAAAGCTGAAAAGATGGTAAACTTCTGGTCTCTTTTTTTTTTTTCAAATTTTATTTTGGAGGACATTTAGGAGGTAGCCAGGTGCCACAGTGGATAGAGCACTGGTTCTGAGTTCAAAAATGAGCTCCAGACACTTATAATCTTAGGTAAGTCATTTAGCTTTTGCTTAAATGGATATTTGGAGATACTTTGGAGATAATTCCCTTTCATGTTATCTCTCACTCAATGTCTTTCTTTCTTTCCTCAGTTACTAGTACTCCTCTCTAATGAAATAAATTTGCAACTATTTTGCCTTTATTAATTAATATGCTAGAATATAAGCTCTTTGAGAGCAGTACCTGATAGATTGAGTTTAATAAATTTTTGTGGAATAAAAATTAAACCCTCTAAATGTCAAGATTTCCAGTGCCAAAACATTAATCCTTGAGGCAGCTTCCATGGTCAATTATGTTTAATTCATATAGAAAAATTCATTTGAAACCATTTTCATTTGTATAGAGTATTTGCCCACACACTTTCTCCTCACACCTCAACTCAGTTCCCCTAGGGGGATAAAGCAATCAAGAAAAATATTTTCCTAATTCTTCCTCTCCACCCTGAAGGCTTCCTCCCACTCTCTCCCAGCTTCTCTTTTGAATCAGTGATTGGGCTTCTGGGAGATCTGAGGACTTCAGTTCTTTTCACAGCAAGAGGCAAAGGCTTTCCTTAGGAAATAGGGTCCATACAAAGCAGAGTGTGGTTTGTCCTTCACCCATTCAATATTTATTTGCTAGGGTTGACAAAAGTTTAAATTAAATATGTAGCAAGCAGCCACTGGCTACTTGCCAGGGCCTGAGACAGAAGGAGAGAAGAATGAATCAACACTCACTCTTTTACTCTGCCCAGCTGCTGATCTCCACCCTTCCTTATCTGTCTGCCTCTCATCTCCCGGGAAGTTTCCCAGAGCTTTTGGACAGTAGTAAATTCTGGTAACTGCTGCAGGTCTGACCAAGGAACAAAGCACCTCCATCTCCTTTGGAGACTGCTGCAGCTGCTTGCTTCTTCTTGCCCTGGGGCCAATTTGACTTATTCTGAAACTGGAAAGGGAAGTCTGTGTAGCAAAGTCACCTTGCACAGATTCTTGCACTTTCTCTTTTCTTTCCTCCACTCTCTCTTAAAAAAACAAACCAACCAAACTGAAACACTAAATCTTCACAAGCAGAGCTCCACACAAATGATTGAAACCTTTCTGCTCTGATCCAAGGGCAGAGCCTAGCTCATCTACTTGCACTCCTGCCAAACTCTCCCAATTTTAGAGTACACATTTTGGTGATTGGATGGGGAGGGTGTCTTAAAAATAATATGCTCAATGACCAGGAAAAGTCAGGGTCATGTTCTGTCTCTGATACATTCTGGCTAGTCATTTAACTTAAACTCTTAAGGGGAAGAGAAAGCTCTAACCTGTATTGGTAGAGGGAGCTTCCTGATCCCAAGGTCCCCTATATATGAAACCACAAATCCAGATCTCTGGACCACATAGAAGGATATCCATCAAGGAATGGATATTTCCAGTCATAGAAGCTCACTGAAGCCTTCTCCTGAGTTGTGGAGCAGGTTGTCATCTGCATGAGAGAGGGAAATAGCCATATTTATGAAATCATAAATCCTTGAAATATCAAAGTATTGTGATGTGATCTCCATGGAATGAGGTGGTTGTTTTTTTTTTTTAATTTTAATTTTTTATTAACAGTACATATGCATGGGTAATTTTTTACATCATTATCCCTTGCACTCACTTCTGTTCTGACTTTTCCCCTCCTTTCCTCCACCCCCTCCCTTAAATGGCAGGCAGTCCTATACATGTTAAATATGTTATAGTATATCCTAGGTACAATATATGTGTGCAGAACTGAACAGTTCTCTTGTTGCACAGGAAGAATTGGATTCAGAAGATAAAAATAACCTGGGAAGAAAAACAAAAAATGCAAACAGTTCACACTCATTTCCTTCTCTGAGGAACACTAGTTCCTTCTCTGAATGTAGCTGATTCTGTCCATCATTGATCAATTGGAACTGAATTGGATTTTCTCTTTGTGGAAGAAATCCACTTCCATCAGAATACATCCTCATACAGTATTGTTGTTGAAGTGTATAATGATCTCTTGGTTCTGCTCATTTCACTCAGCATCAGTTTATGTCAGTCTCTCCAAGCTTCTCTGTATTCATCCTGCTGGTCACTTCTTACAGAACAATAATATTCCATAACATTCATATACCACAATTTACCCAACCATTCTCCAATTGATGAGCATCCATTGGAATTAGGTTCTGATGCTATAGACTTTGGGACTGAGTCTAAATATTTTATAACATTCATATACCACAATTTACCCAACCATTTTCCAATTGATGGGCAGCCATTGGAATTAGGTTTTGATGCTATAGGGTTTGGGACTGTGTCTAAAGTGTCATCTCCTGAGAGCTTCATCTAGAATGGTGTTAGATGCCATGAGCTTTACAAGCTTTCCAGAGAATAGAAAGAAAGATAGATTTGGAGCCTGAGTTCAAATCCTGACTCTGACAGTCATTATCTATATGACTTTGGGTAAATCATCTTACCATTTTACCACCTCATTATTGAATGAAAGATTTGGAATGGTTCATCTCAATATCTCTTGTAGAGAGTCTGTGACCCTGTGGAACTGAAACTCTAGAGCACTGCTGAAGGTCTAATTCTTGGCTTCTCCACTGTATGGTAAGCTCATCAGGAGTAGGCTGTGGATTGGGTATTTCTTACATGACATCTATGATGCTAATTAAAAGCTATTCACACAGAAGGAGCTAAATAAATGTAAGTTGAATGACTTCATGGAATTACACTATCTACTTTTAGGAAACTGCAGTACTTTTAATGATCTCAAGCTATCCCCCAGTAGACAGAGCTGTATTTTAGACATAGCAGGTCTCCAGGGGAAGTGGGATTGAAGAGCTTGGAACTCCCAGGTCTCAAAGTAATCCAAAAGAAAAAAACAGTAATATATGATGGACACAGACAGGATCCAGATATGTTCATTGATAATTTACATGTAAGAAGTATGTTAAGAGATATCAAGGAGGAAATGTGTGAATGGAAAAAGATGTGAACTGGTCACATGGTGAGAGCAAGGGTAAGCAATATGAGTACAATACTTATAATCACAAAATAGAAGACTTGAGGGAGACTGGCAGCATTTGAGGCATCTCCTTGAGGGTAGATCTGAGGAAGAGTAGAAGCAAGAGTTACATAGGGTGAGGATGAGTGGATGGGTCATAATTGTACTACTGGAGGGACAGTGATATTTTTGAACTCATGAGGCCATTAAAAGACATTGAGAAAGGGGGTAGATGTGATATCATATCACAATAAATATTGATAGGTTGTATCTCCCAAAAGATTAGTTATCAGTTGTCTGTTGAAAAGAGCTTTGTAAACTTTAAGATGCTTAGTAAATGTCAGATGGTAGTGATGGTTGGGGTTCTAGAAGATATATAGGAATAGTAATGGCCATTCCATCCTTCAAGGTCCCAGAGTGGCATCGAACTGGACATTCCTTCCAGTAATATAATGCTTGGGCAACTAGGTAGCACATTAGATATAGAATGAAATTTGGAGTCAGGAAGTTGTTGTTCATTTGTTCACTCTTACCCCAATCTTTGTGACCTATGGACCATGCTGTCTGTGAGGTTTTCGTGGAAAGATACTTGGAATAGTGCCATTTCCTTTGCCAATAGAATAAGTCAGAAAAGATTAATCCTACTCTTCGTGACCTATGGACCATACTGTCTTTGAGGTTTCCTTGGAAAGATTATTGGAATAGTGCCATTTCCTTCTCCAACAGATTAAAGCAAATAGAGATTAACCCCACTCTTTGTGACCTATGGATCATATTGTTCATGAGATTTTCTTGGGAAAGATTGTTGGAGTAGGTTGCCATGTCCTTCCCCAAGAGATTAAGGCAAACAGAGATGAACCCCATTCTTTGTGACCTATAGACCATACTGTTCATGAGATTTTCTTGGGAAAGATACTTGGAATAGTTTGCCATTTTCTTATTCAAAAGATTTAGGCAATCAGAGATTATCTACACTCTTTGTGACCTATAGACTATTTATGAAATTTTCTTGGTAAAGATTGCTGGAGGAGTTTGCCATGTCCTTCTGCAAGATATTAAGGCAAAAAGAGATTAACTCCACCCTTTGTGACCTATGGACCATACTGTCTATGAGGTTTTCTTGGAAAGATACTTGCAATAGTTTGCTATTTCCTTCTCCAAAAGATTAAGGCAAACATAGATTAACTCCACTCTTTGTACCTATGGATCATACTGTTTATGAGCTTTTTTTGGTAAAGATTGTTAGAATAGTTTGCCATGTCCTTCTCCAAAGGATTAAGACAAACAAAGATTAACCCCACTCTTTGGGACCTATGGATCCCACTGTCTATGACATTTTCGTGGAAAGATACTTGGAATAGTTTGCTATGTCCTTCCCCAAGACATTAAGGCAAACAGAAATTATCCCCACTTTTTGTGACCTATGGATCATACTGTCTATCAGATTTTCTTGGCAAAGATACTTGGAGTAGTTTGCTATTTTCTTCTCCAAAGGATTAAGGCAAAGATTTACTCTATTCTTTGTGACCTATGGATCATACTATTTATAAGGTTTTCATGGTGAAGATTGTTGGAGTAGTTTGCCATTTCCTTCTCCAAAGGATTAGGGCAAGCAGAGATTAGTCCCACTCTTTGTAACCTATGGAGCATACTGTCTATGAACTTTTCTTGGTAAAGATTGTTGGAATAGTTTTTTATGTCCTTCTCCAAAGGATTAAGGCAAACAGAGATTAATCCTACTCTTTGGGACCTATGGATCACACTGTCTATGAGATTTTTTTTAGAAAGATACTTGGAATAGTTTGCCATATCCTACTCCAAGAGATTAAGGCAAACAGAGATTTATCCCACTCTTTGTCACCTATAGACCATACTATCTATCAGATTTTCTTGGCAAAGATACTTGGAGTAGTTTGCTGTTTTCTTTTCCAAAGGATTAAGGCAAACAGAGATTAACTCCACTCTTTGTGACCTATGGAACATACTGTTTATAAGGTTTTCATGATAAAGATTGTTGGAGTAGTTTGCCATTTCCTTCTCCAAGAGGTTAAGACAAACAGAGATTAACCCCACTCTTTGGGACCTATAGACCATAATGTTTACGAAATTTTCTTGGTAAAGATTGTTGGAGTAGTTTGCCATGTCCTTCTGCAAGTTATTAAGGCAAAAAGAGATTAACTCCATCCCCTTTGTGACCTATGGACCATATTGTCTATGAGGTTTTCTTAGAAAGATACTTGGAATAGTTTGCCATTTCCTTCTCCAAAAGATGAAGGCAAACATAGATTATAACTCCACTCTTTGTAACCTATGGATTATGCTGTTTATGAGCTTTTCTTGGTAAAGATTGTTGGAATAGTTTGCCATGTCCTTCTCCAAAGGATTAAGACAAACGAAGATTAACCCCACTCTTTGTCACCTATAGACCATACTGTCTATCAGATTTTCTTGGCAGAGATACTTGGAGTAGTTTGCTATTTTCTTCTCTAAAGGATTAAGGCAAACAGAGATTAACTCCACTCTTGTACCTATGGATCATACTGTCTATCAGATTTTCTTGGCAAAGATACTTGGAGTAGTTTGCTATTTTCTTCTCCAAAGGATTAAGGCAAAGATTTACTCTACTCTTTGTGACCTATGGATCATACTATTTATGGGTTTTCATGGTAAAGATTGTTGTAGTAATTTGCCATTTCCTTCTTCAAAGGATTAAGGCAAACAGAGATTGTTTCCACTCTTTGTGACTATAGACCATACTGTTTATGAAATTTTCTTGGTAAAGATTGTTGGAGTAGTTTGCCATGTCCTTCTCTAAGAGATTAAGGCAAGCATAGAGTAATCCCACTCTTTGTGACCTATGGATCATAGTGTTTACAAGGATTTTTTGGTAAAGATTGTTGGAGTAATTTGCTATTTCCTTCTCCAAGAGATTAAGGCAAGCAGAGATTAACCCCACTCTTTGTGACCTATGGAACATACTGTCTATGAGATTTTCTTGGAAAGATACTTGGAATAGTTTGTTATTTCCTTCTCCAAAGGATTAGGGCAAACAGAGATTATTTCCACTCTTTGTGACCTATAGACCATACTGTTTATGAAATTTTCTTGGTAAAGATTGTTAAATAGTTTGGCATGTCCTTCTCCAAAAGATTTAGAAAAGCAGAGATTAACCTCACTCTTTGTGAACTGTGAATCATAGTATTTATAAGGTTTTCTTGGTAAAGATTGTTGGAGTAATTTGCCATTTCCTTCTCCAAGAGATTAAGGCAAACAGAGATTAACCCCACTCTTTGTAACCTATGGATCATGCTGTCTATGAGCTTTTCTGGGTAAAGATTGTGGGAATAGTTTTCCATGTCCTTCTCCAAAGGATTAAGGCAAACAGAGATTAACCCCACTTTTTGTGACCTATGGATCATATAGTCCATGAGCTTTTCTTGGTAAAGATTGTTGGAATAGTTTTTCATATCATTCTCCAAAGCATTAAGGCAGAGATTAACCCCACTCTTTGGGACCTATGAATCACACTGTCTATGAGGTATTCTTGGAAAGACACTTGGAATAGTTTGCCATATCCTTCTCCAAGAGGTTAAGGCAAACAGAGATTTATCCCACTCTTTGTTACCTATAGACTATACTATCTATCAGATTTTCTTGGCAAAGATACTTGGAGTAGTTTGCTGTTTTCTTTTCCAAAGGATTAAGGCAAACAGAGATTAACTCAACTCTTTGTGACCTATAGAACATACTGTCTATGAGATTTTCTTGGTAAAGATTGTTGAATAGTTTGGCATGTCCTTCTCCAAAAGATTTAGGCAAACAGAGATTAACTCCACTCTTTGTGACCTGTGGATCATATTCTTTATAAATTTTCTGGGTAAACATTGTTGGAGTAATTTGCCATTTCCTTCTCCAAGAGATTAAGGCAAGCAGAGATTAACCCCACTCTTTGTAACCTATGGATCATACTGTCCATGAGCTTTTCTTGGTAAAGATTGTTGGAATAGTTTTTCATGTCCTTCTCCAAAGCATTAAGGCAAACAGAGATTAACCCCACTCTTTGGGACCTATAGACCATAATGTTTACAAGGATTTTTTGGTAAAGATTGTTGGACTAACTTGCCATTTCCTTCTCCAAGAGATTAAGGCAAGTAGAGATTAACTCCATCCCCTTTGTGACCTATGGACCATATTGTCTATGAGGTTTTCTTAGAAAGATACTTGGAATAGTTTGCCATTTCCTTCTCCAAAAGATGAAGGCAAACATAGATTATAACTCCACTCTTTGTAACCTATGGATTATGCTGTTTATGAGCTTTTCTTGGTAAAGATTGTTGGAATAGTTTGCCATGTCCTTCTCCAAAGGATTAAGACAAACGAAGATTAACCCCACTCTTTGTCACCTATAGACCATACTGTCTATCAGATTTTCTTGGCAGAGATATTTGGAGTAGTTTGCTATTTTCTTCTCTAAAGGATTAAGGCAAACAGAGATTAACTCCACTCTTGTACCTATGGATCATACTGTCTATCAGATTTTCTTGGCAAAGATACTTGGAGTAGTTTGCTATTTTCTTCTCCAAAGGATTAAGGCAAAGATTTACTCTACTCTTTGTGACCTATGGATCATACTATTTATGGGTTTTCATGGTAAAGATTGTTGTAGTAATTTGCCATTTCCTTCTTCAAAGGATTAAGGCAAACAGAGATTGTTTCCACTCTTTGTGACTATAGACCATACTGTTTATGAAATTTTCTTGGTAAAGATTGTTGGAGTAGTTTGCCATGTCCTTCTAAGAGATTAAGGCAAGTACAGAGTAATCCACCTTTGTGACCTATGGATCATTAGTGTTTATAAGGATTTTTTGGTAAAGATTGTTGGAGTAATTTGCTATTTCCTTCTCCAAGAGATTAAGGCAGAGAGTTAACTTACTTTGTAGACCTATGGAACATACTGTCTATGAGATTTTCTTGGAAAGATACTTGAATAGTTTGTTATTTCCTTCTCCAAAGGATTAGGGCAAACAGAGATTATTTCCACTCTTTGTGACCTATAGACCATACTGTTTATGAAATTTTCTTGGTAAAGATTGTTAAATAGTTTGGCATGTCCTTCTCCAAAAGATTTAGAAAAGCAGAGATTAACCTCACTCTTTGTGAACTGTGAATCATAGTATTTATAAGGTTTTCTTGGTAAGATTGTTGGAGTAATTTCGCTATTTTCCAAGAGATTAAGGCAAACAGAGATTAACCCCACTCTTTGTAACCTATGGATCATGCTGTCTATGAGCTTTTCTGGGTAAAGATTGTGGGAATAGTTTTCCATGTCCTTCTCCAAAGGATTAAGGCAAACAGAGATTAACCCCACTTTTTGTGACCTATGGATCATATAGTCCATGAGCTTTTCTTGGTAAAGATTGTTGGAATAGTTTTTCATATCATTCTCCAAAGCATTAAGGCAGAGATTAACCTCCACTTTTGGGACCTTATGAATCAACTGTCTATGAGGTATTCTTGAAAGACATTTTTGGAAAGTTTGCCTATCCTTTCCCAAGAGGTTAACAAAAGAGATTTATCCCCTTTTGTTACCTATGATATACTTCTATCGATTTTTTGGCAAAGATTGATGTTTTGTTTTCTTTTTCCAAAGGATTAAAAAAGAGAAATCAATTTGACCATGAAAATACTGTCAGAGATTTTCTTTAAAGATTGTTGAAAGTTTGGCATGTCCTTCTCCGGGATTTAAAACAGAGATTAACTCATTTTTGTGACCGGGATCATATTCTTTATAAATTTTCTGAAAATTGTTGAGAATTTGCCACCTTTTCCGAATTAAGGCAAGAGAATTAACCCACCTTTGTAACCTATGACAATGTCCTGGCTTTTCTTGGAAAGATTGTTGAATAGTTTTCTGTCCTTCCCCTTAAGGCAAAGAGATTAACCCAATTTTTACCCATAGAATAATGTTTACTTAAATTTTCTTGGTAAAGATTGTTGGAGTAGTTTGCCATGTCCTTCTGCAAGTTATTAAGGCAAAAAGAGATTAACTCCATCCCCTTTGTGACCTATGGACCATATTGTCTATGAGGTTTTCTTAGAAAGATACTTGGAATAGTTTGCCATTTCCTTCTCCAAAAGATGAAGGCAAACATAGATTATAACTCCACTCTTTGTAACCTATGGATTATGCTGTTTATGAGCTTTTCTTGGTAAAGATTGTTGGAATAGTTTGCCATGTCCTTCTCCAAAGGATTAAGACAAACGAAGATTAACCCCACTCTTTGTCACCTATAGACCATACTGTCTATCAGATTTTCTTGGCAGAGATACTTGGAGTAGTTTGCTATTTTCTTCTCTAAAGGATTAAGGCAAACAGAGATTAACTCCACTCTTGTACCTATGGATCATACTGTCTATCAGATTTTCTTGGCAAAGATACTTGGAGTAGTTTGCTATTTTCTTCTCCAAAGGATTAAGGCAAAGATTTACTCTACTCTTTGTGACCTATGGATCATACTATTTATGGGTTTTCATGGTAAAGATTGTTGTAGTAATTTGCCATTTCCTTCTTCAAAGGATTAAGGCAAACAGAGATTGTTTCCACTCTTTGTGACTATAGACCATACTGTTTATGAAATTTTCTTGGTAAAGATTGTTGGAGTAGTTTGCCATGTCCTTCTCTAAGAGATTAAGGCAAGCATAGAGTAATCCCACTCTTTGTGACCTATGGATCATAGTGTTTACAAGGATTTTTTGGTAAAGATTGTTGGAGTAATTTGCTATTTCCTTCTCCAAGAGATTAAGGCAAGCAGAGATTAACCCCACTCTTTGTGACCTATGGAACATACTGTCTATGAGATTTTCTTGGAAAGATACTTGGAATAGTTTGTTATTTCCTTCTCCAAAGGATTAGGGCAAACAGAGATTATTTCCACTCTTTGTGACCTATAGACCATACTGTTTATGAAATTTTCTTGGTAAAGATTGTTGAATAGTTTGGCATGTCCTTCTCCAAAAGATTTAGAAAAGCAGAGATTAACCTCACTCTTTGTGAACTGTGAATCATAGTATTTATAAGGTTTTCTTGGTAAAGATTGTTGGAGTAATTTGCCATTTCCTTCTCCAAGAGATTAAGGCAAACAGAGATTAACCCCACTCTTTGTAACCTATGGATCATGCTGTCTATGAGCTTTTCTGGGTAAAGATTGTGGGAATAGTTTTCCATGTCCTTCTCCAAAGGATTAAGGCAAACAGAGATTAACCCCACTTTTTGTGACCTATGGATCATATAGTCCATGAGCTTTTCTTGGTAAAGATTGTTGGAATAGTTTTTCATATCATTCTCCAAAGCATTAAGGCAGAGATTAACCCCACTCTTTGGGACCTATGAATCACACTGTCTATGAGGTATTCTTGGAAAGACACTTGGAATAGTTTGCCATATCCTTCTCCAAGAGGTTAAGGCAAACAGAGATTTATCCCACTCTTTGTTACCTATAGACTATACTATCTATCAGATTTTCTTGGCAAAGATACTTGGAGTAGTTTGCTGTTTTCTTTTCCAAAGGATTAAGGCAAACAGAGATTAACTCAACTCTTTGTGACCTATAGAACATACTGTCTATGAGATTTTCTTGGTAAAGATTGTTGAATAGTTTGGCATGTCCTTCTCCAAAAGATTTAGGCAAACAGAGATTAACTCCACTCTTTGTGACCTGTGGATCATATTCTTTATAAATTTTCTGGGTAAACATTGTTGGAGTAATTTGCCATTTCCTTCTCCAAGAGATTAAGGCAAGCAGAGATTAACCCCACTCTTTGTAACCTATGGATCATACTGTCCATGAGCTTTTCTTGGTAAAGATTGTTGGAATAGTTTTTCATGTCCTTCTCCAAAGCATTAAGGCAAACAGAGATTAACCCCACTTTTTGTGACCTATGGATCATAGTGTTTACAAGGATTTTTTGGTAAAGATTGTTGGACTAACTTGCCATTTCCTTCTCCAAGAGATTAAGGCAAGTAGAGATTAACCCTACTCTTAGTGATCTATGGATTGTATTCTTTATAAATTTTCTGGGTAAAGATTATTGGAGTAATTTGCCATTTCTTTCTTCAAGAGATTAAGGCAAGAAGAGATTAACCCCACTATTTGTGTCCTATAGACCATACAGTCTATCAGATTTTCTTGGCAAAGGTACTTGGAATAATTTGCTATTTTCTTCTCCAAAGGATTAAGGCAAACAAAGATTAACTCCATTCTTTGTAACCTATGGATCATACTGTTCTCCAATAGATTAAGGCAAGCAGAGATTAACCCTACTCTTTGTGGCCTATGGATCATACTGTCTATGAGGTTTTCTTGGAAAGGTACTTGGAATAATTTGCCATGTCCTTCTCCAGTGGATTAAGGTGACTTATCCAGGATCAAACTTTGCTAAAATGGAATAATCAGCAAAACAATAAATTAATCCTGATTTATTACCTTGCCCCATTTCCAAAGAGTTAATATTTCCCCTGATAATTGAGCACTGAGAGCCATTGGAGTGGGTTCTCCTATATCTCTTTTTAAAGTTTTAATATTCTGACAACTTCAGCCCAAGTTAGTTTTCCAACTAAAGCACCATCCATTTCCGTGCTATTGAAGTCATTTTCCTTTAATCTCTCCATAGGTTTATTTTGGAATCCCATGTTGCTGGCCTTGAGTGGAAAAATGGCCATCAGCGCTGCCTTCAACACGGTCTACATCTACACTTCAGAACTCTACCCTACAGTAATAAGGTAGTTGTGCTTAATGTCATGATTCGTACATTCAGACCACACTGACTAAATGAGAAAGATTGGATGCTATTTAGACTGTTCATGGAATGAGGCATTCTCAGTCACCTAGCCTTCTTCTTTGGAAGAATTAGTTTTCTTATTGGACTTAGTGTACAACAAGATAAATGTCAGGCTCATTTGGAGAGTCAAGCATGAAAAGTAGATAAAGCATATAAAACTATCATTCCTTTTCTATGTCAAATCCTGGACCTCACTCTCAGCCTCTTACACACACACACACACACACACACACACACACACACACTCACTCACACCTATTTTGAATGACTACCTCCATTCAAATATCTCATGCATAGGAAAGTTTTCAATATTTACCTTCCCTTGATGTATATGGTGAATCTTCAAGAATGATTCTTCTCATATCTTTGTTCTGCTTCTTTATATCTTCTTTTTTTCTAATAAATTTCCCATCATCCATGATCCCATCAGATGTGGGTATTCCTCCAAGAATGCAGATCCCAACCCATTTCTGAATGATTCTTGATGCTGTCCCATCACAAGTTCACAGCCCAATGTTCTGGAAATTTTTTGTGATTTCTCCTGACCTTGTGTGGATACATCTGGTGTACCTTCTTGACACATGATAAACCTCCTTGATGACATCCTTTACTATGTTTGTCCCTGGTAAAGGTTCATTTAAAAAATACTGATATTGGATTGGCCATCATAGAATGATCCTAGGATGTGGAATCCTCATGTTGTCTAAGAGTTAGAGACAGTTACATGGTGCAGGATGGAGGGCTGGATCCTGGGGTCAGGAAGATCTGGGTTTACTTCCTGGACTGTGACTAGACTCTGGGCAACTCACTTAATTACTCTCTGTCTCAATTTCCCTAGCTGGATGGAGGTTATAACGGCATGAAATGGGGGTCATAACAACATCTAATTCTAAGGTTTGTTTTGAGGATCAAATGAGATAATATTTGTAAAGTTTTTAGCAAGGTCCTGTCACATAGTAGGTGCATAATAAATGCTTATTTCCTTTTTTTTTTGTTTCCTAAAAATTGAAAATGAGTTTGTCAGAGGACCATGGAAAAATGCATGATGGTGGTGAGTAGGCTACAAGGGACTGTTTCATCCAGGACACTTAAATATATTTGCTCAAATAGATTTTATGTGGAATGAAAGAAATTTGATTCCCACCCCATTCCTCCAATTTCAGTATATTAAGATATTAGCCTTATACCTTCACCTTCAGAGAGTTAGAATTCTGAATAAATGGAGGAGGGGAAAGAAAAAAAGAAAAAAGAAAATCAGTTGAGCATTAAAAGTAATGACTGACATGTAGTTCTTACTGTATGTCAGGTACTAAGTGAGCTATTATAATTATTTTATTGTCTTAACAATAACAATAATCAGAAGATCATTGATTTAGACCTAGAGGGGACCTCAGAGAGACTCAATCCCAACTCCACCATGTGATAGAGAAGGGTCTGGCTCAGGATCACATAGCTGGTGTCTAAGAGAGGATCTTGGGTCTTCCTGACTCCAAGTCCAATACTCTGTCCACTGTGCCAACTACTTAAGTCAAGGCAGATATTTATGTAGTGCTATATGCTCTTCAAACTCTTTGTGCCCATTTGAACCTTCACTTCTGTGATTTGGGCATTGCAGATATTAAAACCTCTGTTTTAGAGATGAGGAAATAAAGGATGAGTCCTAAAGTGACCTGCATAAGGTCATGCAGCTGATGACATTGCCAGACACAAGATGCTTACTAAATGCTTATTAGTGAGTTAGCACTAGATTGAAATCCTGCTACTGACACTAGAGAGAGCATGGAGAGAGCACTGGACTGGAGACCAGGAAAACTTATCATCCTGAGTTCAAATCTGTCTTTACTAGCTTGGGTGACCCTGGGCATGTCCCTAACAATGTTTGCTTCAGTTTCTCCATCTGTCAAATGAGTTGGAGAAGAAAATGGCAAACTACTCCAGTATCTTTGGCAAGAAAACCCAAAATGGGGTTACAAAGAGTTCAAACAAGGGAAAGTCATTTAACTTCCTTGGGCCTCAGTTTCCTCATCTGCAAAATGAGGGAGATGGATATGATACCTAGATTTTTGATCCAATGATTAGCAGGGATTGATTCTGAACCTGGGTTTTCTGACTCTAAATTCAGCTCTCTGCTCCACAGTACCCCAGTTTTCCCATCCTTCCCCTGAGATATTAAGAGCAAATTTATCTTATATTTTGGTGAAATGGGCACAAAGTTATAATGTAATCACAGTATCTTGAATTTACAAGTGAGCTGTGATGTCATTAAAACCAATCTCCCCCTAGATATTAAGGGCAAATTTATCTTCTGGCATAAGACTATAATATAATCATAGTATCTTGAACCTGGAAGTGAGCTCTGATTTCATTAAAACCTTCATATGGCATCAGACATACAGTAAGTGCTAAATAAATGCTCACTATCTAGATTAAAAATACCTTCTACATCCTATCCAATAAGTGGTTAAATATCCACAACTTCAAGATCTCCACTTAGGGAACCTACTCCCTTCTCCAAGCAACCAACCTATTCCATTTAATTTTTTTTCATTTTTTATTAAAGCTTTTAATTGTCAAAACATGCATGAATAATTTTTCAGCATTGATCCTTGCAAATCCTTATGTTCCAAATTTCTCCTCTTTCCCCATCCTTCCGTAATGGCAAGTAATCCAATACATGTAAAAATATATGTGAAATCCAATATATATACATATTTATACAATTATCTTGCTGCACAAAAAAAAAATCAGATCAAAAAGGAAAAAAAATGAGAAAGAAAACAAAATGTAAGCAAACAACAACATAGAGAGTGGTCTACACTCAGTTCCCACAGTCTTCTCTCTGGGTGCAGATGGCTCTCTTCATCAATGAGCAATTGGAACTGTTTTGAAACATCTCATTGTTGAGGAGAGCCATGTCTGTCAGAATTGATCATTGTATAATATTGATATTGTCCTGTACAATGATCTCCTGGTCCTGCTCATTTCACTCAGCCTCAGTTCATGTAAGTCTCTCCAGGTCTCTTTGAAATCATTCTGCTGATCATTTCTTAGAGAACAATAATATTCCACAACCTTCCTATACCATAATTTATTCAGCCATTCCCCAAATGACGGGCATCCACTTAGTTTCCAGTTCCTTGCCACCACAAAAAGGGCTGCCACAAACATTTTTGTACATGCAGGTCCCTTTCCCTCCTTTAGGATCTCTCTGGGATATAATCTCAGTAGAAACACTGCTGGATCAAGTGTTTGCATAGTTTGATAACCCTTTGAGCATAGTTCCAAATTGCTCTCCAGAATGGGTTGGATCATTCACAACTTCACTACAACTGGTGTCCCAGTTTTCCCACATCCCCTCCAACTTTGGTCATTATCTTTTCCTGTCATCTTAGCCAATCTTACAGGTGTGTAGTGGTACCTCAGAGTTGTCTTAATTTGCATTTCTCTGATTAATAGTGATTTAGAGCACCTTTTCATATGTCTAGAAATGGTTTCAGTTTATTTATCTGAAAATTGTTTATATCCTTTGACCATTTATCAATTGGAGAATGGCTTAAATTCTTATAAATTTGAGTCAGTTCCCTAAATTTTTAGAAATGAGGTCTTTATCAGAACCCTTGAATGTAAAATCCCCCCTCCCCAATTTATTGCTTCCCTTCTAATCTTGTCTGCATTCATTTTGTTTGTACAAAACCTTTTTATCTTAATAGAATCAAAACAATCTATTGGTGATCAATAATGATCTCTAGTTCTTTGGCCACAAATTCCTGCCCCCTCCACAGATCTGAGAGGTTATTCCAATTTATTTGTAATCTCATTCTTTATGTTTAAATCATGAACCCATTTCAACCTTATCTTGGTATGGAGTGTTAGGTGTGGGTCAGTGCCTAGTTTCTGCCATCCTGGTTTCTAATTTTCTCAGCAGTTTTTGTCAAATAGTGATTTCTTTCCCCCAAAGCTGGGCTCTTTGCAGCCTATTCCATTTAAAAAAGTTCTAAGGATTAAAAACGTTTCTTGCAAAGCCTCCCTCAGAAACCTTTATCCATTGCTTCAGCCCCACCCCGCCCCCACCTCCTCTGTAGGCTGTAGCAGTGGATGGCAGCCCTTCAGGGATGACTGGTGCTAGGGAAGAATGGAAGGGGGTGGGAGGAAGACCAGTGAGCTGACAAACCAGCAGAGTTTGGGAAGCAGCGTGATGTGGTCGGAGCAATAGAAAGCAGTTGAGAATCTGCTTCAATATTCTCCTAGCTCTGTAACCAGGAGCAAACCATTGCAGCTGAATTTCCTTATCTGGAAAATTATTATAATAGTGCAGCCTACATGTTACCTACCTTGCAGGGGCTGATGCAAGAGAAAAATACATTGTAAATGGAAGTTGCTTGGTTAAAAGGGCTGTGAGCATTATTGTTCTAACCCCTGGGAACATGAGGCTGGATGGAGTTCACAGATTTCTCCCTAAAAGATTATCCCATGAAACAATGGACTCCATTTAAATGAACCACAGGACACGGGGAAACTAATGTGAGGGCCCCATGAGCAAAGGAAACAGGTATTCAGAAAGTGGGATGGATGCCAGAGGGCCTCCAGCACCCCATTCTGATCTCTACCCCCCCCCCCCTCCCCGCCCAATCCCATAGGACAAATGTCTTGCTGTAATAAGCCGTGACTGTCATACAGTATGTAGGAACTCGTTGCCAAGAGCTAACGCTCCAGAGAAAAAGACTTGTAGCTTCCTAGGTGTGGTTTATCTGCTGGAAAATATAGTCATTGAATTTTCTTCCTTTAATCCAGTTCTGGGGACCATGAACTTCAAAATTGGATACCTGCATTTGGTAGCAATGGTACAATTGGTAATCCTATGTATTTATGCCCTTTGAAACTGTGTGTCTTAAGAAAGGAGCCCCACACTCCCCCAGATTACCCAGAGGGTGTGGGACCCAGAAAAAGTCTCAGTCCCTTGCTCTGATGTTATCCAATTTTATGGGATCACCTGTAAATTGAAATCAAATAGTAATCAGCAAGCATCTAGCAGTCCCTAGCTCCACTCAATGCAAAAACCCTACCAGGGCTTGCTCTTTCCTGGAAATGATTAAATACTATGAGGAGGAATAGGGAAGGCAGTAAGCATTTATGAGCACCTACTGTGTGTCAAATACTTTACAAATATTATCTTGTTTGCTCTTCCCCACAACTGTGGGAGGGAAGTATTGTTATTATCTCCATTTATAGTTGAGGCAACTGAGTCACACTGCTAATAAATGACTGAAGCAAGTTATGAGCTCATTTCTTCCTGACTCAAGTCCACCCAAGAAAGCTAAGGGGTACTTCAGTGGAATATTTGAACAAAAGTGTTTAATAAATATTGATCAAATTATTAAACAAATGTGTCCTAATCCTTATTTAATAATATTGTTAAAAATAATTTCTCTAGATGGCTTTAGTTTTTACTTCATGGTCATTTTAGGAGGTAACCTTCCTCCCCTTACTGCCAAGATTGGTTCCTCCCTAATAACAAAGAAAACAGTTAATCAAAAATAATACATGAAGTGGTCATGTCTGATAATGTATGCACTATTCTGCTCTAGTAGTCTGCCATCTCCTCTTCAAGACATTAGGGGTTATTCAGTTTCTGAGAGTTTGGCTTCCTTTTTAGCAATATATATATTTCTTGATGATAATGTCTTTATTTACTCTGTATTTTAGATCTCTTTATTTTATTCTGTACCAAGACATAAAAATCTTCCCTAGGCTACTGCAAATCCTTCACTGTGGTTATTTCATACTGTATATAATAATATCCCATTACATTCATATCCTAAACTTTGTTGTTCTTGTTTCATTTTGTCTTGTTTTGGTTTTTCCCCAGCAATGGACATTTTTACACTCATAAAGTGCCATCCTGGGGATTTTAAGATATGTATATTGGGTCTTTGCTGTCTGGTCTTAGAAATCATTATCCTTCTGGCCTTCCCCACATACTGAGCTTCTTAATAGGATTTATGTCTTCTGAGTTAATGATTAGTGTCCTTTCCCTTACAGCACAGGTCCCAATAAATGTTTACTGAAGGAATCAGTTAACTAGGAGCTTGGCATTTTTGACTTTGAAGTAAGAGAGAACAGAGAAACTTGGCAGGACACCCTCCACTATTTAGAATTCCTAGACTCATGTCCATTAATCACTGTCAGTTTATTTATCAAACCATCACTACCTAGATTTTCACTTCAGTTCTCATTGGATAACCTCTGGTTGAAAAGTTGTATAAGGACACTGAATGGTATCTTCCTTACTTTAAAAAATTATTTGTCATTTAGAACATTTAAAAAATATGGCTATTGATAATTTGAATCATTTTTTTCTGATAACTGCCTCCACAGATCCTTTGAGCATTGCTGAAATGGAAAATAGCCCTTTTTCATGCAAATTTAGATCAGGTGCCTATATGTTATACTAAAAGGATAAATGACATATACATCAGCAATTATATATAATAAAGACAGGTTAAGTGACATATAATTGGGCCATTATATATTATACAATGAGGATAAATGATATATTTAGCTAAGATATATTACACAAAGAGGTCAAAAGACATACACATGGGCTATTACATATAATACAGAGAGGTTAAATGACATACACATGGGCTGTTATATTATAGAGAGAGTTTAAATGAAATACTTGAGCTACTATATATTATACAGAGAAGATAAATAACATATACTTGAGCTATAGTATATTATAGATAGAGGTTAAATGACATATTCTTGAGCAAGCATGAATTATACAGAGAGGCTAAACGACATAAATATGAGCTATAATATATTATACACAGAGGTTAAAGGACATATTCTTGAGCTATTATATATTATATGGAGAGGTGAAATGAGAAGTTCTTGAGCTATTATTTATTAAACAGAGAGGATAAATGACAGATACATGAGCAATTATATATTGTGAACAGAGGATAAAGGACATGTTGTTGGGATATTATTTATTACACAGAGAGGCAATATGACAGATACATGAGCTGTTATATATTATATAGAAGTTAAATGACATATACTTGAAATACTATTTATTATACAGAGAGGCTAAATGTCATATACATGAGTTATAATATATTATACATAGAGGTCAAATGACATGATCTTGAGCTATTATATATTATACAGATTGGCTAAATGAAATGTTCTTGAGCTATTATTTATTATACAGATGGGCTAAATGACATGTTCTTGAGCTATTACATATTATACATATAGGTTAAGTGACATATATTTGAGATATTATTTATGATACAGATGGGATAAATGACATGTACTTGAGCTATTATTTATTATACATATGGGCTAAATGAGATGTTCTTGAGCTATTATTTATTATACAGAAGGGTGAAATGACATGTTCTTGAGCTATTATATATTATACATAGAGGTTAAATGACATACACTTGAGTTAACATATAATATACATAGAGTCTAAATGACATGTTCTTGAGCTAATTTTTATTATACATATGGGCTAAATGAGATGTTCTTGAGCTATTATTTATTATACAGAAGGGCTAAATGACATGTTCTTGAGCTATTACATATTATACATATAGGTTAAGTGACATATATTTGAGATATTATTTATGATACAGATGGGATAAATGACATGTACTTGAGCTATTATATATTATACAAAGAGGTCAAATGACATGATCTTCAGCTATTATATATTATACAGAGAGGTTAAATGACATCTTCTTGAGCTATTATTTATTATACAGATGGGCTAAATGAGATCTTCTTGAGCTATTATTTATTATACAGATGGGCTAAATGAGATGTTCTTGAGCTGTTATTTATTATACAGAAGGGTGAAATGACATGTTCTTGAGCTATTACATATTATACATATAGATTAAGTGACATATTTGAGATATTATTTATGATACAGATGGGATAAATGACATTTTCTTGAGCTATTATATATTATACATAAAGGTTAATGACATACACTTGAGCTAACATATAATATACATAGAGTCTAAATGACATGTTCTTGAGCTATTTTTAATATACAGATGGGCTAAATGAGATGTTCTTGAGCTATTATTTATTATACAGAAGGGCTAAATGACATGTTCTTGAGCTATTATATATTATACATAGAGTTTAAATGAAACACACTTGAGCTAAAATATAATATAGAGTCTAAATGACATTTTTAAGCTATTTTTTATTATACAGATGGGCTAAATGACATGTTCTTGAGCTATTATATATTATACATAGAGGTTAAATGACATGATCTGCAGATATTATATATTATACAGAGATGTTAAATGACATCTTCTAGAGCTAATATTTATTATACATATGGGCTAAATGAGATGTTCTTGAGCTATTATTTATTATACAGAAGGGCTAAATGACATGTTCTTGAGCTATTACATATTATACATATAGGTTAAGTGACATATATTTGAGATATTATTTATGATACAGATGGGATAAATGACATGTACTTGAGCTATTATTTATTATACATATGGGCTAAATGAGATGTTCTTGAGCTACTATTTATTAAACAGAAGGGTGAAATGACATGTTCTTGAGCTATTATATATTATACATAGAGGTTAAATGACATACACTTGAGCTAACATATAATATACATAGAGTCTAAATGACATGTTCTTGAGCTAATTTTTATTATACATATGGGCTAAATGAGATGATCATGAGGATAT